>NC_041386.1:401822432-401840187 GCF_002162155.2 Triticum dicoccoides
GGCGGCTGGAGGCGGCAGCGCGCTCCGGCTGGGCGGCGCCTCGGGCGCGAGGAGGCGAAGGGCGGCAGCGCGGGGAACGGGCTTAGGGGCCGGATCTGGGCTTCCCGGCCCGCGGCGGCGACGAGCGGCGGGCACCACGTGGCACGCCCGGAGTGGCTGCGGGCGGCGGCGCGCAGGTCGGACACGTCCGACTCGGCGCGGACGTTGTCCAGCGGCGCGAGGAGGAGCGGATCTAGGGTTTTTGACGAGGGGGGTCCAGAATTTCGGGGAGAGGCCTATTTATAGGCATAGAGGGAGCTAGGAGAGTCCAAATGAGGTGCGGTTTTCGGCCACGCGATCGTGATTGAATGCTCTAGGTGATGGAGAGGGTTTAGGTGGGTTTTGGGCCAAATTGGAGGGGTGTTGGGCTGCAACACACACGAGGCCTTTTCGGTCCCTCGGTTAACCGCTGGAGTATCAAACGAAGTCCAAATGATACGAAACTTGCCAGGCGGTCTACCGGTAGTAAACCAAGGCCTCTTGGCAAGTCTCGGTCCAATCCGGAAATGTTTAATCCCCACACATGAAAGAAAGGTAGTAATGACCACCGGAGGAGAACGAAGCGCCGAAATGCAAAACGGACAACGGGGAAAATGCTCGAATGCATGAGATGAACACGTATGAAAATGCAATGCACATGATGACATGATATGAGATGCATGACAACGACAACAACACACGGAGACAAAAACCCGAACCCGAGAAAATAAAATAACTTAACGTCGGAAACGGCAAGAGTTAGAGTACAAAATGGGAAAGTTACATCCGGGATGTTACAGGTGACCACTCCGGCGAGAAAATCTCGATGGCGGCGGCGGCGAGCTCCTGCAGGTAGAGAGAGAGGCTCAGGTGAGGGAGGGGGAGACAAGGAGAAGAAGGACACGAGGCGGGGCTCTGCCTGACCTGGGGGCGGCGGCGAGGCCCTCCGGTGGCCGGCGTCGAGGTTGCCGGAGAGGCGCGGAGGATGGGCGGCGGCTCGGGTGCTCGGGGCACGCGGGTGCCTACGGTGCAGTGCGGGCTTCCTCCAGGCCCAAATCTAGCCCGGGGCGGGCCTGTTGCGGGTCGGGAGGACCGCGGGGAGGTGGGAGGAGACCAGGGCGATGTGGAGTTTCCCGGTTGGTCGGGGCACCGGCGCTGGCGGCGCTTGGCCATTGGTAGCGCGCCAAGTGGTGGCAAGGAGGTTTGCCGGGCGTGGAAATGGAGGAGAAGGTGGGAGGAATGTCGAGATTTGGAAGGAGGGGTTCTATTTATAGCCGGGGAGGCAAGGGTTTGGTCTAGGGGTGGTTTGGGGCCGTTCCGGAGCCGTTTGATCCCGATCGAACGGTCCGAAGCAGATGGAGGGTCTATGTGGGTTAGATTTAGAGTGGGAGTGGACTGTGAAGAGGGGCCTTGGGATGAGAAGGGAGAGATGGAAAGAAGGCAGCCCGGCAACCGTTTCCGGAGACCGAAAATGTCCGACGTTAGACCGGCTATAATGCTGCTATAAGTTTAATGGTTGGGCTATCAAACGAGCTTTGAATGCGATGAAACTTGGCAGGCGGCCTACCTACAACATAACAAGACCGCACGCCAACTCTCATCCCATTCTGAGAACATTTTCCCGGCCACTTATAAAATAATATTTCGGAGGTGTCGCGGGCGCGTGCGAGTGTGGTTGGGCTCAGAACGGGCAACAGGGAGAACTGGGAGACCCGGACGGATGCATTTTTTGAAAATATGATGATGCAATGCACATGATGACATGGCAAGATGCAACACGCAAGCAAATGACAAGGCAACAACAGCGAATAACTGGAAGACACTTGGCGCAATGGTCTCGGGGCGCACAACACTCCACCACTACGAAAGGATCTCGTCCCGAGATCTAGGATGGAACCGGGGAAAACGAAAGAGGAAGAGGTAAAACAAAGTTGCTTCTTAGACAAACGAGTGAAACCAAAGAACCTTGCGAGGTTGAACAAATTGAAAGAAAGAACACAACGAAGATGAACAAAGTTGAAAACACTCCATTAGAAAAGAGGAACAAGGAACATTACTAGAACCTTGTAGGTTGAAAGACATAAGAAAAAGGGTTGCAATGGACAAAAAATACATTCAAGCACTCCGGTAGAAACGAGATGTCCAAGGAACGATAAAGCTCAATTACGACAACACTTCGGTTGTAAATGGAAGGCAATAATATGAACTTGGAAAAATGAAAGCACTTGGATGAGAGTCCGGTTAGAAGAGGAATGATAGACACAACACTCCGGCTAAAACAAGATAGGGTGACGGAGGCAGGGTGTTAGAAATTCATTCCAATTTCTTGCATGGGACCTAAGCATGCACCAAAGGACACAAATTTGATTTTTCAACCAATTTATATGCACTTGAGCTTGTGCATGTAGTTCAAATTTGAATTATGCACATAAAATTCCTTGAAACCTAGTTAATGTATAAAAAAGTCCAAACGAACCCCAAAAAATTCCAAAATTAAACACAACACTCCTGTTGTTTTATGTTGACACTTGAAAACTTTTGAAAGCAATAAGAGGCAACGGATATCGTTATGTCCCCAATGGTGGCACGTTCCCTACTGAAACCATCACGCTTGTTGTGAGAAGCTGATACCCAAACCTGCCACAAATGGGACAATTTTTTTACCACGGCATGTTGATGACGCTCCATGATAGCATGCCAAGTTTCATGAATTTCAGACGAGTTTTGGATTTACTAGAATTTTAAAACCAAGTATCTCAATGTTTGCGACCGAGTGACGATGGCAGGGTATTTAAAATTCGTTCCCATTTCTTGCATGGGAGCTAAGCATGCACCGAAGGACACAAATTTGATTTGTCAACCAATTTATATGCTATGGAGCATGCTCATGTAGTTCAAATTTGAATTATGCACAAAAAATGCTTAGCAAACCCAGTTAATGTATAAAAATGTCGAAACAAACCCCGAAAAATTCCAAAATTAAACACAACACTCATGTTGTTCTATGTTGACACTACAAAAAATTTGAAAGCAATAAGAGGCAATGGATATCGTTTCATCCCCAAAGGTGGCACGTTCCCTACCGAAACCATCTCGCTTGTTGTGAGAAGCTCTGGTTTGTTAGAAGCCTATACCGAAACCTGCCCCAAATGGGACAAAAAATTTCGACGGCATATTGATGCCGCTCCATGATAGCATGCCAAGTTTCATGAATTTCAGACGAGTTTTGGATTTACTAGAATTTTAAAACCAAGTATCTCAATGTTTGCGACCGATAGATGGTGGCATGGTGTTTGAAATTCATTCTCATTTCTTGCATGGGACCGAAGCATGCACCGAAGGACACCAATTTGATTTCCCAACCAATTTATATGCACTGGAGCATGTGCATGTAGTTCAAATTTGAATTATGCACATAAAATGCCTGGAAATCCTAGTTAATGTATAAAAATGTCCAAACGAACCCCGAAAAATTCCAAAATTAGACACAACACTCATGTTGTTCTATGTTGACACTATAAAATTTTTGAAAGCAACCAGAGGCAACGGATATCGTTTCATCCCCAAAGGTGGCACGTTCCCTACCGAAACCATCTCGCTTGTTGTGAGGAGCTCTAGTTTGTGAGAAGCTTATACCCAAACCTGCCCCAAATGAGACAAATTTTTTACCACGGCATGTTGATGCCGCTCCATGATAGCATGCCAAGTTTCATGAATTTTAGGCGAGTTTTGGATTTACTAGAATTTTAAAACCAAGTATCTCAATGTTTGCGACCGAGTGACGGTGGCAGGGTGTTTGAAATTCATTCATGTTTCTTGCATGGGACCTAAGAGCATCTCCAGCCGCACCCCCAACATGGCCCACCAGGCGAGTTTTCGGCCGCCGACGCCAAAAAATCGGCCCAGTCGCGCCCCCAAGGGCCCAATTTTCGCCAGCTCGGGCCAAAATTGGCGCCGGCGGACCCAACCCGACCCCGGCGTGCTAGGGGGCGCTCGGGGGCGCCGGGCGAATCTTTTTTGGCACGAAAGATCCACGGGCCCTCCTTGCCAGCGACTTGTCTCGCTTCTCGCTGCTTCATCATCTTCATCACCTCGTTTCCCGCGGCGAATCAATGCCGAAGCCGCCGCGTGCTACCGCACCGGTCAGCCTCCGCCATTGATGCCTCACGGGCGGCGCAGTGAAAACGAGACGACGTGCGTCCCCTCGCATGCCACGCGTAACGCGGTGGCCACGCGTATGCACGGTGCCTCCGCCTACATAAAGCCGACCCCCAGCGCACCGGTGGCACGCACAGAGTCACCACCACCGGCGCCACCTTTCTCCCCTCCTCCCTCTCCTCTCGCCGTCTCCAGCTCAAAGAATGGCCGAACGCTTCCTAGGCGACAGCACGGCGGTGAACGGCTTCGGCCGCCGCCACCTTCATGAGAACGAAGCTCGGCTCCTCTTCGAGGCCGAGTACCCCGTCCCGCCGGATATGCGTGTGCCCGGGGCCTGGAGAATCAGCGCGGGCGGGGTCCCGGTGCCGCCACCGCCCACCGGGGCGGCGCGGCGCGCGGAGATCGCGTGTATCCGCTCCTCCCTGCCGCGGGCGGCGAGGGAGGGGCCACGCTACATCCCCGACAGCCTGCTCTGGGAGCCATACTTCCGCCGCCACCATGCCGAGCAGCTCGAGGCCACCAACGGCGTCGTTCCCTCCGGCAGGCTCAACTCCGAGTGGAAGCGCCGATGGTGGGGCGTGCCCGACCGCACGCTAGAGGCCGTCCTCGAGTACATCGAGGGCGGCAACACGCCGAGGCTGGAGTACCCCTCCCCCCGTCCTTCTCTTGCCGTCATGGGAGGTCGTGGACGCCGAGGCGCATGGACCCTGGGGCGTCCTCCTCCTCGTCGGGTCGGTCGACCGGCTCTCCCTGCCTCCGCCCCGTCAAGCCGCAGCCCCAAGACACGCCTGTCAGCGCATGCACCCGCAGCTCCGGCGTCCGCATCGATGACTCCGCGCCCACCTCTGGCCGCCTCGTCCTTTTCAGGCCGAAGCCAGACCCGGCCTCCCCGCGAAGTACGAGGAGATAGCCCGGCACGGCTTCTCCGACAAGGACACCCTATTGTGGGCGTGGGACGACTACCTCCACGACGAGGTGGTCCGTCAGCGTCGGGCCCTGGAGGAGATAGCCGCCCGCAAACGTGGGCGCGAGGACGAGCACGGCGTCGTGGTCCTCGACAGCGACGACGACGACGACGCCCCCGGACCGTCCAACCCGCCGCGCCAACCGGGGAGGGTTGCAGCATGGACGGCGGCCGCGGCGGAGACGATGATGACGATGACGGTGACTACACGCGGTTCTAGCGCCTCCTCAGCATGTAGATCTGCAAGGCGGCGGGCGGCGAGGAGCGGCGAGGGAGACGGCAAGGAGTAACCTAGTAGCTTTTTTTTCTTTTGTAAAATATTTCAAATATGAACGAACTCGCCGAAGTTTGGTTGAATTTACGCTGTGTTTTTGCCGTAATTTATATTTTCAAAAAAAACATGGGCGCCGTGACTGGGGGCACCACGCCCCCAGCACGTCGTTTATCGCCAGTGCGCCCCCAGGGGGAGATTTTTAGCGCCTCCTGCGGGGCCAACGGCTGGAGATGCTCTAAGCATCCACCGAAGGACACAAATTTGATTTTTCAACCAATTTATATGCATTGGAGCATGTGCATGTAGTTCAAATTTGAATTATACACATAAAATGCCTGGAATTCCTAGTTAATATAAAAATGTCCAAACGAACCCCTAAAAATTCCAAAATTAAACACAACACTCCTGTTGTTATATGTTGACACTAGAAAAAAAATTGAAATCAATAAGAGGAAATGGATATCGTTTCGTCCCCAATGGTGGCACGTTCCCTACCCAAACCATCACGCTTGTTTGAGAAGCTCTGGTTTGTGAGAAGCTGATACCCAAACCTGCCACAAATGGGACAATTTTTTTTACCACGGCATGCTGAAGCCGCTCCATGATAGCATGCCAAGTTCCATGAATTTCAGACGAGTTTTGGATTTACTAGAATTTTAAAACCAAGTATCTCAATGTTTGCAACAGAGTGACGGTGTCAGGATATTTGAAATTCATTCCCATTTCTTGCATGGGACCTAAGCATGCACCGAATGATACAAATTTGATTTTTCAACCAATTTATATGCACTGGAGCATGTGCATGTACTTCAAATTTGAATTATGCACATAAAATGCCTGGAAATCCTAGTTAATGTATAAAAATGTCCAAATGAACCCCGGGAAATTCCAAAATTAAACACAACACTCATGTTGTTCTATGTTCACACTAGAAAAATTTTGAAAGCAATAAGAGGCAACGGATATCGTTTCGTCCCCAAAGGTGGCACGTTCCCTACGGAAACCATCACACTTGTTGTGAGAAGCTCTAGTTTGTGAGAAGCTTATACCCAAACCTGCCCCAGATGGGACAAATTTTTTACCATGGCATGTTGAAGCCGCTCCATGATATCATGTCAAGTTTCATGAATTTCAGACGAGTTTTGGATTTATTAGAATTTAAAAACAAAGTATGTCAATGTTTGCGGCCGACTGACAGTGGCAGGGTGTTTGAAATTCATTCCCATTTCTTGCATGGGACCTAAGCATGCACCGAAGGACATAAATTTGATTTTTCAACCAATCTATATGCTATGGAGCATGTGCATGTAGTTCCAATTTGAATTATGCACATAAAATGCATATAAACCCTAGTTAATGTATAAAAATGTCCAAATGAACCCCGAAAAATATCAGAATTGAACACAACACCCCTGTTGTTCTATGTTGACACTAGAAAATTTTTGAAAGCAATAAGAGGCAACGGATATCGTTTTGTCCCCAAAGGTGGCACGCTCCCTACCGAAACCATCACGCTTGTTGTGAGAAGCTTATACCCAAACCTGCCCCAATTGGGACAAATTTTTTACCATGGTATGTTGATGCCGCTCCATGATAGCATGCCAAGTTTCATGAATTTCAGGCGAGTTTTGGATTTACTAGAATTTTGAAACCAAGTATCTCAATTCTCAATGTTTGCGACCGTGTGACGATGGCAGGTTGTTTGAAATTCATTCCCATTTCTTGCATGGGACCTAAGCATGCACCGAAGGACACAAATTTGATTTTTCAACCAATTTATATGCACTTGAGATTGTGCATGTAGTCCAAATTTGAATTATGCACATAAAATTCCTTGAAATCCTAGCTATTGTATAAAAATGTCCAAGCGAACCCTGAAAAACTCCAAAATTAAACACAACACTCCTGTTGCTTCATGTTGACACTTGAAAACTTCTGAAAGCAATAAGAGGCAACGGATATCGTTATGTCCCCAATGGTGGCACGTTCCCTACTGAAACCATCACACTTGTTGTGAGAAGCTGATACCCAAACCTGCCACAAATGGGACAAATTTTTTACCACAGCATGTTGATGCCGCTCCATGATAGCATGCCAAGTTTCATGAATTTCAGACGAGTTTTGGATTTACTATAATTTTAAAACCAAGTATCTCAATGTTTGCGACCGAGTGACGATGGCAGGGTATTCAAAATCCATTCCCATTTCTTGCATGGGACCTAAGCATGCACTGAAGGACACAAATTTGATTTTTCAACCAATTTATATGCTATGGATCTTGTTCATGTAGTTCCAATTTGAATTATGCACATAAAATGCATAGAAAACCCAGTTAATGTATAAAAAAAGTCGAAACGAACCTCGAAAAAATCCAAAATTAAACACAACACTCATGTTGTTCTATGTTGACACTACAAAAAATTTGAAAGCAATAAGAGGCAATGGATATCGTTTCATCCCCAAAGGTGGCACGTTCCCTACCGAAACCATCTCGCTTGTTGTGAGAAGCTCTAGTTTGTGAGAAGCTTATACCCAAACCTGCCCCAAATGGGACAAATTTTTTACCACGACATGTTGATGCCGCTCCATGATAGCATGCCAAGTTTCATGAATTTCAAAAGAGTTTTGGATTTACTAGAATTTTAAAAGAAAGTATCTCAATGTTTGTGACCGAGTGACGGTGGCAGGGTGTTTGAAATTCATTCCCATTTCTTGCATGGGACATAAGCATGCACCGAAGGACACAAATTTGATTTTTCAGCCTATTTATATGCATTGGAGCATGTGCATGTAGTTCAAATTTTAAATATGCACATAAAATGCCTGGAAATCCTAGTTAATGTATAAAAATGTCCAAACGAACCCCGAAAAATTCCAAAATTAAACAACACTCCTGTTTTTCTATGTTGACACTAGAAAAAATTTGAAAGCAATAAGAGGCAACGGATATCATTTCGTCCCCAATGGTGGCATGTTCCCTACCAAAACCATCACACTTGTTGTGAAAAGCTCTTGTTTGGGAGAAGTTGATACCCAAACCTGCCACAAATGGAACAAATTTTTTACCACGGCATGTTGATCCGCTCCATGATAGCATGCCAAGTTTCATGAATTTTAGACGAGTTTTGGATTTACTAGAATTTTAAAACCAAGTATCACAATGTTTGCGATCGAGTGACGGTGGCGGGGTGTTTGAAATTCATTCCCATTTCTTTCATAGGACCTAAGCATGCACCGAAGGACACAAATTTGATTTTTCAACCAATTTATATGCTATGGAGCATGTGCATGTAGTTTGAATTTGAATTATGCACATAAAATGCATAGAAAACCCAGTTCATGTACAAAAATGTCCAAACAAACCCCGAAAAATTCCAAAATTAAACACAACACTCCTGTTGTTCTATGTTGACAGTAGAAAATTTTTGAAAGCAGTAAGAGGCAACAGATATCGTTTCGTCCCCAAAGGTGGCACGTTCCGTACCGAAACCATCACGCTTGTTGTGAAAAGCTCTGGTTTGTGAGAAGCTTATACCCAAACCTGCCCCAAATGAGACAAATTTTTTACCATGGCATGTTGATGCCACTCCACGATGGCATGCCAAGTTTCTAGAATTTTCGGCGAGTTTTGGATTTACTAGAATTTTAAAACCAAGTATCTCAATGTTTGCGACCGAGTGATGATGGCAGAGTGTTTGAAATTCATTCCCATTTCTTGCATGGGACCTAAGCATGCACCAAAGGACACAAATTCGGTTTTTCATCCAATTTATATGCACTAGATCATGTGCATGTAGTTCAAATTTGAATTATGCACTTAAAATGCCTGGAATTCCTAGTTAATGTATAAAAAGATCCAAACGAACCCTTAAAATTTCCAAAATTAAACCCAACACTCCTGCTCTTCTATGTTGACACTAGAAAATTTTTGAAAGCAATAAGAGGCAACGGATATCGTTTCATCCCCAATGGTGGCACGTTCCCTACCGAAACCATCACAATTGTTGTGAGAAGCTCTGTTTTGTGAGAAGCCAATATCCAAACCTGCCACAAATGGGGAAAAATTACCACGACATGATGATGCCGCTACATGTTAGCATGCCAAGTTTCATGAATTTCAGGCGAGTTTTCGATTTACTAGAATTTTAAAACCAAGTATCTCAATGTTTGCGACCGAGTGATGGTGGCAGGGTGTTTGAAATTCATTCCCGTTTCTTGCATGGGACCTAAGCATGCACCGAAGGACACAAATTTGATTTTTCAACCAATTTATATGCACTTGAGCTTGTGCATGTAGTTCAAATTTGAATTATGCACATAAAATTCCTTGAAATCCTAGTTAATGTATAAAAATGGCCAAACGAACACCGAAATATTCCAAAATTAAACACAACACTCCTGTTGTTCTATGTTGACACTTGAAAATTTTGAAAGCAATAAGAGGCAACGGATATCATTCCGTCACCAATGGTGGCACATTCCCTACCGAAACCATCACGCTTGTTGTGAGAAGCTCTATTTTGTGAGAAGTTGATACCCAAACCTGCCACAAATGGGACAAATTTTTTACCACGGCATGTTGATGCCTCTCCATGATAGCATGCCAAGTTTCATGAATATCAGACGAGTTTTGGATTTACTCGAATTTTAAAACCAAGTATCTCAATGTTTGCGACTGAGTGACGGTGGCAGGGTGTTTGAAATTCATTCCCATTTCTTGCATGGGACCTAAGCATGCACCGAATGACACAAATTTGATTTTTCAACCAATTTATATGCACTGGACCATTTGCATGTAGTTCAAATTTGAATTATGCACATAAAATGCCTAGAAATCCTAGTTAATGTGTAAAAATGTCCAAACGAACCCCAAAAAATTCCAAAATTAAACACAACTTTCATGTTGTTCTATGTTGACACTCGAAAATTTTGGAAAGCAATAAGAGGCAACAGATATCGTTTCGTCCCCAAAGGTGCCATGTTCCCTACCGAAGCCATCACGCTTGTTGGGAGAAGCTTTGGTTTTGAGAATCTTATACCCAAACCTGCCCCAAATGGGACAATTTTTTTACCACGGCATGTTGATGCCGCTCCATGACAGCATGCCAAGTTTCATGAATTTCAGACGAGTTTTGGATTTACTAGAATTTAAAAACCAAGTATCTCAATGTTTGTGCCCGAGTGACGGTGGCGAGGTGTTTGAAATTCATTCCCATTTCTTGCATGGGACTTAAGCATGCACTGAAGGACACAAATTTGATTTTTCAACCAATTTATATGCACTAGAGCATGTGCATTTAGTTCAAATTTGAATTATGCACATAAAATGCCTGGAAAGCCCAGTTAATGTATAAAAATGTCCGAACGAACCCCAAAAAATTCCAAAATTAAACACAACACCCCTGTTACTCTATGTTGTCACTAGAAAAATTTTGAACGCAATAAGAGGCAATGGATATCGTTTCGTCCCCAAAGGTGGCATTGTCCCTACCGAAACCATCACGCTTGTTGTGAGAAGCTCTGGTTTGGGAGAAGCTTATACCCAAACCTGCCCCGAATGGGACAAAAATTTACCATGGCTTGTTGATGCCGCTCCATCATAGCATGCCAAGTTTCATGAATTTCAGACGAGTTTTGTATTTACTAGAATTTAAAAACTAGGTATCTCAATGTTTGCAGCCGAGTGACGGTGGCACGGTGTTTGACATTCATTCCCATTTCATGCATGGGACATAAGCATGCAACCAAGGACACATATTTGATTTTTCAACCCGTTTATATGCACTAGAGTTGTGCATGTAGTTCAAACTCGAATTATGCACCTGAAATGCCTACAAAAACAAGTAAATATATAAAAACGTCCAAACAAACCCTGAATAATTCCAATTGTTTTAACGACACACGTATAGTTGCATGTTCACTACAGATAAAAGTTGTAGCAATTCAAACACCATCCTTTGCAGCTGTGACCCCATTACCTAATTCAAATTCAGACAAAAAATCAAGTAGATCACACATAGTTTATTATCACAACCGTGTGAGATGCAGCACAAAATATCTTGGAGCACCGTCGGAGTGTCAAGCACACTAGCCCGCTCCTCAAATAGCATTTCACTGTTCAATCGTCGCCGGTGAAAGGTGGGGACGTGGGCGCGTCATGAGGGCAACTTCGGTGGCCCACTCCAGCGAGAGCGCGGCCGTAGCCGTCAGGCGCATGCTAACAAGCTTCATAAGGGCGATCGCAATCTGCGTCCGGGTGGCCAAGGCAGCACAAACGGCCGTTGTTGCTTCTCAGGTGGCGGCAGCAGTATTTGCCTCAGGGATAGCAACTGGCGAGAGCGGCACAACAGTTGTCTGTTCCGCAGCGGCGGCCTTAGCCCTGATGGAGGCCGCCCACCACCATGTCGAGGCCGTCCACGCCCAACTCATGGTGGTCACCGCATAAATGAAACGAAGCTTCTCCGACAACGGACGTCATCCCATGACTGAAGAGTTGGCAATCGCTGAGAGATTTCGAGCAGCCGTATGTTCCTGCGCGGCATACCTTGCCACGACAGAGCCCGCAAAAGCCCAGGTCGCGGCTGCCCACACCCATCTCGTGGCGGCCTATTCCAAAGATATGGCGGACGCGGATGGCGAGATGCTTGCCGAGTATAGTGCAATTGATGCCATGGAGCCCCTTCCCCAGGAGACCGTCGGGCGCGAGCTGGACATGGAGGCGGCAGCGGAGATCGATGAGCACCAGCCATAGTAGTACTCTTTGTTTTGTTTAATTAAGAGCGTCGGTCTTTAATTTGTTAGAGTAATGTTTAGGTCAGCTAGCTCTATTTAATTGCTGAACTTGGTCGACTAAGAAGTGTGGGTGTGTTGTAGTCTTCTTTGTGTACCCAAATTATGCAATGACTTGGATGACCACTGTAACCAGGGAAATTCGAGCCAGATTTTTTTACGTTCAAACTCATCACACACGGGTTAAGCTATCTGAATCGTTTGTGATGTTCACATATCGTACACAGTGCTAAATAAGGGACCGTGTCTGACGATACTTCGCGGCCAGTTTTTCGCTGAAGTGATTCCAAAATTTCTGCTTCCGCGGAAATATCTACCTCCCCGCCACCTCCCCCTTGCCAAAATCCACATTTCCCCTGTTTCCGCCTTCCTTTCCAAGTTCAAACCTTCACTCATTGCTTGTAGTGCCTCCTCCTCGCCGGCGACCCTCCATCACGCTGCTCGGCCTCGCCTATCCAGGCAGGTAATCCACACCCGACCTCCATCCTCCTCCTCCTTCCACATCCCACATGCTCGACCACCGGCGCGACACCTTCCACCCAAATCACCAACCCCCCCATGAAATAAGCGCTGCCATATGTAACACCCCGGATTTAACTTTCCATATTTGTAACTCTGAATCTTGCCATTTTTGGCTATGTGATATGAGATTTCCTTCGTGGTTGGGTTTTTGTCTTCCGTTTTGTATTTTCTTCATGTCATGCATTTCATATCATGTCATCATGTGCATCTCATTTGCATTCGTGTTCGTCTCATGTCATCATGTTACCACGACATGATGATGCCGCTACATGTTAGCATGCCAAGTTTCTTGAATTTCAGCCGAGTTTTCGATTTACTAGAATTTTAAAACCAAGTATCTCAATGTTTGTGACCGAGTGATGGTGGTAGGGTGTTTGAAATTCATTCCCATTTCTTGCATGGGACCTAAGCATGCACTGAAGGACACAAATTTGATTTTTCAACCAATTTATATGCACTTGAGCTTGTGCATGTAGTTCAAATTTGAATTATGCACATAAAATTCCTATAAATCCTAGTTAATGTATAAAAATGTCCAAACGAACACCGAAATATTCCAAAATTAAACACAACACTCCTGTTGTTCTATGTTGACACTTGAAAATTTTGAAAGCAATAAGAGGCAACAGATATCATTCCGTCCCCAATGGTGGCATGTTCCCTATCGAAACCATCACGCTTGTTGTGAGAAGCTCTATTTTGTGAGAAGTTGATACCCAAACTTGCCACAAATGGGACAAATTTTTTACCATGGCATGTTGATGCCTCTCCATGATAGCATGCCAAGTTTCATGAATTTCAGATGAGTTTTGGATTTACTAGAATTTTAAAATCAAGTATCTCAATGTTTGCAACCGAGTGACAGTGGCAGGGTGTTTGAAATTCATTCCCATTGCTTGCATGGGACCTAAGCATGCACCGAATGACACAAATTTGATTTTTCAACCAATTTATATGCACTGGACCATGTGCATGTAGTTCAAATTTGAATTATGCACATAAAATGCCTAGAAATCCTAGTTAATGTATAAAAATGTCCAAACGAACCCCGAAAAATTCCAAAATTAAACACAACTTTCCTGTTGTTCTATGTTGACACTAGAAATTTTTTGAAAGCAATAAGAGGCAACGGATATCGTTTCGTCCCCAAAGGTGCCACATTCCCTACCGAAGCCATCACGCTTGTTGTGAGAAGCTCTGGTTTTGAGAAGCTTATACCCAAACCTACCCCAAATGGGACAAAAATTTTACCACGGCATGTTGATGCCGCTCCATGATAGCAGGCCAAGTTTCATGAATTTCAGACGGGTTTTGGATTTACTAGAATTTAAAAACCAAGTATCTCAATGTTTGCACCCGAGTGACGGTGGCGGGGTGTTTGAAATTCATTCCCATTTCTTGTATGGGACTTAAGCATGCACCGAAGGACACAAATTATTCAACCAATTTATATGCACTAGAGCATGTGCATTTAGTTCAAATTTGAATTATGCACATAAAATGCCTGGAAGCCCAGTTAATGTATAAAAATGTCCGAACGAACCCCGAAAAAATCGAAAATTAAACACAACACTCATGTTGCTCTATGTTGTCACTAGAAAAAATTTGAACGCAATAAGAGGCAACGGATATCATTTCGTCCCCAAAGGTGGCACGCTCCCTACCGAAACCATCACGCTTGTGGTGAGAAGCTCTGGTTTGGGAGAAGCTTATACCCAAACCTGCCCCAAATGGAACAAAAAATTTACCACGACTTGTTGATACCGCTCCATCATAGCATGCCAAGTTTCATGAATTTCAGACGAGTTTTGGATTTACTAGAATTTAAAAACTAGGTATCTCAATGTTTGCAGCCGAGTGACGGTGGCAGGGTGTTTGACATTCATTCCCATTTCCTGCATGGGACATAAGCATGCTACCAAGGACACATATATGATTGTTCAACCCGTTTATATGCACTAGAGGTGTGCAAGTTGTTCAAACTAGAATTATGCACCTGAAATGCCTACAAAACCAAGTAAATATATAAAAACGTCCAAACGAACCCTGAATAATTCCAATTGTTTTAACGACACACGTATAGTTGCATGTTCACTACAGATAAAAGTTGTAGCAATTCAAACACCATCCTTTGCAGCTGTGACCCCATTATGTAATTCAAATTCAGACAAAAAATCAATTAGATCACACACAGTTTATTATCACAATCGTGTGAGATGCAGCACAAAATATCTTGGAGCACCGTTGGAGTGTCAAGCACACTAGCCCGCTCCTCAAATAGCATTTCACTGTTCAATCGTCGCCGGTGAAAGGTGGGGACGTGGGCGCGTCGTGAGGGCAACTTCGGTGACCCACTCCAGCGAGAACGCGGCCGTAGCCGTCAGGCGCATGCTAACGAGCTTCGTGAGGGCGACCGCAATCTGCGTCCGGGCGGCCAAGGCAACACAAACGGCCGTTGTTGCTTCTCAAGCGGCGGCAGCAGCACCTGCCTCGGGGATAGCAACTGGCGAGAGCGGCACATCAGTTGTCTGTTCCGCAGCGGCGGCCTTAGCCCTGATGGAGGCCGCCTACCACCATGTCGAGGCTGTCCACGCCCAGCTCATGGTGGTCACCGCATAAATGAAATGAAGCTTCTTCGACAATGGTCGGCATCCCACGACCCAAGAGTTGGCAATCGCTGAGAGAGTTCGAGCAGCCGTATGTTCCTGCACGGCATACCTTGCCACGACGAAGCCCGCAAAAGCCCAGGTCATGGCTGCCCACGCCCATCTCGTGGTGGCCTATTCCAAAGATATGGCGGACGCGGATGCGAGATGCTTGCCGAGTATAGTGCAATTGATGCCATGGAGCCCCTTCCCCAGGAGACCATCGGGCGCGAGCTGGACATGGAGGCGGCAACGGAGATCGACGAGCACCAGCCATAGTAGTACTCTTTGTTTTGTTTAATTAAGAGCGTCGGTCTTTAATTTGTTAGAGTAATGTTTAGGTCAGCTAGGTTTATTTAATTGCTGAACTTGGTCGACTAAGAAGTGTGGGTGTGTTGTAGTCTCCTTTGTGTACCCAAATTATGCAATGACTTGGATGACCACTGTAACCAGGGAAATTCGAGCCAGATTTTTTTACGTTCAAACTCATCACACACGGGTTAAGCTATCTGAATCGTTTGTGATGTTCACATATCGTACACAGTGCTAAATAAGGGACCATGTCTGACGACACTTTGCGACCAGTTTTTCGCTGAAGTGATTTCAAAATTTCAGCTTCCGCGGAAATATCTACCTCCCCGCCACCTCCCCCTTGCCAAAAGCCACATTTCCCCTGTTTCCGCCTTCCTTTCCAAGTTCAAACCTTCACTCCTTGCTTGTAGTGCCTCCTCCTCGCCGGCGACCCTCCTTCACGCTGCTCGGCCTCGCCTATCCAGGCAGGTAATCCACACCTGACCCCCATCCTCCTCCTCATTCCACATCCCACATGCCCGACCACCGGCGTGACACCTTCCACCCAAATCACCGACCCCCCCATGAAATAAGCGCTGCCCTATGTAACACCCTGGATTTAACATTCCATATTTGTAACTCTGACTCTTGCCATTTTTGGCTATGTGATATGAGATTTCCTTCATGGTTGGGTTTTTGTCTTCCGTTTTGTATTTTGTTCATGTCATGCATTTCATATCATGTCATCATGTGCATCTCAATATCATTCGTGTTCGTCTCATGCATCCGAGCATTTCACCAAGTCTGAATCTGTTTATAAAACTTGCTATGTTTACATGGGTGCCATCATATTTTCTGTGCCTTTTTGGCTCATGTTCAGTAAGGGAGTTTTGTTAAGTGCTTCTAGTAGAAGCATGCCTTCCCCTTGTTTTCTGTGATATGTTCATGTAGCATGTTGTTTGCTTGCTCTAAACATTGCTTCCTGGTGTTGTTTTTGACATGTTGGTATTTTCACCAAGTCTAGGAAGCTGATATCTTTTGCACTTTTGCCATGCTTGTTTGAACCTGTTCTAGTGTGATTTAGCCGTATCTCCGTGTCCATGTTTTGTCAAGCATCTCTTGTACATCACTGAAATATGCTTTGTTGCTATGTTGGAGTGCAGTAGCTTAGTTTCTTGTTGAATTCTAAGTGCTATCATGCTGTTAAACGCAGATTTGCATCATCCTTGTATTGCTTGCCATTTGCAAACCGTGCATCCGTGTCCGGTGATCCTTATATCGATTTCGACCAAAATAACCTCATCTTTCCAGAGGCATACTTGGTTTTCCAAGTTGATGCCTTGATCATTCTTTCCCTTCCGGAGCACGCATATGCATTGCATATCATATCTTGCATATCATGCCATGTATTGCATCATGTTGCTGGTGCATTTCACCGTGATTGATTGTTGTTCCATTGCTTGTGTTGTTGCTTTGGGTAGAGCCGGGAGATGAGTACGTGAATGAGGAACCTGTTGAGTATGCTAACGAGGATGAAGCTTTCGACAATTCTGAGAACATTGCAGGCAGATGACCATACCCTCGATATCACTTCTATCTTTGCTTGCTAGTTGTCCGTTCTATCGCTATGTCACGCTACCTACCACTTGTTATATCATGCCTCCCATATTGCCATGTCAAGCCTCTAACCCACCTTCCTAGCAAACCGTTGTTTGGCTATGTTACCGCTTTTGCTCAGCCCCTCTTATAGCGTTGTTAGTTCCAGGTGAAGTTGAAGTTTGTTCCATGTTGGAACATGTTTATGTTGGGATATCACAATATCTCTTATTTAATTTAATGCATATATATACTTGGTAAAGGGTGGAAGGCTCGGCCTTTTGCCTAGCGTTTTGTTCCACTCTTGTCGCCCTAGTTTCCGTCATACCAGTGTTATGTTCCTTGATTTTTGCGTTCCTTACGCGGTTGGGGTTATGGGACCCCCTTGACAATTCGCTTTGAATAAAAGTCCTCCACCAAGGCCCAACCTTGGTTTTAACATTTGCCACCTAAGCCTTTTCCCTTGGGTTTTCACGAGCCCGAGGGTCATCTTTATTT
>NC_041386.1:401840650-401860844 GCF_002162155.2 Triticum dicoccoides
CCCGGGGCCTGTGATCCTCTAGGTGTTGGTCCAAACTAGAGCCCTTTGTAGTGTCACCTCAGGGAAACTTGAGGGCTGGTTTTAGTTGTACGGATTTCTCATCCGGTGTGCCCTGAGAACGAGATATGTGCAGCTCCTATCGGGATTTGTCGGCACAGTCGGGTGGTCTTTGTCGGTGTCAAAACCGGCGGATCTTGGGTAGGGGGTCCCGAACTGTGCGTCTAGGCCGGATGGTAACAGGAGACAAGGGACACGAAGTTTTACCCAGGTTCGGGCCCTCTCGATGGAGGTAAAACCCTACGTTCTGCTTGATTAATATTGATGATATGGGTAGTACAAGAGTAGATCTACCACGAGATCGGAGAGGCTAAACCCTAGAAGCTAGCCTATGGTATGATTGTTGTTGTGTATGTTATCCTACGGACTAAAACCCTCCGGTTTATATAGACACCAGAGAGGGTTAGGGTTACACAAAGTCGGTTACAATGATAGGAGATCTACATAACCATATCGCCAAGCTTGCCTTCCACGCCAAGGAAAGTCCCTTCCGGACACGGGATGAAGTCTTCAATCTTGTATCTTCATAGTCCAGGAGTCCGGCTGAAGGTATAGTCCAGCCATCCGGACACCCCCTAATCCAGGACTCCCTCAGTAGCCCCTGAACCAGGCTTCAATGATGACGAGTCCTGCGCGCAGATTGTCTTCGGCATTGCAAGGCGGGTTCCTCCTCCAAGTACTTCATAGAAGATTTTTAACACAAAGATAGTGTCCGGCTCTGCAAAATAAGTTTCCACATATTGCCATAGAGAGAACAATATTTACACAAATCTAATTTGCTGACGTATTCTGTAGTGTGACACACCACGGCCAAGCCTTTATCCGAGTCGTTTCATTATCCCACCTCAGTGCGCCATGCGAGGCGGTTTCCTTGGCACGTCTTGTTAAAGCAGAGATCGTGTCCCCTTATTCCGGGATTCTCATCAATACGGGCGTGGGTAACCCAACCGCTTCTAGGACTCCTAGATTATAAGCAAGTCCAAACGGACACGGAGAGGACGCTTGATATTCACCCTCTTTATAAAGGGACAAGGCTTTTATTTTTCCATCTCGTTCTCAATCGAATCCCTCCCCCACCTCAAGGCTGATGGGTGCCTTCCTCCGTCACGGAAGAAGACATCAAAAAGTTGAGGGAGGCCAGATATCTGACCGCCGAGATTTTGCATCGGCTGCCTCCCCGGGGGCAGGCCGTCCCCTCCCCCGAACCCAATGAGAGCATCGTGTTCGTCTCCCACTTCCTCCGAGGTCTAGGCCTTGCTCTGGATCCTTTCGTCAGGGGCTTGATGTTTTATTACGGGCTAGATTTCCATGATCTAGCTCCGGACTCCTTTCTTCATATCACGACATTTATTGTCGTGTGCGAGGCCTTCCTCCGGGTTACCCCTCACTTTGGCCTATGGCTCAAGACCTTTGAAGTAAAGCCAAAGATGATCGAGGGGCAACATGCGGCGTGCAGAGGTGCCTCAATACGCAAGATGACGGGAGCTTCATGGCCCAAAGGTTCCATTCCAGAGGTGTCTGAATTGTGGCAACAGGAGTGGTTCTACATCACGGCTCCTAGAAGTGCCAAGTGGGCGGCCACCCCCGTTTTCCGCTCGGGCCCTCCACCACAACTGATGTCATGGATTAGCAGAGGACTGAGCTGGGGTCCAGCCAAGGACGTGCCTTACTGCAAAGCCACATTCGAGATCTCTTTAATGGAGATTTCAGTTCGGTTGCGGTAATACAAGTTATGATGGTCCGTCAAGTCTAGCCTTGCAAACGCCGGCCCCTTCGCTTGTGGGAGTTCAATCCCGAGGGACCGCGTGTCATTCAAAATTTCCTTGGCCTGACGCACGAGGAGATGTACAAGTCATTCTTCGGACCTCAGGTAGAGTGTCCAGAAATCATCGAGGACGTGGGCCTGAGCAGTAACCGCGCCGCCGAACAGGTAAGGAATCTTCCGGCCGAACATACTATCTCTCATTTGTTACGAAGTTATCTCTGAGAGTTCGCTTTTTGACCAGGACTGGCTAACAAAGGCGAAGTTGATTCGGTGTTCGGCCCCCCTCCCTGAGGGTTTGGAAAATCCGGTACTGGAAAAGATGCTCCAAGTCGCACCCTGCCCGGAGCCCTTGAAGGAAGATACCGGGGAGGATAATACGGGCGGACGCGGGCCCCCAACGCTGCCCATTCTAAACGAGGGAGCGAGCGTCTCCATGAAGGAAGACGACCGGAGGAGGAAAAGGACTGCGCCCGGGGATTCGGAAGCCGAAGCTTCCAAAGGGGAGAAGAAGTCTCCCACAGAGGGTCCTACCTTGGGGGGTGCTTTTGCCGCACAAAGTACGCGGGGGGATCAATTCTCCAGCGAGTCGTAAGTGACCCGAAATACTGTAATAGCACAGGTATGCCATCTTTTCTTCTGAGGAAATAACCACCGCATATATCTTTTGCAGTTCGGGCCTTAGCCCCTCTCAAATGAGCTCGTCTCCGGGGGATCTTCTTCTAGAGATGATGGAGAGCGAAACGCCTCCTCCGGACTCCTCCGCTCTGGAAGCGGGCGACCCCGAAGTGTCGTCGCGGAGGGCCTCTCTGAATACGGTGAGGCCAGAAGATAATCCCATTGACCCCTGGAGCTCCCAGTGTCCGGATCTCGAAGAGAGCAGACAAAAGAGTCCGGCACCGTCTAGTGTGCGATCAGATGTTCTGAGGGAGTTGGTGGGGCGAGCGGCCATCTCAGATGAACACCGTATTATGATGAATACGGTGGTGGAGATAATTGCGTCCGCCGAAAGCGGATTGCATGAAGCTTTTATGAGTCTACTGACAGGCTTTGAGGTACGTAAAATAATGTATGATAGTCCTGCACATGCTAGGTGTGCCCTGTGTAGGTAGTAGCTCCTGAGACTCTGGTTGTCGTCGGAAATGACGACGAACAGAGGATCATATTCCCAGGTAATAACCATACTGCCTCTATGTGCAGGTGATGGAATCTCCGGTGGCTAGCCGGACTAGCGAGTTTGCCCATTTAGAACGGCAGTTGGATGCGGCAGACGCCGATATCGAGCTTGTTAACAAAAGGCTTGATGAGGCACAGGGTAAGTGTCATTATCTGGTAAACGCCACACAGCAAGAGTAGCATGATGCCCGTATCTTTAATATGTTGTGACTGCAGATGGAGCTGCCACTGTTGAAGCCTTGTCACGCCCTCGATGCGGCTATATCTCCCATGTGTCGAAGCACGACTTAGAGGCATAACCGCATTGAAAGCAATGTCGCAAGTGAGGTAATCTTCACACAACCCATGTAATACATAAGGGAAAGAGATACATAGTTGGCTTACAATCGTCACTTCACACAATTACATGAATAAAGCACTACATCATCCAAATACAATCAAGGTCCGACTACGGAACCAAAATAAAAGAAGAACCCCAAGTGCGACAAAGGTCCCCGATCGACCCCAACTGGGCTCCACTACTGATCTACTAGAACGGAACAACACAAAGGACAAGATCTCCATCGAGCTCCTCCTGAGCTTGGTTGCGTCATCTGCACGGACTCATCGGCACCTGCAAGCTGGTTTTGGAAGTATCTGTGAGTCACGGGGACTCAGCAATCTCGCACCCTCACGATCAAGACTATTTAAGCTTATGGTAAGGTAAAGGTATGAGGTGGAGCTGCAGCAAGCGACTAGCATATATGGTGGCTTACATACGCAAATGAGAGCGAGAAGAGAAAGCAAAGCACGGTCGATAAAAGTATGATTAAGAAGTGATCCTAAAACAACCTACGTCAAGTATAACTCCAACAACTGTGTTCACTTCCCGGACTCTGCCGGAAAGAGACCATCACGGTTACACACGCGGTTGATTCATTTTAATTAAGGTCAACTTCAGGTTTTCTACAACCGGACGTTAACAAATTCCCATCTGCCCATAACCGCGGGCACGGCTTTCGAAAGTTCAAATCCATGCAGGGGTGTCCCAACTTAGCCCATCACAAGCTCTCACGGTCAACGAAGGAATATACCTCCTCCCGAGACATTCCGATAAGACCCGGTATCCCGGTTCTACAAGACATTTCGACAGGGTAAAACTAAACCAGCAACACCACCCAGATGTGCTGACAAATCCCGATAGGAGCTGTACATATCTTGTTCTCAGGGCACACCGGATGAGCAAGACGTCGGGTAAGCGAGCCCAAAATTGCCCCTGGTAGCCTTGGACATCGCTCAGTTGGACCAACACTCAGAGGAGCACTGGCCCGGGGGGGTAAAATAATTGTGACCCTCAGGAGCGCGACTCCCAAGGGAAAAGAAAAGGCTAGGTGGCAAATGGTAAAACCAATGTTGGGCATTGCTGGAAGAGCTTTACTTAAGGCGAACTGTCAAGGGGTTCCCATAATTACCCAACCGCGTAAGGAACGCAAAATCCGGGAACATAACACCGATATGACGGAAACTAGGGCGGCAAGAGTGGAACAAAACACCAGGCATAAGGCCGAGCCTTCCACCCTTTACCAAGTATATAGATGCATTAATTAAATAAGACATATAGTGATATCCCAACAAGTAAACATGTTCCAACAAGGAACAACATCTCCATGTTCCAACAGGGAACAAACTTCAATCTTCACCTGCAACTAACAACGCTATAAGAGGGGCTGAGCAAAGCGGTAACATAGCCAAACAACGGTTTGCTAGGACAAGGTGGGTTAGAGGCTTGGTTCAACAATGTGGGAGGCATGATAAGCAAGTGGTAGGTATCGCGGCATAGGCAGAGCAAAAGAGCGAGCAACTAGCAAGCAAAGATAGAAGTGATTTCGAGGGTATGGTCATCTTGCCTAAGATCCCGCAAGGAAGAAGAGCGAGTCCATGAAGAAGACAAACGGACGTAGACGAACGGGTCCTCACAAACGTGACGTTATCGGAACCAACCCGAAAAAGCAACACCGGAAAGAAGCACACCACATAGTAAACAACCAACACATAACATGGCATGATGCGCAAACAGGTATGATGCATGTCCGGTTAAAATATGCATGGCATGGCAAAGTGCAACAAACAACACTACAAGTTAAGTGGACCACAATATGCAACGAAGTTGTATATTGAAGAAAACACCACATGACTTATTTAGTTCTCTCTCGGTTATGTACCCAACAATATTAAATGTTGTTAAGCATGTCAAGAGGTGAAACATAAAGGGATTATCTATCTAAACAATTTAAATGGGGCCGGATATAGCAAACAACAAATCCGGTAAATCCCCATATGCATTAGTAATTTGATGCAACAACAATTTAAGTCATCTTAATGTTGTTAACATGATGCGGATGACATGCTCAAGTTTTATGCAATTTTAAGAAAAGTTGACAAGAGCATATTAAGAAGCATTTGGTCGCCATGGCGGAACAAAAGGGGTGTCACGACAACTCATTGAGATGTCGGTGCAAGAGAAAATGTGGATGAACGGATCATGCGAGGATGGTGGGGTGATCCCGGATAGCGGTTTTCCCATGGGTCGATGGCATAGCAACCGAGGAGGAACGACTAACGTACACGGGCGAAAACAACAACTAAACATGCATCTCATACACACATGCTTTCGTCCACGGGTCATCGTCTCGGCGGTTATACCTTCCAGGTGCATTCTCGGAGCGGTTCGGGTTCATAGAGGAAGTAGAGGAAGTAGTCGTCCACGGCGACGGTCGTTGTACACGGGCCTTCGGCCACGGAAGTAGTCGTACAACGTTTTCGTAGAGGGACTTGACGAATCCGAGTAACTTGGGTTCAATGGTGGTCGTTCACATCCATAGTCACACAAGGTTCCGTAAATGTTCGAGGTCTCGGCGAGGAACTCGGCGTTTCGGTGCGATGTAGGGGTACAAGTCGAAGGTCGTCCTGGTACTTGGGTCTTGGCGGTTCGTCGTTTAGTCATACATGCATCGTAGAGGAACTTGGTCTTGCGAAGAGGTACTTGACGGTAGTGGTACTTGACGCGTTCGAGGGTCGTTCATGTCACGGTACTTGGCAAAATCCTCGGAGAAGGTGCTTGCCGGTCCGGGTAGGGTTCTTGAGTTCTTGGTGTCTCATCCTTGCTGATCCAAAACACACGCGAGACGGAAGGCCTCTGGTGGGCAGCAGCAAGGCAGGGACGGGAGGATCCGACCCAACGCGACCGGATCTGGCGATCTCCGGTGACGAACGTAGCAGGGCGGCGACATGATGCTTGATAGCAAGGACTTGAAGCGAGGAGGAGGCCACGACAAGAGGTCGGCGACGTGGTGGATCAAGGTAGGGGCTCCGGTCCACTTCTGTTGTTGACGCCGGCACCGTAGATGAGGCAGGGAGACGGCGCGGTGCTCTTGGGGTCCCCTGCCCGCGAGCACAGGGGTGCGCGGGGCTGGTCCTCGAGCAGAACGCCGGTGAGGAGGAAAGGCGCGAGGGAGATGACTGTAGCTCGACGGAACTTGGCGCCTCGATGGAAAGCAACAGCAGCGAGCGGCTCCAGGAGAGGGACTACTCGGCAAAGGTCATGGAGGCAGGGTCGGCCGGAGCTTCGAGCTCGGCGTCCATGGCAGGACGACGAGGAGGCCGGAGGAGGAGGGCCATGGAGGAGGCGCGGGAGTCTTGCCAGCGAGGAGAAGCAGAGGCTTCAAGGCGGCGGAGGTAGCGGACAGAGGGACCGGGCGTGGGGGTGCGTGGCCATGGGGATCGGGCTCCGTCTTCTGTGCGTGGTGACGGCCTGAGGGAGGAGACGAGGGAAAGAGGAGGGATCGAGAGCGGGCGCTCTGTCCCTGGCGGCGCGAGAGGGACCGGGGGAAGGGAGCGAGATGGCGTAGGGCTAGGGTTAGCGAGGGGAGAGGCTGGGCCTTAGAGGCTGCGCTGGAAGAAAGGGCCGACCGGCGGCTGGTTGGGCCTAGGGATGGCCCTAGAGGCCGGCCTGCTGGTCTCTCTCCTCTCTCTCCTATTTCCTTTTCTTTAAAAAATTAGAGAAATAAAGAGAAAGGAAAAGAGATAAAAGAAGGTTAGAGGAAGAATTTGGGCATGCGAATAATATTCCCGGACTCGCAAAAATGCGCATGTTCCAAGAAAAATGGAGTGGGCATTTTTGAAAGTTTTAAATTCAAACTCATTTGATTTAAAATCAAATGATTTGAATAGGAAGTGAGGGTTAGGAAGGTCCAAAAATGTTCGGATTTTTGGAGGAGCCCCGGGAAAGCGATGAAAGAAATTATGGACAAAGTTTGGGGACCAAACTTGAAGCGAGAAAAGGCATGTGATTATTTGCAAGTGTGTTATGGGTGATTCCAAAAGAATGGAAATATTTATAATATCTCCATAAATATTAGGAGGATAATGTTATAAAGAGAAGTCACCCTTCCCTCAATTTAAATGGATCGAAGATCCACACAAATTATTTAGTGGGTTTTAAGACGGGTTGCATATGACATGATGACATGATGCAAGGCACATGATGCAAAGGGGAAAGCAGCAATCAAACAAAACACCTGACGAAACCCAGAATCCATGGATGGCATCTGAATCTCCAGTCTTGGGGCGTTACAAGCCTTGCGGGCAGAACTTGCCCGAGCCAAGGAACAAGCGAGGTCGGGTAATGCGGCTGCTTTGAAGGCGGCCGAAGAGTTGCAAGCCGAGAAGGCCGCGCACGACGAGAGCCGAGATAAGATGGCCAAGATGGCCATAGAATTAAAAGCCGCCGTCGACCGTTGCCGGGTTCTTGAAAAGGAAAACCAGGCGAAGGCATCGGACCTTGAGAAGGCTGCTGCGACGAAAAAAGACCTCCGCTCTGCTATGAGGGAAAAGAAGGAGGAGTTGCGGGAAGCCGGGGATATTGTAGCTGGGAAATCCTTTATGTTGCGGAGGAAGTTCGGAGATCCACGGTATGCCCCTCTGGATCGCTGTGGAGTTCGGAGGATGTGTATATGGATTTGGCAGCGAGCACTGCTGATGCGGCCAAGTACTTCCAGGGTCAGACGGACCGTGAAGTAGACCAGCTGTTTTGGAGACAATTCCATTCTCCCGAGCGTCCACTTTCATTGACTAACCAATTAGCCGAATGGGCCGAACTAAATAGGTTGTCCGGACTCTCCATGAGGTCTGTTGTGGATCAGCTATGGCCGGAAAGGTCAAAACCGAACAGCTATTTCATCTTGGTGCAACAGTTCCTTGACGTGGTGCCGCGCATTAATGCGATGAAGAGGTTGGCGTGCATAGAGGGCGCACGGATGGCCTTTGCCCGTGTTAAAGCATACTGGGCGGAGATGGATGCTACCACTGTTGCAGCGCGGGATTCGGCCATAGGTCGAAGGGCTGCTGAGCACTACTTTGAAGAAGTTCTTGAGGGTGCTCGTTTGATAGAGACCCAGTGCTCAAAAAACATTATGTTTGAGTGATATGTAATCTCAGTGTAAGCGAAATGCTTTTACGGATATTTATAATGCTATTTTTATACTTTTGCCTGAAAGTAGTATGATGCCCCCTGGGCGGCCGTTTATATATACATGTGTATAACCTGAAAGATTGCAGTCGTAGGCTTCAACCCCCACGCATATAATGCGGAGGTGCTTGCAAAAACATGCGTTCACACTTAACCCAACGTCTTGGTCCTATTAAGGAGGTGATAGCGGAGCGAGCGAGGCAACCGGACTATAATGCTTTAGCACTTTCACTTAGCCATAGGAGTTTGACAGTGGGGATACTAGATAGCCCCTGGTGGCTCCGCACTCTCCCGATCCCGGGGTGCGTACATGCCTGGCCGGAAAACGGCCCTTCGTTAAGGCGGAGGAATTCTAACATTCCAACAGGTCATCGAGTGGTTGATCAGTCTCACGCTATATCATGACAGACAGTTTTCGGCTTTCTCTACTGAGGTGCTCGTCCGGATGAACCAGGGCACAATCGCAGTAGTTCTCCTGGTGCTACCTTAGCCGGTAAAGCGGAACGTAAGGCACCAAAACATAGGAGCCGGGCAAACCCAACATTTGACCAAAGACAATGATTCGGAGCTGATGCATATAGGGCCAAACTCGTGACGCCAAACACTCCCTAAGGTATTCGGTCTTTGTGGTATAAACCGGGCCTAAGTAATGGCCTTTGTAAGAAGCCCCCTGTGTCCAGGTACGTGCATTGTTCTGGTGTGGCCACATGCCAAGACGTCAGTATCCTTCTCAATGGTGGATATGTATCAATAAGAGACGGTAAAAAAGGTTTACGCAGGGTCTTAATCTAAAAAGAATCCTTGGAGCGAGTCCCTGCTGCACGTCTGCGCCTGTGTCTCCGTTGTGCCGTATCCTGGACGGGTGTAGCATGATGATCATCTGTAAAAGAGAGGAATTTAGGTGAAAAAGTTGTCGTGCAAAAAGATAGTTTTTAAAGAAACCATGTATAATTCAAGATGAGAAAAAAATGCCACTTGTCTGCGCGCGTTGAGCCCCTTGTATTGACAACTAGGGGTGTGACCAATTATTCGGTATAAATAGCGGCGCTGGACTTGATTAATTGTGTCTGAGGTCTTGACGACCTATTGGATGCTTTCGCTAGTCCGGGCGCCTTTAGTGTGCGACTGCAAATGCCGCCGCACTCTCTTCGGCGCGTAGAGATCGCTTGATATTTCCTTTCACTAAAATGATGCCACGTGGATGGGGCATCTTGAGTGTGAGGGAGGCGTAGTGTGGTATTGCATTAAAGCGAGCAAAAGCTTCGCGTCCGAGCAGTGCTTGATAGCCACTCTGGAACGGAGCGATGTGGAAGGTTAAATGCTCGCGACGGAAGTTATCGGGGGAGTTGAATATAACTTGTAATAGGAGGGAGCCCGTACAACGAGCCCCTGGGCCTGGCGTTACTCCTTTGAAGGTAGTATTGCTATGGCGAATTTTTGTTGGGTCTAACCCCATCCCACGGATTGTATCCTGATATACTAGGTTTAGACTGCTGCCACCGTCCATCAAGACTCGTGTGAAGTGATGTCCGCCAATTATTGGGTCTAATACAAGGGCGGCCCATCCTGCGTGTCGGATACTTGCTGAGTAATCGCGATGGTCGAAAGTGATCGGTTGAGACGACCAGTGGCAGGACTTCTCGGTGACAGGCACTTGGGTATATTTTCCTGGGAGTGCCGCGTTGTTTTTTCCCTTGATCACGTGTAACACGTTTACTGTTTTGACTTCTGGTGGAAATTTCTTTTGTTTCCCAGTGTCTTGCTTGGGAGGCTCGTCCTCGTCTTCACTTGGTGTATCCTCCCCCTTGTGTACGGCGTTGAGCTTGCCGGACTGCTTGAAGACCCAACATTCTCTGTGGGTATGATTAGCCGGTTTACCAGGGGTACTATGGATCTGACATACTTGGTCCAGAATTTTGTTGAGGCTGGACAGTTCATCCCTGGTGCCTTTAGAGGGCGGCTTTTGCTGACCTGGCTGAGAGCTTTTGAACCCGGCATTTACTGTCGTGCCCTTCGTGATGTCTTCTTTATTCCGGCATTTGTTATTGCTGTTGCGTCGTGATTTCCCATTTCCATCTCTAACTTCATATGTACTGGGGTCGCTGGTGCTGCATCTGGCTAGCCAGCTGTCCTCACCCGCGCAAAAGCGGGTCATGAGGTTTGTTAATGCGGCCATTGTTCTCGGCTTATTTTGGCCGAGGTGTCTGGTGAGCCATTCGTCACGGACGCTATGCTTAAAAGCTGCCAAGGCTTCGGCGTTCGGACAGTCGACAATCTGGTTCTTTTTAGTAAGAAACCTGTTCCAAAGCTTTCGGGCTGACTCTCCGGGCTGTTGAGTTATATGACTCAAATCGTCCGCATCCGGGGGTCGGACATAAGTCCCTTGAAAATTTTCCCGAAAGGCGTCTTCGAGCCCTTCCCAACTTCCAATGGAGCTTTTGGGGAGGCCTTTGAGCCAATGATGAGCTGGCCCTTTGAGCTTGAGGGGTAAGTACTTGATGGCGTGGAGATCATCTCCTCGAGCCATATGGATATGAAGGATGTAGTCCTCAATCCAGACCCCAGGGTATGTTGTTCCGTCGTATGTCTCTATGTTTACGGGTTTGAATCCCTCTGGAAATTCATGGTCCAGCACCTCATCGGTGAAACATAGGGGGTGTGCGGCACCCCTGTATCTGGGTGTACCGCGTTGTTCGGATGTTTGTTGTGTTGCATTGTATGCTGGGGCGCGCTTGCGTGGTCCATAGATGGATCTTATTGCGCCGTCCTTTGGGTGCGAGCCCTCGCATGGGTCGCGTGTTGTATTGTGAGTGGCGTTGTATGCCGCTCTGTGTTGATAGAGGGTCGTCTATCCGACCAGGTGGCTGCTTTGATATTTGGTTGTGGGGGGTCTGAGTCCTCCTCATCGAATTCAGGTAGCAGCTTCCGCTTTGGGTAGCTCTTGGAGGGGCGATTGTCGCCGTACATCGCTGCTGTGTTGAGTATTTTACTCCATCTAATTTGGAGTGTGTCTTGCGCATCCTTGAGCCTTTGCTTCTGCTTTTTCAGACTCCTCGTGGTGGCAACAAGCCTTTTACGGGCATTCTGCTGCTCCGGGTGCCTGTCCGGCGTTATGTCGTCCGGACCATTATCCTTAATAGAATTTGTTTGTTCAGTTTGATTATCCGGATTGTCGTTGTCCGGCAGCGGTTCGCCCTGCTCCAGCATTGGGTCTGTGTGATCTCTATTTTTGTCGAGGCGGGATTTGGGGCGGCGCTTGCGTCGCCGCTTTGACTGCTTTTCGAGGGAACAATCTTTCGGTGCGTCCTTCCGCTCTCCGTCGTCATCTTTTGGTGCGTCCACCATGTATACGTCATATGAAGAGGTGGCGTTCCAGGGCCCAATAGGCGCTGGTTCTTCATCGTCTCCTTCATCGGTGTCCATACCGTCGATGTCTTCGGAGTCGAAGTCGAGCATGTCGGTTAAATCGTCGACAGTGGCTAGTGGGTGGTGGGTGGGCTTTGAATTTCTTCATCGTCCGTATCCCACTCTTGCTGACTGTAGTCCGGCCAGGGCTCTCCTGATAAAGAGAGAGACTTTAGTGATTTCATAATATCGCCGAAGGGCGAGTGCTGAAAGATGTTCGCGGCAGTAAACTCCATGATCGGCGCCCAATCGGATTCGATCGGCAGAGGCGCGAATGGTTCGGAGTCCGGAGAGGAGTCCGGCTCCTTGGAATCACGAGTCTCGCGGAGTGCGGGGCTGGTGTTCGGCTCGATCGCCATTGGGATCGCAGCCCCCGAGGCGGCGTCCAACCGCCCATCCTCGATCGGTGCAGTTGGCTCTGAATTAAGGGTCGAAGCCGATGCGGGTGCGGCCTCCAGGGCACTGTTCAGCGGCAGAGCTAGATCATGCTCGTCGTGACAGTGCGGCGCGCTCGGCAGTGGCTCAAATCCGTCGAAGATCAAGTCCCTGCGGATGTCAGCCGTGTAGTTTAAACTTCCAGATCTGACCTGACGGCCAGGGGCGTAGCTTTCGATCTACTCCAGATGGCCAAGTGAATTGGCCCGTAGTGCGAAGCCGCCGAAGACGAAGATCTATCCGGGGAGGAAGGTCTCACCTTAGACTGCATCGCTATTGATGATCGTAGGAGCCATCGAGCCTGACGGCGACGACACAGAGGAACTCTCAACGAAATCACCAATGTTGGTGTCAAAACCGGCGTATCTCGGGTAGGGGTCCCGAACTGTGCGTCTAGGCCGGATGGTAACAGGAGACAAGGGACACAAAGTTTTACCCAGGTTCGGGCCCTCTTGATGGAGGTAAAACCCTATGTCCTGCTTGATTAATATTGATGATATGGGTAGTACAAGAGTAGATCTACCACGAGATCGGAGAGGCTAAACCCTAGAAGCTAGCCTATGGTATGATTGTTGTTGTGTATGTTGTCCTATGGACTAAAACCCTCCGGTTTATATAGACATCGGAGAGGGTTAGGGTTACACAAAGTCGGTTACAATGGTAGGAGATCTACATATCCATATCGCCAAGCTTGCCTTCCACACCAAGGAAAGTCCCTTCTGGACACGGGACAAAGTCTTCAATCTTGTATCTTCATAGTCCAGGAGTCCGGCTGAAGGTATAGTCCAGCCATCCGGACACCCCCTAATCCAGGACTCCCTCAGTCTTGCTGGTCTTGTTTTACCATTGCCGAAATGTCTTGTAACCGGGATTCCGAGACTGATCGGGTCTTTCCGGGAGAAGGAATATCCTTCGTTGACCGTGAGAGCTTGTGATGGGCTAAGTTGGGACACCCCTGCAGGGCATAAACTTTCGAGAGTTGTGCCCGTGGTTATGTGGCGGATGGGAATTTGTTAACATTCGGTTGTAAAGAACTTGACACTTGACTTAATTAAAATGAATCAACCGTGTGTGTAGTCGTGATGGTCTCTTTTCGGCGGAGTCCGGGAAGTGAACATGGTTTGGGTCATGTTTGAACGTAAGTAGCTTCAGGATCACTTCTTGATCACTTGTAGCTTCATGACCATTGCGTAGCTTCTCATCTTACTCTTATTTGCGTATGTTAGCCACCATATTTGCTTAGTGCTTGTTGCAGCTCCACCTCTTTACCACATCCTACCTATAAGCTTAAGTAGTCTTGATCTCGCGGGTGTGAGATTGTTGAGTCCTCGTGACTCACGGATACTTCCAAACAGTTGTAGGTGCGATGATACCAGTGCAGGTGATGCTACCGAACTCAAGTGGGAGTTCGACGAGGAACTTGGTCGTTACTATGTTTCGTTTCCCGATGATCAGTAGTGGAGCCCAGTTGGGACGATCAGGGATCTAGCATTTGGGGTTGTCTTCTTTTATTTTGGTTCCATAGTCGGACCTTGATTGTACTCTGGATGATGTATGTTTAACTTGTTATCTTGTGTGAAGTGGCGATTGTAAGCCACTTCTTTATCCCTTTCTTATTCAGTACATGGGATTGTGTGAAGATTACCCCTCTTGCGACAAAACCACCATGCGGTTATGCCTCTAAGTCGTTCCTCGGCACGTGGGAGATATAGCCGCATCGTGGGCGTTACAAGTTGGTAATCAGAGCCATCCCCGACTTAGGAGACCCCTGCTTGATCGAATCGCTGACGTTGTTGAGTCTAGAACAAAATGTTTTGAGTCTTAGGATTATATATATCGGAGAGTAGGATTCTTTTTACTCCTCAGTCCCTTCGTCGCTCTGGTGAGGTCTCCTGACGTAGATATTTTGACTTTCCTCTCCTCAAATTTCACTAAAAAATTAGGATCTCGCGGGTATCTTGGAATCATTCCGATATTCTTGTGACGAGAACGTTGTTCTTGGTGCCTCCTGACATTTAGGCATTGTGGCAGTGTCCCGGGGAGTTGAGCTCTAAGGTGTTGTCGTCACAATTTTATCGTTGCAGTTTTGGAATACATGAGTTCACCGACATCGAAAGTATTTTTTATGCAGTTGTTGGTGAGATAACCTCGACACCACCCAGTACTGGGGCGGGAGTTTGGGAGTATTGTCGTAACTCGTATAACGTATGCTTTTTGAAGGTTGAGGTACATGATTTCTGAAGGTTTCTTGGTTATGTGTTGAAGGATGCATACAGATGGATGTAGGGATTGTTAGTTTGGGTGAGATATTATGCTTCCCATGTATCCCCAACACCTGATTGCATGACCTGAAAGTTTCGGGAGTTTATAGGTGGGAATTCAAGTAGCTCTAGTATTTCTTCCCGCAGATATTTGGTCTGTGATTGGGTAATCCTTACCACTTATTTGTTCCTAATCGTACCTTGTTGTTTCATTCATCAACCTTTATCTAAGTGGCTTCTCAACTTAATGGAGTGTGATGTTAACTTTGGAATTCATTCATTCAATCCTTGTTCGAATGTTTATTGTGAAGACTATATGTTGCAATTTCTATCCATTTATTCAGCTTGTCTATATGTCTTTCAAGTTTCTAACCGATGTCACCCTCTTCAGGACGGCTCCTCCAACGCGTCAAAACCCTCCACCTCCTCCTCTGCCTCCGGAGGCATGGCAAGCTGTCATGGCAGCCACCAACGCCAACACCTAGATGCTTTTGCAACTCTTGCAAGAGCACAACCAAGGTCAAGGCAACCAAGGAAATCAACACCAAGGGAATTTCAACAATCAGCCTCAATTTGCTACCCTCAACCAGTTCCTTGCAAACCAGCTGAAGTCTTTCAGCAACTGTGTTGAGGCCACAGACACCGATGATTGGCTCGTGGACATCTGCAAGCATTTTGAATGTAGCAATGTCAGGCCTGAGGACTTTGTCAAGTTTGCTTCATTTCAACTCAAGGACCAAGCTGCTGATTGGTATCAACAATACAAAGATTCCAGAGGAAGTCGTGTTATTACCTGGGATGATTTCCCCGAGACTTCAAAGCTCATCATATTCCAACAAGTGTTGCTGAGAGCAAGCGTGAGGAGTTCCGCAATCTCAAGCAAGGCAGCATGTCCATGTATCAATACAATATCCAGTTTCAGAAACTTGCTCGCTTCGCTAAACAAGACGTTCCTGATGAAAAGAGTATGATCTATCAATTCAGAGGTGGCCTTGGAGAAGATCTGCAGTTAGCTCTCGTGCTTCTTGAGCCGACTGAGTTCGATCAATTCTATGACATGGCCCTCAAGCAAGAAGCTGCTCAGCTCAAGTGTCAGGCTTCTAAGAAGAGAATCAGGGATACAGTTCAGTCTTCTTCTTCCTCGCAAGTGGCAGCTAAGCAACAGAATTTTTGGCTTCCTGCTCCTCCGTTTCGTCATCCCTACTAGCAGAAGACGAAAGGTGGCCATGATCTTCCCACCCACCCAACCCAGGCTATCAGAACAAGTCTCAAACACAAGCTCCAAGGTCAAGTGCTCCTTATCATCGTCCGCTCTCGGAGGTGATCTGCAACAAGTGTCAGCAGAAAGATCACTATGCAAACAAGTGCTTCAACCAAAGGCGCCTTCCGCCTCCTCCTCCTGTGAGATCTTCAAGCAATTCAGTGGTCAAGAATAATCCCAAGCATGCTAAGGTGAACATGATGAATGCAGCTCAAGCAGAGGAATCTACTGATGTGATAATGGGTAATCTCTCAGTTAATGACATTCCTGCAAAAGTCTTATTCAATTCTGGTGCAACGCATTCTTTCATTTCAAGACCTTTTGTGGCTATGCATGATTTGGTTACTCAAGTATTGTCGACACCATTGTCTATTGTTTCTCCGGCTCGGCAGATGACTTCTCGAGTATTCGTTCGGGATTCCGTTATCAAGATGGGAAACTATAAATTTCTGTCTTCTCCAATTGTTCTTGGTGACTCGGATATTGATCTGATTCTCGGGATGGACTGGCTTTCTAAGCACAAGGCTCAGCTTGATTGTGCTATCAGGGAAATTCAATTGACACACTCTTCTGAGAATGTGATCATCTATGCTGCTTGTGACGAAACCATTCAACTGTTTTCTCTCAATGAGAAGGGCGAGTTGGATGCCATCTCGTAGATTCTAGTCATTTGTGAGTACCAAGACGTCTTTCCAGAAGAGCTTCCGGGAATGCCTCCTCGCCGACCAGTTGAATCCGTTATCAATCTTGAGCCTAGTACGAAACAAGTTTGCAAGCATCCATACAAGCTTGGACCAAAGGAGCTGAAGGAATTGAAGAAACAGCTCAATGAACAAGAGCGTCTGTGTCTGATCATGCCGAGTTCATCTCCGTGGGGTTGTGGTGTTCTTTTTGTCCAGAAGAAGGATGGCACGGACCAACTTTGTGTCGACTACCGTCCATTGAACAAGAAGACAATTAAGAACAAGTATCCACTTCCCAACATCAATGAGCTATTCGAGCAACTTAAAGGTGCCAAAGTATTCTCCAAGCTTGACCTCCATATGGGTTATCATTAGATTCCCATTTGTGAACAAGATATTCCCAAGACAGCATTCAGAACAAGCTATGGTTCTTATGAATATACTGTCATGTCTTTCGGCCTTGTCAATGCTCCTCCAACATTCTCTCGCATGATGAACTTCATCTTCAACCTTTACACAAATGAATTCATCCTAGTGTATCTCGATGATATCTTGGTCTTCTCCAAGAATAAGGAGGATCATGCCAAGCATTTGAGATTGGTGCTCGACAAGCTCAGAGAGCATCAATTCTATGCGAAGTTTTCCAAATATGAGTTTTGGCTTGATGAAGTTCTTTACCTTGGTCATATCATCTCCGCCAAGGGCATCACTGTTAATCCCAAGAAGGTGTCCGCTATTGTGAACTGAGAACCTCCTCAGAATGTCAAGCAGCTCCACAGTTTTCTTGGACTCGTGAGCTATTGCCGAAGATTCATTGAGAATTTCTCAAAGATTGCAAAGCCTCTTTCCAACCTCCTCCAAAAGCATGTCAAGTATGTCTGGACACCTAAGTGTGATGTTGCTTTCAATACCCTCAAAGAGAAGCTAGTCACAACTCCTGTCTTGACTCCTCCTGATGAATCCAAGCCATTCGAAGTTTTCTGTGATGCCTCTTTCCAAGGTCTCGGCGTTGTGTTCATGCAAGATAAGAAAGTTGTGGCTTATACCTCTCGTCAGTTGAAGCCCAACGAAAAGAACTACCCCACTCATGATCTTGAGTTGGCGGCAGTTGTCCATGCATTAATAACGTGGAGACATCTCTTGTTGGGAAGGCAAGTGGACATTTTCACAGATCACAAGAGCCTCAAGTATATTTTCACTCAACCCAACCTCAAGATCAGGCAAACTCGATGGGTCGAAATGATTCAAGAGTACAATTCGAGTATTGAATATACTCCAGGCAAGGCCAATGTCATTGCAGATGCTTTGAGAAGGAAGGCTTACTGCAACAGCTTAATTCTCAAGACCTTCCAACCGGATCTTTGTGAAGCTTTCCGCAAACTCAATCTCCAAGTTGTTCCTCAAGGTTTTCTTGCCAACCTTCAAGTCACTCCTACTTTTGAAGACCAAATTCGTGAGGCACAACTCCTTGATACCATGGTGAAGAGAGTGAAACATGGTATTGCCAAGAGCCAACCCAAATACAGGTGCTATCGCATTGATGACAAAGATACTTTATTCTTCGAGGACCGGATTGTGGTTCCTAAAGGTGATCTAAGGAAGGTCATAATGAACGAAGCACACAATTCTCTTCTGTCTATTCATCCTGGAAGTACGAAGATGTACCATGACCTCAAGCAGTCGTACTGGTGGACTCGAATGAAGCGAGAGATTGCTCAATTCATGAATGAATGTGATGTCTGCCGAAGGGTGAAAGAAGAACACCAATGACTAGTTGGTCTCCTCCAACCTCTTGCTATTCTAGAATAGAAGTTTGACCATATTGAAATGGACTTCATTACTGGATTTCCTAAGTCCAAGAGTGGAATGATGTTATCTTCGTTGTCATTGACAAGCTTACAAAAGTGGCTCATTTCCTTCCAATCAAAGAATCTATCACAGCAACTCAGTTGGCAGAGCTATACACCTCCAGGATTGTCACCTTGCACGGTATTCCGCAATTGATCTCTTCAGACTGCGGAAGCATTTTCACTTCTAAGTTCTGGGACTCCATCCAGAAGGCCATGGGTACCAACATTCGCTTCAGCACAGCTTTCCATCCTCAAACAAGTGGCCAAGTCGGGCGAGTAAATCAAATTCTCGAAGATATGCTCAGGGCTTGTGTCATCTCTTTCGGTATGAAGTGGGAAGATTGTCTTCCATATGCCGAGTTCTCCTACAACAATAGCTTCCAAGCGAGTTTGGGCAAGGCCCCATTCGAGATTCTCTATGGCAGAAAGTGTCATACTTCTCTCAATTGGTCAGAGACTGGTGAATGCGAACTTCTTGGAAATGACTTGATCACAGAAGCTGAAGAAATGTGTAAAGTAATCCGTGAAAATGTCAATGCCGTGCAAGCGCGCCAGAAGAGTTACTATGATAGCAAGCACCGTGACTTGGCTTTCGAGATCGGAGACCATGTCTACCTCCACGTCTCTCCAATGAAAGGCACTCGTCGCTTCGGTATCAAAGGGAAGCTTGCCCCGATATACATGGGTCCTTTCAAGATCATTGGCAAAAGAGGCGACCTCGCCTATCAACTTGAGCTTCCGTCTAACTTCGCAAACGTGCACGATGTGTTTCATGTGTCACAGCTTCACAATTGCTTCAAGACTCCGGAGCGCACTATCAACTTTGAAGAGATTGATCTCCAAGAAGATTTGTCTTATCATGAGCATCCCGTTGCTATTCTTGAAGAAACCGAGCGCAAGACTCGCAACAAGTCAATCAAATTCCTGAAAGTGAAGTGGTCACACCATTCCGACCGAGAAGCCACCTGGGAACGCGAGGATCACCTCCGTTCTGAATATCCGGAGTTCTTTCAGTCCTAGATCTCGAGGCGAGATCCTCTTGTAGTGGTGGAGTGTTGTAGCACCCCGGATGTAACTTTTCATATTTGTAACTCCGACTCTTACCATTTTTGGCTATGTGATATGAGATTTCCTTCGTGGTTGGGTTTTTGTCTTCCGTTTTGTATTGTGTTCTTGTCATGCATTTCATATCATGTCATCATGTCCATCTCATTTGCATTTGTGTTCGTCTCATGCATCCGAGCATTTTCCCCGTTGTCCGTTTTGCAATCTGACACTCCCACATGCACCCGGCGCATCCCTCTTGTCTTGTTCATGAGCGGGAGAAAAACGTTCTCGGAATGGACCGAGATTTGTCAAGTGGCCTTGGTACATCACCAGTAGACCGCATGTCAAATTCCATTCCATTTGGAGGTTGTTTGATGCCCCAACGGTTAACCGGGTAACCGCAAAAGGCTCTTTAGTGTTGCAGCCCAACACCCCTTCAAAAAGCCCAAATACCCATCTAAACCCCCTCCATGCTCTCCGTCGTTGGATCACGATCGTGTGGGCGAAAACCACACCTCATTTGGACACTCCTAGCTCCCTCTACCTATAAATTTGTGCACCCCCCCCGAAATTCGCGCAGATGAAACCATAGCAAACTTCCCACTCCGCCGCCGGACGTGTTCGTCCGCGCCGGGGTCCAACCTGCGCCTGCCACGTGGCACGCCGCCACCGCCCACCACGCCAGCCCGCTCGACCCGTCCCTAGCCCCCGCGGGCCCATCCATCCGCCGCCGTCGCCCGAGGCTCCGGCC
>NC_041386.1:401861266-401863606 GCF_002162155.2 Triticum dicoccoides
CGCCTCGCCGCTGCCTCCTCGGTCGCCGCTCCGGCCACCACCTTACCAACGCGCCACCTCGCTCCGGCCGCCGCACCACCGTCGTCGCCGGCCTCCGGCGAGCCCGCTGCCGCCGGACCCGTCCCCGTCCGGATCTGGTCGGGTGGACCAGATCCACCGGGTTCCCCAACCAAACACCACCCCGCGCGCCCGGATCCCTCCGTCCCGGGACATCCTCGTCCAGTTTTTCGCGGGGTAAAATTTTCTCCAAGTCTTTTTCCCTGATATTTTTATGCCTCCTTCATCATGTCGTATCTCTGTGACCGTGTCGCCAAATCATGCATATGATATGTCGAAATGTTTGTCTCATTAAGCTCTTCGTGTTTGTGGTATTTCCATGCATGTTACTGTCCATATTGATGCCATTATCAGCGTTGCAAGGGTGCTATAAAATGTTAACTGCTGGTTCTTAACAGTACATGGTGATTTGTCATTTTGTTGCATTTTTTGTGTGCATCCTTTGGGCATGATGTCTACATGTGTTATGATCTCCATCATGCCATCTTTACAGGGGAGCAAGGCTTGTATTTTTGTGATCTATGTGGTGACTTGCACAAGCATGCAAAGTAGGCTTCATAATGTTGTTGTTTTCAGGCACTTAGTAGTTTTGCTAAGTCCTTTTCCTGATATATTTTGATGCTATGTAAACTTGTTGTTACCATGAGATCCATGCTTATTTTGAGATACTTCAGTAAGTATGTTTTGAACATATGGTTATGATTTATTCATTCATGCCTCTGGTGGCAATTATGGAGAACTCCAGCATGTCATTTTCTTGCTCTACTCTTGCAATATATTATTCCTGGCAGATTGTTAACATGTTAATCAATATTGCCATGTGTTTTGCTAGTGATCCATGCATCCTATGAACTTGCTATTGCCATTCTTAGCATCTTGAACATGTCTTATTACTTTTTCTATGTTTGTGTTGTCATGTAATGCTTTGTGGTGACTGGAATGAGCTTGCAAATTTGCTATCATGAATCTATTTCTGCCATGTCCTGAATTTCACTGTCTGAATCTGTTTATAAAACTTGCTATGTTTACGTGGGTGCCATCATATCTTCTGTGCTTTTTTGTCTCATGTTCAGTAAAGGTGTTTCGTTAAGTGCTTTTAGTAGAAGCATGCCGTGCCTTTTTTGCCATGATATGTTCTTTAGCATGTCGTTTGCTTGCTCTAAACATTGCTTCCTGATGTTGTTTTCGACATGTTAGTATTTTCACCAAGTCGGTGAAGCCGATATCTTTTGCACTTTTGCCATGCTTGTTTGAACTTGTTCTAGTGTGATTTAGCCATAGCTCAGTGTTCATGTTTTGTCAAGCATCTCTTGTACATCACTGCCATATGCTTTGTTGCTATGTTGGAGTGCAGTAGCTTAGTTTCTTGTTGCATTCTAAGTGCTATCATGCTGTTAAACGCAGATTTGCATCATCCTTGTATTGCTTGCCATTTGCAAACCGTGCATCCGTTTCCGGTGATCCTTATATCGATTTCGACCGAAATCACCTCATCTTTCCAACGTCATACTTGGTTTGCCAAGTTGATGCCTTGATCATTCTTTCCCTTCTGGAGCACGCATATGCATTGCATATCATATCTTGCATATCATGCCATGTATTGCATCATGTTGCTTGTGCATTGCACCAAGATTGGTTGTTGTTCCATTGCTTGTGTTTTTGCTTTGGGTAGAGCCGAGAGACGAGTACGTGAATGAGGAACCTATTGAGTACGCTAACGAGGATCAAGCTTTCAACAACTCTGAGAACTTTGAAGGCAAGATGACCATTACCCTCGATATCACTTCTATCTTTGCTTGCTAGTTGTTCGTTCTATCGCTATGTCACGCTATCTACCACTTGTTTATCATGCCTCCCATATTGCCATGTCAAGACTCTAACCCACCTTCCTAGCAAAGCGATGTTTGGCTAAGTTACCGCTTTTGCTCAGCCCTTCTTATAGCGTTGCTAGGTGCAGGTGCCTTGCATGTTTGTTCTATGTTGGAACATGGATATGTTGGGATATCACAATATCTCTTATTTTAATTAATGCATCTATATACTTGGCAAAGGGTGGAAGGCTTGGCCTTTTGCTCAGTGTTTTGTTCTACTCTTGCCGTCTTAGTTTCCGTCATACCGGTGTTATGTTCCTTGATTTTGTGTTCCTTATGCGGTTGGGATTATGGGACCCCTTTGACAGTTCGCTTTGAATAAAACTTCTTCAGCAAGGCCCAACCTTGGTTGTACATTTGCCTAACAAGTTAAGCCTTTTTCCCTTGGGAGTTGCAAACCCGAGGGTCATCT
>NC_041386.1:401863915-401870732 GCF_002162155.2 Triticum dicoccoides
GTCCGAACTAGGCGATGTCCGGCGCCCCCTTGGCAACCAGGGTCTCAGCCAACCCGACGTCTGGCCCATCTGGTGTGCCCTGAGAATGAGATACGTGCGACTCCTATCGGGATTTGTCGGCACATCAGGCGGTCTTGCTAGTCTTGTTTTAGCATTGTCGAAATGTCTTGTAACCGGGATTCCGAGACTGGTCGGGTCTTTTCGGGAGAAGGAATATCTTTTGTAGATCGTGAGAGCTTGTGATAGGCTAAGTTGGGACACCCATGCAGGGTATAAACTTTCGAGAGCCGTGCCCGCGGTTATGTGGCAGATGGGAATTTGTTAATATCCGGTTGTAGAGAACTTGACACTTGACTTAATCAAAATGAATCAACCGAGTGTGTAGCCGTGATGGTCTCTTTTCGGCGGAGCCCGGGAAGTGAACACGGTTTGGGTTATGTTTGAACGTAAGTAGCTTCAGGATCACTTCTTAATCACTTGTAGCTTCACGACTATTGCGTAGCTTCTCATCTTACTCATTTTTGCGTATGTTAGCCACCATATTTGCTTAGCGCTTGCCGCAACTCCACCTCATCATCTTATCCTACCCATAAGCTTAAATAGTCTTGATCTCGCGGGTTTTGAGATTGCTGAGTCCTCGTGACTCACAGATACTACCAAAACAGTTGCAGTTGCCGATGATGCCAGTGCAGGTGATGCTACCGAACTCAAGTGGGAGTTCGATGAGGACCTTGGTCGTTACTATGTTTCATTTCCTAATGATCACTAGTGGAGCCCAGTTGGGACGATCAGGGATCTAGCATTTGGGGTTATCTTCCTTTCTTTTGGATTTGACTGCAGTCGGTCTATGTGTGTATTTTGGATAATGTATGAATTATTTAAGTTTTGTGTGAAGTGGTGATTGTAAGCCAACTCTATTTATCTCTTTCTTGTTCATTACATGAGATGTTGTGAAGATGACCCTTCTTGCGACAAAACCACTATGCGGTTATGACTCTAAATCGTGCCTCGACACGTGGGAGCTATAGCCGCATCGTGGGCGTTTCAGATATGTGCTCTTAGGCACCTCGGTTATGAAGCTCTATATTTTTCGTACATAAAAAAGACCCATCGTGATTATGCTGGCCGAAATGTACGTGCAAACGTTGGGGCGCTGATATATGTCGCTTCACACGAATTCTCATTGATTCATCGCTGAAGGAAACCTGCGAGTGGGCCGGTCCGCGAGATGTTATACAACGTAAATGTATACACAAAAACCGAAAAATAAAAAATACAGTTTCCTGGCTGCTTCACCAAGGGCAACATACTATACTTTTTTTGCGGTTGGAAACATGCTATACTAATAGATTAAGGAGACATGAACTATGTTGGCTGTAAAATACTCACTTCATGAACTATTTTTTAATCCATGCAAGAATTTTGTACATTATATGGCGATTCTTACATGGATATATCAACTCTTTATTATGCCTCAAGCAATACCCCAATAGTGATGTTATGAAGGGGAAAATGGTGATCAATGCTGCGCCACCATCACATACAACCAGCGCCCTAGCTAAAGAGGAGCCGAGCTGGGTCACTCCTGCTACAGGATGGACCAAGTTGAACACGGACGGAAGCTTCATACCGGCTACAGGTATGGTAGGAGGTGGGATGATCCTCCGGGACACTCAGGGAAACATCATTTTTAGCGCTTGCCGTGAACTCCGTACTTGTGGTAACACGCTGGGCGCCGAGCTCGCGGCGTGTAGGGAGGGGCTGGAGCTAGCCCTCCACCGGACGACGCTGCCAATTTTGGTAGAACTAGATAGTTTTGAGGCAGTGTCGCTGATCATAGCAAATTCCGATGATAGATCAGTACATCGCTTCGTGATACATGAGATTAAAAGTTTGGCCTCAACTGAAGATAGGGAGATTTCTTTTACTCTTTGTCGTCGTTCGCAGAATAAGGTTAGCCATGAACTTGCTGCTTATGGCCGTAGTACCCCCGAACCGCACTGTGGTTGTACTCGGGGTTAGACTTCACTGTAAACTTGGTTGTGGCTGAGAGGCCCCCGTGAGTAATGAAAATCTCCTTTACCCTCGCAAAATATATATGTGTGTGTGTGTGTGTGTGTGTGTGTGTGTGTGTGTGTGTGTGTGTGTTACGAAAAACACTCTTCAAAACACATTTGAAAAATGTTAAATAAATATTTGAAAAAATGTTGAATAAGTATTAAAAAATATTGAACAAGTATTTGAAAAGGTTGAACAAGTATGTGAAATTGTTGAATAAGTATTAAAAATGTTGAACAAGTATTTGAAAAATGTTGAATAAGTATAAAAAAATATTAATGAGTATTTGAAAAGTATTGACCAAGTATTTGAAATATTTCGAATAAGTATTAAAAATGTGAATAATTATTAAAAAAATGTAGAAAGCGTATTTAAAACATGTTGAACATGTATTTCAAAAATGTTGACATAAGTATTAAATGTTGAACAAGTATTTGAAAAATGTTGAATAATCGTTGGGACAATGTTGAACATGTATAAAAAAATGTTGATCACTTATTAAAAAAATGTTTTTCACATATACGAAAATGTAGAATGAAAAAAAGAAAGGAATATATTGAACATGTATTTTGGAAAAAATGTTGATCATGTATTTAAAAATGTTGAATCGGTATTTAAAGAATGTTGAACAAATATTTTGAAAAATGTTGAACAAGTATCTAAGAAAATGTTGATCATGTATATAAAAATGCTGAACAAGTAGTTGAAATTTTTTGAACAAGTATTTGAAAGAATGTTGATCATCTATAACAAATTGTTGAACAAGTATTTCAAAAACTATTGGACAAGTATTAGAAAAAATGTTGAACACTTATTTGAAAAATGTTGAATGAAGAAAAAGAATGAAACCAGAAGAAAAACAAAGAATGCTGAATAAAAAACCATAAAATGAGAAAAATAAAATGAATTATAATAATGAAAAAAGAAATATGGAGGAAAATAATAAGAAAACCAAACAAAGAACGAAAGACACGGAAAAAGAAAAAAAGGGAAAAGTAGAAAAAAACTCCGATATTTTACCTTTTTTAAGAACCCAGTCTTTTACCTAAAGGAGACTCCGACTCCTACGTGGCCACGAAGTCAACATTGCCGCATTGGCAAGCACCTCTACCTATTATCAAAACGTCCTAGGTTCGAATTCCCTTGCGACCTAATATTCTGATAGTTTTTTTATTTCTCTATGCGGCTAGTGGGCCGGCCCGATTGGTCTAAATGCTTCAGCCTATTTCTCTATGCGGCTAGTGCGCCGGTCCGATTTGTCTAAACGAAGGTCCTATACAGCGCGTACCATTTCCGGGTTTAACCCCAGCCGGTTTTGGGAAGGTTCTAGAACCTTCCCTGAACCGGTTTTTTATGTTTTTCTTTCGGGTTTTCTTTTTCCTTTTTCCTTTTTCGTTTTTTCTTTTCCTTTTTCTGTTTTCTTTTCATTTTTTCTTTACTTTTATGTTTTCATTTTTATTCTTGTTTTCCAATTTCCGAAAATGTATTAATTCGCAATTTTGTTTCTAAAATGGTATTTTTTTGAATGATGATTTTTTTTCCAAAATCATGGTTTTATTTCTACTAAATCGTTACTCTTAAATGATGAACATTTTTTTTGGAAACTGTGAATATTTTTTAAAAACTCACAAACATTTTTTTCGAAATCATGAACAATTTTTAAATTTGTGAAAATTCTCTTACGTCATGAACAAGTTTTTCAAATTATGAACATTTGTTTTTGAAATAGTGAATAATTTAAAATTAAAGGCTACTTTTTCAAAAACATGAATATTTTTTCAAATTCATGAACATTTTTTAGAATTAGCGAACATTTTTTAAATCCTGAACATTTTTCCGAATTTGTGAACATTTTTTTGAATCGTAAACATTTTTTCTAAATTTGCGAACATTTTTCAAATTAGCGAATATTTGTTTGAATTTTTTTAATTATGAACATTTTTTAAGTTTGTGAACAATTTTTTTACAAATTCGTGAGCAGTTTTTGAATTCCAGAGCATTTTGCTGTAATCATGATTACTTATTTTGTGAACATTTTTCAATTTCACGAACATTTTTTGAAATCATGAACATTGTTTTAAATTGATGAACATTTTTTAAATTTGTGAACATTTTTTGCCTAATTCATGAACATTTTTTGAATTACCGAGCATCTTTTTGGAAGTCATGATTGTTTTAGTCAAAATTAGCAACTTTTCTGAAATTTAGGACATTTTGATATCCCAAATTATTGAAAAAAAGAAAAGGACAAAAATAGAAAGGAAACATTCGCAAAAAAAATAGGCGGCGTCCCGGCCACACATGGGCCAGCCCAGAAGGGGAGCGGAGGTGCGCGTCAGCTTCCTTCGCAGCGCGTGATGCGCCCTATAGGCGCTCCCCTTGTCTAAATGCTTCAGCGAGAGAAGTCTTGGAGATCGCTGAATGTGCGGAATCACTAATTAAGAAGTACTCGTTGCAAAGATCACTCCAATTCTCCTAGTTGCGACAAGTGACGCACATCCTGGGAGTTTTTGCTATTTTCGTAGATCCGTTTATTCAAAACGTTTATCTCTTAAACCGTGCATCCAAATCTCGAACAGTTTTCACCGTTGCATTCCTCGCGTCGAGATCTTCAAAACTACTCCCTCCGTTCCTAAATACTTGTCTTTCTAGGCATTTCAACAAATGACTACATACGGAGCAAAATGAGTGAATCTACACTCTAAAATATGTCTACATACATCCGTATATAGTAGTCATTTGAAATGTCTAGAAAGACAAATATTTAGGAACGGAGGGAGTAGATCCCATGTTGATAGGGTTTGACGAACTTTTTTTCATGAAAAAAACACCGGATGAAAAAACGAACCGGGAGCACATGTTTTTTTCTTTCCGAAAGAGGCACGCCCATGCCTCTCACGAAATCACAACCGTGCCTCTCGCGGAAGAAAAAAAACGCGTTTTTTCGTTTCTGAGGGGGCACGGCCGTGACTGTCGTGAAAGCACAACCACGACTCTTGCGGAAGCAAATCCGTGACTCTCGCGAAAGAAAGAAAAACAAAAAAACAAGTTTTTTTCCTTTTCGAGAGGCACGGCCATGACTCTCGCGAAAGCATAATCATACTTCTCGCGGAAGCAAAACCGTGACTCGTGAAAAAAAACGCGTTCTTTTTTCATTTCCGAGAGGCACGACCGTGACTTTTGCGAAAGCACACCTGTGTATCTCACGAAAACAAAACTGTGATTCTCATGAAAGAAAAAACGTGTTTTTTTCCATTTTCGAGAGGCACAGCCGTGAGTCTCACGAAAGTAAAACCATGCCTCTCGCGGAAGCAAAAACCGTAACTCTTATGAAAGGGAAAAACGCATTTTTTCATGTAAATTTTTTCATTTTTTTTTAAAGCTAAGGAGGAACAATGAAAAACTAAAATGTCGAAAAAACCTAAAAAAACCGTTTAAAAAGTCGAAAACGCGTGCAGAAAGATAAAAGGAAACAAAATTTGAAGGAAGCGTTCAGAATGCGACACGTGGCGAATGGCTGAGAGCGCGTCAAGTGACGCTGATTGTTGCCATTCTGTTGAAGGAGCGCTTGTTAAATAGTCCTCGTGCGAACGTTGGGCGCATTTTGTTTCAGCCCGTAGTTCTTGTTGGGCCGAAACCCAGCCCAGCCTTCGTTCTTAATACAGCCGCCTAACGGCGTAGATTTCTCACACAAAGCCTCTTGTCCAACCGCAGCTAGGGTTTTGCTCCGCCGCAACGCACGATCCAGATTCCTACACTTCCCTAACCCTACCCAACCCTGCACCTCCCGGCGGCGGCGGCGGCGAGCAGCAGTCAGCGGCAAGATGAGGCCTATTCTCATGAAGGGGCACGAGCGCCCGCTCACGTTCCTGAAGTACAACCGGGACGGCGACCTGCTGTTCTCATGCGCCAAGGACCACACCCCCACCGTCTGGTACGCCGACAACGGCGACCGCCTCGGCACCTACCGCGGCCACAACGGCGCGGTATGGTCCTGCGATGTCTCCCGCCACTCCGCGCGTCTCATCACGGGGAGCGCCGACCAGACTGCCAAGCTCTGGGACGTCAAGACGGGGAAGGAGCTCTTCACCTTCAGGTTCGACGCCCCCGCGCGCTCCGTCGACTTAGCCATCGGCGACCACCTGGCGGTCATCACCACCGACAGTTTCATGGGGAATATGCCCACCGCGCAGGTCAAGCGCATCGCCGAGGACCTGCAAGACCGTACGGTTTACTCTTCTCCTCCTGGAAGTTTCTAGATGTCTAGTTGTGACGTGAATGTGGATTTTATAATGTGTTTGTGGTTTGCAGAAACGGAGGAGTCAGCTCTTGTGATCTCCGGCATCACGGGGAGGATTAACAGGGCCGTGTGGGGGCCCGGCAACCGGACCATCATCACCGCCGGTGAGGATGCCACCATCCGCATCTGGGACTCTGAGGTTAGCACCCCAAGCTTGCAAGTAGTCTTGTTGAGTCATGCTGGCGATCAGTTCTGTGGCCTATTAGGGTGTCTGGTGCCATCTACCTGTGGCAATTTGCTCTTGGTAGGAGCTTGCAACTATTGTTGCATGATTGTAGATGTATTGGTTGTAATGTAAAATGTTACTTGAGCTCAGTGCTTTATATTTCACACACGCCCTGAATTTCCTTGTCATGTGGTCTGATTCCGTGAGTTTCTTATAGCCACCAACTCCTTGAATTAACACAGCAAACAGTTAATATCTGTAAATCTGGCCATGGTGGATGCTTAGTACGTAGT
>NC_041386.1:401870989-401880320 GCF_002162155.2 Triticum dicoccoides
ACTAGAATGCAATTTTCTTTCCGTGGGTCTTTCATTAGAAAGAATGAAGGAACCAATAAGTTATCTCCTGCAAAGTTTACATGCCACTATCTCTCGTCATTCAATGTTTGTTGTACATGCCAGGTGTTTAATTCAATCAGTATGTACGATGTCGCTTTCCCATTTTTGTATGATGTTGTGCATTTATGTTTTATTTTCTCTGGGCTTGTAGACCGGAAAGCTGCTGAAGGAGTCAGACAAGGAGGTTGGACATCAGAAGGCAATTAGCTCACTGTCAAAATCCTTAGATTGGTCTCATTTCCTCACAGGTTCCTTGGATAAATCTGCTAAGGTGATACTTTTGGTATTGCTGCCCTGATAACCTGTTTATACTTTATTTTTTAACATATGGATTTTTCTGACATATCTGCTATGTCGCAGCTATGGGATGCAAGAACACTGACCCTGATAAAGACATATGTCACAGAGCGACCGGTTAATGCTGTTGACATATCTCCTACTCTTGATCATGTATGCTCCTGTATCTGTCACCTTATCTGCCATTGTTCTTAAGTTGCTGCAAGCATTTGAATATATAAGCTCTCTCAAAGCACATGGGGTTGTCTCTTGAACTCTTGGTCTTTTTACAAGCTAAGTGTATATTTCCGCGGTCAATTATGAAGTTTGGATTGACTATGAATTTCGTCCAGAATGTGCTTCCTTGCAGTCTAGCCCTTTTGGTAATTAATGAAGTTGGATAGGATTACCGTGTATGTGCTCTGGTCTTGAGTGTCACATATTTTTGTCGTGCCCATCTATTTCCTAACTTTGATTTCTTGTTCTCATTAATTAAGGCCAAGTTTGTCAAACTGTGTAAACCATGATTCCTTTGCATATTTGTTATCTTAGTTTTTCTGCATCTGTGTTTAATGCTCATCCCATGCATTCATGATTCTAAACTAAATTGGTACTCCCTCCGTTCGAATTACTTGTCTCGGATATGGATGTATCTAGAACTAAAATACATCTAGATACATCCATTTCTGCGACAAGTAATTCCGAACGGAGGGAGTACATTATAATGGTCTATTTGTTATTTATTCTACGGAAACTCATTTGTATGTGTATTTGTATTTTTTGAACATCATACTTTTTTGCTATCCTTAGGTGGTTATTGGAGGTGGCCAAGATGCTATGAATGTTACTATGACAGATCGTCGTGCTGGTAAATTTGAGGCCAAATTTTTCCACAAGGTGAACTAGATTCCTTTGCATATATTTACACAGATGGCTCTTGACTTCCTATGGGGAGTTACTTTCTGTATGTGTATATGTTGTCAACTTCTGTAACAAGATTTTGTTGTCAATCTCAGATTTTAGAAGAAGAGATTGGTGGTGTTAAAGGACATTTTGGACCTATCAATGCATTAGCATTTAATCCTGATGGGAGGAGGTTAGTTCATACTCTGTTTGTATTTTGATTTCTTATGTTTGTATTTTGCCTCTGAGCTTGGGTTTGTGATATGCCTATGTTCCATTTAGATTCATGGCGATATATGCTATTCTGAGTCTTTAGAATGTCGTCAAATCTTATGAAATCAGAGCTTGATTTTGAATATTATATGTGTTCAGTAACCCTGTTTACTATTTCATGTTGATCTCTTATATTTACATTTTGCTTCTCACGTTGGGTTTGCAATATGCCTCTGTTGCACTGAGTATGCTAAAATCTGCTCAATGATTAAGCCATGTAGATTCATGGTGATATACGCTATTCTGAGTCTTTAGGATGTCATCACATATTATGAGAACATATCTTTTTATTGTTTTCTATTCATATTTTTTTATCTTCAGTGAGAGAAGATCATGGTGAAGTAATCCTCAATCACCATTTTATTGTCTCCCATCCTAAGTCTTAAGTCATCCTCTGTATCTTAAATTCTACATGGGCATTGACTTATGGCTTGTCACACATTGCTCGTCTTTGCTATCTGTTTGTGACATATTTTGTTTCCTTTGTTCCAGTGCCCTGGCTTCCTACCTTTTTCTGTTATGTTTTTTCCTCAACATGTAGCTCAGTGATTAGAGCCAATTACATTGGCAATATACTCTATACTGATCATATTTTGATGAAAAGTTTATATGAGAGCTACATGAAGTAATCCTATGTCACATTATACTTGCCATTTCCATCTGTTTGAGCACATGTTGTCTCCTTAGTATTTTGGTGCCTTATCTTCACACCTTTTATCTTGTGAATTTTCTTTTGTCATGTTTAGTAATAATGTTGCTCAGTGACTATAGCCAATTACATTGGCAATATACGCTACGCTGGCCTTGTTTTGATGAAAAGTTGGATATGAGAGCTATGTTGTCCCCATAATTTATTTTGGCAGATCTAACCTGTAATTGCTTGATCATGCTTTCTTGTGCATTCTGTTCTATTCTACCAGCTGGTTTGGCAGCTCAGTGATTTCAGTCCAATACTTTTGTCATATACGCTATTCTGAATATGTTGTAAAATAAACTTATGAGAGCTGCCAATCCTTTTTTTTGATACTTCTATTATATTTCTTTTGTGATCTCTCATATATGTTTATCCAAATGCTTTTGAGAAATAGGGTTTTTCAGCTCCTTCTTTGAGCTTCAGTTCTTGTTATCTCATCTCTTATGAATTCCAGTTTTAATGACCCGTATTTTTCCATATAATGTCCTTAGCTTTTCGAGTGGTGGTGAGGATGGATATGTGAGGCTACACCATTTTGATCCTGAGTATTTCAACATCAAGATGTAAGCCTATGAATTTCTCAAGGTAAGGCTCATATTCCTTGGTAGACAAATGTGAATAACTGCAACTTAATACATTGTTCATTCAGGCTTATGCTTATACATTGTTCATTCAGTGCTTTTTCTTGAGCAATCTCAGCATCTCGTCTTCTATGTTGTTTCGAAATGTCTTGTGCTTCAGGCTTATGCTTACATGTTCATTTCCTATCTTGTTTCAGGCTGCAATTGAGAGACCTCCCTAGTACCCTGGAGAGAACATAGCTTTTTTTTTGGGCTCAATTTGTGAGAGAACTTAACTTAGCTGGATGGTCTACTATGTAATAGCACCTTTTCATACAATCAGCAATGGAGATGCTTAAATGGGTGACATGGTGTTGCTCTGTCAGTGTTGTTTATTCCAAAACATTCTACTTTTGATTCGATGTCCATTCTGCTGAACATAGTACATGGATGCGCAGCTAGGTGTTGTAGTTTTGTCAAGCTCAAGGATTATATGTTACGTACTTAGACGCTGAGCCTACTGAGACATTGGCTCCTTGGATTGACACGATTGGATTTCCAGTCATATAAATGCTAGTGTATAGGTACGTACTGCCACCTTCTAAAATGGCAGTCCAAAACTTATTCGTTCATTGGATTCCAAACTTACATGTGCAAAGCTTTTGATATTCGAAAAAGATAGTTTCCATCATATAATTTTTATCAACTAATTTGTATTTTACTAGTTAATTTTATGGTCAAAGTTTGACACTAAATACGATGAGCCCATAATCCAACCCTTTTCTAAAGCGTCATGGTCTACGTGGGCGTTTCCAAGTCGAAGTCCAGTTTTCACTTTTCCATCATCCCTTTTCGAAAGAAACTATGTGATAAATCCCCACATGCCTCGAGATCTCCATGACCTGAGATCACTATACAAAAACAGCTTATGTTTACAAAGTGAAGGGATTTCCCCACACTTATCTCTATGAAACTTCCTTTGAAATGAATGAAATGAAAACCACGATCATGCCTCCAATAGGAAGATCGAGGAAGTGGTGCTGGCGCTCCTGGTTCATGAGATCCTAGTGGCTAGCGGGCAAAGAAAGGGGGCGGGTCGTTTACTTGAAAATGACAACTGCGTGCTCCAGGAGGGGGGCCTTGCACGAAAGCAAACCTACGATTAAGTAGCAGTTGCTTTCTTTGATGGGCCTAGTGAAGGGGGCATTGCCCATTAGTTCTTACCAACTTTAGGTGTGTACATCTAACTTATTATCTAATGATGAAGGGGCGGCGATGGTGTCAAGCCTGTTGGAGTTATCAGATCCAGGGTATGCTGAATGTTCCTAATGAAACATTGAATGACAAGTACCTGGGCATGCCATCTGATATTGGTAATTCAAAATCTGGAGCTTTCAAGTATCTCAAGGATAGACTGTGGAACAAGGTAAAAGGTTATATTGAAAAAATAGTTTCATATGCAGGGAAGGAGGTGTTAGTTAAGTCAGTGGCCCAAGTTATACCTGTGTACTCAACGTCTTGTTTCAAGCTTCCTAGAGATTTATGCGAACACCTCAACAAGCTCATCAGGCAGTTTTGGCGGGGGAGTAAGGATGGAAAACAAAAACCCAGCTGGGTCTCTTAAATGGGTGGTTTAGGCTTTCAGGATTTTGAGATTTTTAATCTTGCACTTTTGGCTAGTCAGTCGTGGAGACTGTTACAGCACCCAGAATCACTTTGTGCATGATTGTTAAAGGTAGTTTATTATCCTAATGCTTCAATTTTGGCTGCTGAAGTGGGTAAGCGTCCATCACAGATATGGAGGGCTATTTTGGAGGGACGTGATGTACTTTGTCAAGGCTTGATAAGAAGATTTGGAGACAGGTCTTCAACCAAAATTTGGGAACATAATTGGATTCCTAGGAGTGCCACTATGAGACTTATTGCATGTTTGTCATCTAATCTGCCAGTTTGTGAGTGAGTTAATTGATCATACATCTGCAACCTGGCGGAAAAACATTGTTGAGCAAGTCTTTGTAGCAGCAGACTCAAATGTGATCTATGGTATCCCACTTTGCACACGGCATATGAACGATCAGTGGGCTTGGTCTCATGAGAAGAATGGGATTTTTACAGTACGATCGGTGTACAGGATGCTGATAGATACAAAAAGACGAAGAGAGGATTGGCTCGAAGGAATTACAGGATCATCTGACTTGGCAGCCGAAGGGAAATCTTGGACTTCTCTATGGTCGGTTCAGGTCCCGGGCAAGGTAAAAAACTTTCTATGGTGACTTGCCAAACGTTCTCTCCCGACTGAGGATGTGCGCCATGTAAGAAATATGTCCGATGTTGATTGTTGTCACTTGTGCGGAGCACAAGATTCATGGAGGCATTCCCTCCTGGATTGTTCAATGGCTCGTTGCGTTTAGGCCCTCGTTGATGGCGATCTCGCTAAACATCTACATGCAACAAGCGAGCCGGGTGCGAAGCAATGGTTATTCACTTTGTTTGATAATCTGCCACATGCCCGGTTAATAAACTGTGTTGTTACTTTATGGGCAATTTGGACAGCACGTCGGAAGGCTATCCATGAAGCAATCTTTCAGAGCCCACATGCCATTTTCTCTTTTGTTAAGAGCTTCATATCGGAGCTTGAAGTTTTGAGGGCGCCTGTGTCATCCGGCGACAAGCCTCGGGCAGCAACTGTCACAAGAACGAGAGGCAGGGGTGGATGGAACGCGCCAGCCGAAGGCATCGCAAAGATCCATGTGGACGGAGGACTCGCAAGGAATGGGAGACAGGGGGCGGCAACCTCGATTTGTCGGGATCATACTGGCAAATACCTTGGTTCGTCGGCTATGGTCTTTGACCTAATTACGGACCCTCCTACGCTGGAAGCGCTTGCTTGTACAGAAGCTCTGTCTCTTGCACTCGATTTATCTTTGGATCGAGTTATTATTGCATGTGACTGTAAAACACTGGTGGATGAGATAGAGAAATGTTCGGATGGGAAATATGGTATGATCATTAAGGAGATTGTTGCAAGGGCAAGGGAACTTACTAGCTGCAAGTTTGTTTTTGAAGGTCGGGCAATGAATGTTGATGCCCATAATTTAGTGAAATTCTCTACATCCTTAGAAGAAGGACATCATGTGTGGCTGGGGACACCCCACGACCCTTTTGTAATTCATGTAAACCTGACAATTGAGTAATAAAGTTTGGTTTAATGCTAAAAAAAATCTAACTTATCATCTTTTTTTTCATGCAAGCCCGATGTCAGCAGTCCATTTCTTATTCATTCAGGGAGGGAAACACTGAGTACCGTGGCGTTTCTCCCGTCCCAAGAAAACACCGTTTACATCCCTTGTAGACGTGGGATGTAAACACTAAAAGATCACGTCGTTTTTTGCAAAGGAGGGGACTCCAGGGTCCCTAGTTCAGCTTTTTCATGTAAACCAATACACCAAGGTGAGTGGCGTATAAGAAAAAAGTATGACGATGAAATACTTCCCAAGTAGGGTCATTTTGTGTTTAACTTCATTAGCAAGGTAAAATAGTGATTTCGCAAGGATATGTGTTCTTTTTTTCGAAAATGATACGAATCTATTATAAAAGTTCACCCGAAGTATAAAACACCTCATCACATAATAAAAAAATCATACCAAGGTCCCCCGACCACAGAACGACCACCACTGTCACCAGAACGAGCCACCGACGCATAACTACTCCCCTATCGGAGCCGGCTTGATCTTGTCGATGACATCCGAGAAGTCTTTGTGCACGTGCCCTAACGGTCAATGTTGTGGAGCCATAGTCGTTGCCGTTGAACCCTTGAATATATCTGAAGCAGCTAACACCAAATCTCCTCATAACAGATGCACATCGAGAAAACCTAACATTGTCGCCCCAAGGAGACGACATGAATCCATGTCGGACAAACTCAAGGATGATCGAAGCGTCGAAGTCAAACTCGAAGAAGAAGCGCCACCATCAGTTCGAGCATCGCACCTGCGAGGACTAAAAAAAATCCTAACCTAAACTACTAGTCGAACGAAGGCATCATGATTTGTTGTAGGGTGAAACCCTAGAGGGTATCTTTTCACACTTGGAGGGGGAAAGAGCAAGAACACACAAGATCATAAGGAGGAAATCACTCTAACAAACCCAAATAACACATCCACAAGAGTAGCATACAAGAGATCCACAAGCATACATGAACAATTCAAGGAAAATGTCACTAGGGTAAAAGTTCTTCCCACTAGGTGAGGTCTTGTTATCCAAGTGGATCTTTTCCAAGAGGAGGGTTTGATCTCCAAGAGGAGGTCTAGATCTCCTATAGGAGGAAGATGAGCAAAGCTCTCTCTTTGTGTTTCTAATACTTTGCTATGCTCTCAAATGAGCTAGGGAAGGAGTATATATAGTCAGGGACGAAATAGAGGGGAGGGAAGGGAGATACAAGGGTCAAACCCCAACTTGCACGCAGACACTCTCGGAGGGGTCCGGGCACCCGGATCGGTTAGGGCCGCTGCCCGGCAGTTGGCTATAGGGGGCCGGGCAACCGGGGGTTGACAGCCCGATCACCCGGGGGTGGCTGCTGGCGCCCAAGCGAGGGGGACTGGGCACCCGGGCCGGCTGCCTGTGCCCAGGTGGGTGGCCGGGCACCCAGGGCCGGCTGGGAGCAGCGCCATGGGGTGGCGGGCCTCCGGGCCAAAGTGCCCAAGCACCCATTGTTTGGCTAAGTTACCGCTTTGCTCAGCCCCTCTTATAGCGTTGTTAGTTGCAGGTGAAGCTGAAGTTTGTTCCATGTTGGAACATGGATATGTTGGGATATCAAAATATATCTTATTTAATTAATGCATCTATATACTTGGTAAAGGGTGGAAGGCTTGGCCTTATACCTGGTGTTTTGTTCCACTCTTGCTGCCCTAGTTTCCGTCATACCGGTGTTATGTTCCTTGATTTTGCGTCCCTTACGTGGTTGGGTGTTATGGGAACCCCTTGACAGTTCGCTTTAAATAAAACTCCTCCAGCAAGGCCCAACCTTGATTTTACATTTGCCTAACAACCTATACCTTTCCCTTGGGAGTAATTAACCCGAGGGTCATCTTTATTTTAACCCCCCCAGGCCAATTCTTCTCTAAGTGTTGGTCCGAACCAGAGCCACCTGCGGCGCCACCTCGGGGAAACTTGAGGGCTAATTTTAGCTGCACGTAGTGTTCATCTGGTGTTACCCTGAGAACGAGATATGTGCAGCTCCTATCGGGATGTCGGCGCATCGGGCGGTCTTGCTGGTCTTGTTTTACCATTGTCGAAATGTCTTGTAACCGAGATTCTGAGACTGATCGGGTCTTCCTGGGAGAAGGAATATCCTTCGTTGACCGTGAGAGCTTGTGATGGGCTAAGTTGGGACACCCCTGCAGGGTTTGAACTTTCGAAAGCCATGCCCGCGGTTACGTGGCAGATGGGAATTTGTTAATGTCCGGTTGTAGATAACTTGACACTTTACTTAATTTAAAATACATCAACCGCGTGTGTAGCCGTGATGGTCTCTTCTCGGCGGAGTCCGGGAAGTGAACACGGTTCTTGTGTTATGCTTGAAAGTAGGTAGTTTCAGGATCACTTCTTGATCACTTCTAGCTTCACGACCGTTGCGTTGCTTCTCTTCTCGCTCTTATTTGCGTATGTTAGCCACCATTTTTGCTTAGTGCCTGCTGCAGCTCCACCTCATCGCCCTATCCTACCCATAAGCTTAAATAGCCTTGATTTCACGGGTGTGAGATTGCTGAGTCCTTGTGAGTCACAGATACTTCCAAACAGTTGCAGGTGCCGATGATACCAGTGCATATGACGCAACCAAGCTCAAGTTGGAGCTCGATGAAGATCATGTTCGTTGTTTTGTTTTGTTCCTTGTTGATTAGTAGTGGAGCCCAGTTGGGACGATCGGGGATCTAGCATTTGGGGTTGTCTTCATTTATTTTGGTTCCGTAGTCGGACCCTAATTGTATTCTGGATGATGTATGTTTAACTTGTATTTGTGTGAAGTGGCGATTGTAAGCCAACTCTTTATCCCTTTCTTATTTAGTACATGGGATTGTGTGAAGATTACCCCTCTTGTGACAAACCTACCATGCGGCTATGCCTCTAAGTCATGCCCCAACACGTGGGAGATATAGCCGCATTGTGGGTGTTACACTAGTCTCGATGGGTAAGTGACGCAAAATGGCTCGGGTTATCAATGAAAAAGCAAGTGTATGAAGTAAGTTTCATCGAGGTTACCGTCCTTTCTTACGGTTAGCAGTGTAAACAGTGAAGATCGTTGGCGAAGATGACTCTGAGGCAATGATGAATGGCAGTGATGTCGATGTCACACGTTCCTAAGTAGCCGAAACACCTTAGGAAACGGAAACCACAACTCAAAATCGGTCAAATGTGGAAGGTGAGTGCTTTTATGATGAATTTTTTGATGGAGGCTAATGGTGGTGGTAATGATATATGTGGATGGCGGATGTCAAGAGCTTCCAAACGGGCTAAAAAACACGAAAAACAGACTTGGGAGTTGGAAGTTATGGTCAAAACGGTGATG
>NC_041386.1:401880490-401919476 GCF_002162155.2 Triticum dicoccoides
GAGTGGACCGGGGCAAACAACCCGGGGGTGCGGGTGAAGGAAATATGCCCTAGAGCCAATAATAAAGTTGTTATTTATATTTCCTTATATCATGATAAATGTTTATTACTCATGCTAGAATTGTATTAACCGGAAACTTAGTACATGTGTGAATACATAGACAAAACATAGTTTCCCTAGTATGCCCCTACTTGACTAGCTCGTTAATCAAAGATGGTTATGTTTCCTGACCATAGACATGCGTTGTCATTTGATGAACGTGATCACATCATTAGAGAATGATGTGATGGACAAGACCCATCTGTTAGCTTAACATAATGATCGTTTAGTTTTATTGCTATTGCATTCTTCATGACTTATACATGTTCCTATGACTATGAGATTATGCAACTCCCGAATACCGGAGGAACACCTTATGTGCTATCAAACGTCACAACATAACTGGTTGATTATAAAGATGCTCTACAGGTGTCTCAGATGGTGTTTGTTGAGTTGGCATATATCGAGATTAGGATTTGTCACTCCGTGTATCGAAGAGGTATCTCTGCGGCCTTTCGGTAATGCACATCACTATAAGCCTTGCAAGCAATGTGACTAATGAGTTAGTTACAGGATGATGCATTACAGAACGAGTAAAGAGACTTGCCAGTAACGAGATTGAACTAGGTATGATGATACCGATGATCGAATCTCGGGCAAGTAACATACCGATGATAAAGGGAACAACGTATGTTGTTATGCGGTTTGACCGATAAAGATCTTCGTAGAATATGTAGGAGCCAATATGAGCATCCAGGTTCCGCTATTGGTTATTGGCCGGAGATGTGTCTCGGCCATGTCTACATAGTTCTTGAACCCGTAGGGTCCGCATGCTTAATGTTAGATGACGATTTGTATTATGAGTTATGTGTTTTGATGAATGAAGTTTGTTCGGAGTCCCGGATGACATCACAGACATGACGAGGAGTCTCGAAATGGTTGAGAGGTAAAGATCGATATATTGGAAGGCTATATTCGGACATCGGAAAGGTTCTGAGTGGTTTGGGTATTTTTTGGAGGACGGAGAGTTACGGGAATTTGCAGGGGGAAGTATTGGGCCTTCATGGACTTAGTGGAAAGGAGAGAAGGGCCACAAGGGGAGGCCATGCGCCCCCCCATGGGCTGGTCCGAATTGTACTAGGAGGGGGCGGCGCCCCCCTCCTTCCTTCTCCCCTCTTCCTCCTTCCCTTATTCTCCTAGTTGGAATAGGAAAGGGGGGGGGACCGAATTCTACTTGGACCAGGAGTCCAAGTAGGACTCCCCCCTTTGGCGCGCCCCCTCTAGGGCCGGCCTCCTCTTTCCCCCTCCTTTATATACGTGGGAGGGGGCACCCCAAAGGCACACCAAGTCTTCTCTTAGCCATGTGCGGTGCCCCCCTCCACAGATACACACCTCGGTCATATCGTCATAGTGCTTAGGCGAAGCCCTGCGCCGGTAATCTCATCATCACCGTCTCCATGCCGTTGTGCCGACGGCACTCTCCCTCGGCCTCAACTATATCAAGAGTTTGAGGGACGTCATCGAGCTGAATGTGTGCTGATCGCGGAGGTGCCGTATGTTCGGTACTTGGATCGGTTGGATCGCAAGAGGGGTAATCTTTACACATCCCATGTACTGAAATAGAAAAGAGATACATAGTTGGCTTACAATCGCCACTTCACAGAATAACATAAATGTAACATTACAATCATCCAGATACAATCAAGGTCCGACTACGGAACCAAAATAAAGACAACCCCAAATGCATAATGTCCCCGATCGCCCCAACTGGGCTCCACTACTGATCGTCTGGAAAGGAAACGTACTATCGTCCTGAGTCCTCATCGAACTCCCACTTGAGCTCAGTCGCATCTCCTGGAATGGTATCATCAGTCCCTGCATCTGGTTTTGGAAGTAATCTGTGAGTCACGGGGACTCAGCAATCTCACACCCCCGTGATCAAGACTATTTAAGCTTATAGGTAGGGAAAAAAGGTATGAGGTGGAGCTGCAGCAAGCACTAGCATATATGGTGGCTAACATACGCAAATGGGAGCGAGAAGAGAAGGCAAAGCACGTTCGAGAATCTATGATCAAGAAGTGATCCAAGACTACTTACGTCCAAGCATAACACGAGACCGTGTTCTCTTCCCGGACTCCGCCGAAAAGAGACCATCACGGCTACACACGCTGTTGATCCATTTTAATTAAGTTTAGTTTCAGGTTTTTTACAACCGGACATTAACAAATTCCCATCTGCCCATAACCGCGGGCATGGCTTTCAAAAGTTCAAATCCCTGCAGGGGTGTCCCAACTTAGCCCATCACAAGCTCTCACGGTCAACGAAGGATATTCCTTCTCCCAGGACGGCCCGATCAGACTCGGAATCCCGGTTACAAGACATCTCGACAAGGTAAAACTATACCAGCAAAGCCATCTGAATGTGCTGACTAATCCCGATAGGAGCTGCACATATCTCGTTCTCAGGGCACACCGGATTGTCCAAGGTTCCGGTTGGCCAGCCCAGAGTTGCCCCTGGTGGCCACCGGCAGCTGACAGGTTGGACCAACACTCAGAGGAGCACTGGCCCGGGGGTTTAAAATAAAGATGACCCTTCGGTCCGCGGAACCCAAGGGAAAAGAGGCTAGGTGGCAAATGGTAAAACCAATGTTGGGCCTTGCTGGAGGAGTTTTATTCAAGGCGAACTGTCAATGAGTTCCCATTATAACCCAACCGTGTAAGGAACACAAAATCAAGGAACATAACACCGGTATGACGGAAACTAGGGCAGCAAGAGTGGAACAAAACACCAAGCATAAGGCCGAGCCTTCCACCCTTTACCAAGTATATAGATGCATTAAAGTAGACAAGATATAATAATGATATCCCAACAATAAACATGTTCCAACAAGGAACAAACTCCAATCTTCACCTGCAACTAGCAACGCTATAACAGGGGCTGAGCAAAGCGGTAACATAGCCAAACAACGGTTTTCTAGGACAAGGTGGGTTAGAGGTTTGACATGGCAATATGGTATGCATGATAAGCAAGTGGTAGGTATCATAGCATAGGCATAGCAATAGAGCGAGCAACTAGCAAGCAAAGATAGAAGTGATTTCGAGGGTATGGTCATCTTGCCTGCAAAGTTCTCCGAGTTGACGTAAGCTTGATCCTCGTAAACATTCTCAACGGGTTCCTCGATCACGTACTCATCTCCCGGCTCTACCCAAAGCAAGAACACAAGCAAAGGGAGACACAATCAACCACGGTGCAATGCGCAAACATATGCGTGCTTCGGAAAGGAAAGATTGAACCAGGCCTCAACTTGGAAAACCAAGAGTGCCGCTGGAAAGATGAGTTGATTTCGGTCGAAATCGATATAAAGATCAACGGAATCGGATGCACGGTTTGCAAATGGCAAGTAAAACAATAATGGCACAAAGCTGCGATTAACAGCACGAGGCCATCTAAATGCATCAAGAAAATTAAGCTACTGCACTCTAACATAGCAACAAAGCACATGGAAATGATCCACTCAAGATTCTTAACAAAATATGAACACTGAGCTATGGCTAATTCACACAATAGCAGGTTCAAACAAGCATGGAAAAGTGCAAAAGATAACAGGTTCAGAGACTTAGAGAAAATAGCAACATGTCATGATTTAACATCAGGAAGCAATGTTTAGAGCAAGTTAACAACATGCTACAGGAACATATCATGGCAAATCAAGGCATGGCATGAAACTACACAAAGCATATAACAAAAGTCCCTTACTGACCATAAGCCAAAAGGGATCGGAAAATACAATGGCACCCAGGTAAACATAGCAAGTTTCGTTAACAGATTCAGACTTAGCAGACAACTGGAACATGGCAAAAATAGAATTACATAGGCATGTTTGCGAGCTCGATGCACTCACCACAAGGCATTGCATGACAAGCTAAGCATACACCCAGAAAGAAGACATGATAAATAAGCTAACCATGGCAAGAACACTCTCATAGCATGCATGGATCAACTACAACAACCTCGGCAAAATTTAATAACATGTAAACAATCTGCCAGGAACATTTTATAGCAAAAGTAGAGCACGATTTTTGGCCACGCGATCGTGATCGAACGACCAAGATGATGAAGGGGGTTTAGGTGGGTTTTGGGCCACTTTGAAGAGGTGTTGGGCTGCAACACACACGAGGCCTTTTCGGTTCCTCGGTTAACCGTTGGAGTATCAAACGAAGTCCAAATGGTACGAAACTTGACAGGCGGTCTGCCGGTAGTATACAAGGCCGCTTGGCAAGTCTCGGTACAATCCGAGAACGTTTAACACCCGCACACGAAAAGAGGCAAAAGGGGACACCAGAGGACATAGGAGCGCCGTAATGCAAAATGGACAACGGGGAAAATGCTTGGATGCATGAGCCGAACACGTATGCAAATGCGATGCACATGATGACATGATATGAAATGCATGACAAATAAAAAAGCAACACGGAGACAAAAGCCAACAACGAGGAATATCATAACTTAGTGCCGAAAATGGCAAGAGTTGGAATACAAATATGGAAAGTTACATACGGGGCGTTACAACACTCCACCACTATGAAAGGATCTCGTCCCGTGATCTAGGACTAGAAAAACTCCGGGTATTCGGAACAGAGGTGGTCCTCGCATTCCTAGGTGGCTTCACAGTCAGAATGATGTGACCACTTCACTTTCAGGAATTTGATAGACTTGTTGCGAGTCTTACGCTCAGTTTCTTCAAGGATAGCAACGGGATGCTCATGATAAGACATGTCTTCTTGGAGATTAATCTCTTCAAAGTTGATGGTGCAGTCAGGAGTCTTGGAACACTTGCGGAGCTGAGACACGTGAAACACGTCGTGCACGTTTGCAAAGTTGGATGGAAGCTCAAGTTGATAGGCTAGATCTCCTCTTTTGCCAATGATCTTGAAAGGACCCACGTATCTAGGGGCAAGCTTCCCTTTGATACCGAAGCGACGAGTACCTTTCATTGGAGAGACGCGGAGGTAGACATGGTCTCCGATCTCGAAAGCCAAGTCATGATGCTTGCTATCATAGTAACTCTTCTGGCGCGATTGCGCGGGTTTGAGATTTTCACGAATGACTTTGCACATTTCTTCAGCCTCTGTGATCAAGTCATTTCTAAGAAGTTGGCGTTCACTAGTCTGTGACCAGTTAAGAGGAGTACGACACTTTCTGCCATAGAGAATCTCGAATGGGGCCTTGCCCGAACTCGCTTGGAAGCTGTTGTTGTAGGAGAACTCGACATATGGAAGACAATCTTCCCACTTCATACCGAAAGAAATGACACATGACCTGAGCATATCTTCAAGAATTTGATTGACTCGCTCGACTTGACCACTAGTTTGAGGATGAAAAGCTGTGCTAAAACGAATGTTGGTGCCCATGGCCTTCTGAAAAGAATCCCAAAACTTGGAGGTAAAGATGCTACCACGATCTGAAGATATCAACTGCGGAATGCCGTGCAGAGAGACAATCCTGGAGGTATATAGTTCTGCCAACTGAGCTACGGTGATAGATTCTTTGATAGGAAGAAAATGAGCCACTTTAGTGAGCTTGTCGATGACAACGAAGATAGCATCATTGCCACGCTTGGACTTGGGAAATCCAGTCATGAAGTCCATCTCAATATGGTCAAACTTCCATTCTAGAATGGCAAGAGGTTGGAGCAGACCAGCTGGTCGTTGGTGTTCTGCTTTCACTCTTCTGCAGACATCACATTCATTCACAAACTGAGCAATCTCGTGCTTCATTCGAGTCCACCAATACGACTGCTTGAGGTCATGGTACATCTTTGTACTTCCAGGGTGAATAGAGAGTAGTGAATTGTGAGCCTCGTTCATAATGACTTTACGAAGGTCACCCTTAGGAACAACAATTCGATCCTCGAAGAAAAGAGTATCCTTGTCATCAAGACGATAGCACTTGTACTTGGGTTGGCTCTTGGCAATCCCAATCTTCACCTTCTTCACCATAGGATCAAGAAGTTGAGCCTTGCGAATCTGATCTTCCAAAGTAGGAGAGACTTGGAGGTTGGCAAGGAATCCTTGAGGAACAACTTGGAGATTAAGTTTGCGGAAAGCTTCACAAAGCTCCGGTTGGTAGGGCTTGAGAATCAAACTATTGAGTAAGCCTTCCTGCTCAATGCGTCAGCAATTACATTGGCCTTGCCTGGAGTGTATTCAATACTCGGATTATACTCTTGAATCATTTCGACCCAACGAGTCTGCCTGAGGTTGAGGTTGGGCTGAGTGAAGATGTACTTGAGACTCTTATGATCAGTGAAGATGTCCACTTTTCTTCCCAACAAGAGATGTCTCCATGTTAAAAGAGCATGGACAACTGCCGCCAACTCGATGTCATGAGTGGGGTAGTTCTTTTCGTTGGGGTTCAACTGGCGAGAGGTATAGGCCACAACTTTCTTCTCTTGCATCAACACTGCACCGAGACCTTGAAGGGAAGCATCACAGAAAACCTCAAACGGTTTGGATTCATCAGGAGGAGTCAGAACTAGAGCAGTGACTAACTTCTCTTTGAGGGTGTTGAAAGCGATGCCACATTCAGGCGACCAGACATACTTCACATGCTTCTAGAGGAGGTTGGAAAGAGGCTTCGTGATCTTTGAGAAATTCTCCACGAACCTTCGACAATAGCTTGCGAGCCCAAGGAAGGTGCGGAGTTGCTTCACGTTCTGAGGTGGTTCCCAATTCACAATTGCAGACAACTTCTTAGGGTTAACAGCTATGTCCTTGGCAGAGATGATATGCCCAAGGTAGAGAACCTCATTGAGCCAAAACTCGCACTTTGAAAACTTCGCATAGAACTGATGTTCTCTGAGTTTGTCCAGCACCGATCTCAAGTGCTTGGCATGATCCTCCTTGTTCTTGGAAAAGACTAGAATGTCATCGAGATAGACCAAAACGAAGTCATTTGTGTAGGGGTTGAAGATGAAGTTCATCATGCGAGAGAATGTTGGAGGAGCATTGACAAGGCCGAAAGACATGACAGCCCATACGGAGATATCTTCTTCACGAATGCGAATCTGATGATAGCCCATATGGAGGTCAAGCTTGGAGAATACTTGAGCACCTTTGAGTTGTTTGAAAAGCTCATTGATGTTGGGAAGTGGGTACTTGTTCTTTATGGTCTTCTTGTTCAATGGATGGTAGTCGACACAAAGTCGGTCCGTTCCATCCTTCTTCTTGACAAAAAGAACACCACAACCCCATGGAGAAGAACCTTGGTCGGATGAGACCCATACGCTCTTGAATATCGAGTTGTTTCTTCAGCTCCTTCAACTCTTCAGGTCCAAGCTTGTAAGGATGTTTGCAAACAGGTTCCATGCCAGGCTCAAGATCGATGACAAATTCAACTGGCGGAGGCATTCTTGGAAGCTCTTCTGGAAAGACGTCTTGATATTCACAAACGACTGGAATCTGAGAGATGGCATCCAACTCGCCCTTCTCATTGAGAGAAAACAGTCGAATGGTATCATCACGAGCGGCAAAGACGATTACATCCTCAGACGAATGTGTCAATTGAATCTGCCTGGCAACACAATCAAGATGAGCCTTATGCTTAGAAAGCCAGTCCATTCCGAGAATAAGATCAATATCCGAGTCACCAAGAACATTAGGAGAAGACATAAACTTATAGTTGCCCATCGTGATGGTAACATCCAGAACCATGGAGTTAGCATTCATGCGTTTACCCAGAGAGATAACTGCTAAGGGACTAGGACAAACTTGGAAAGCCAACTCATGCTTAGATGCAAATGGTCTCGAGATGAAACAATGCGATGCACCAGTGTCAAAGAGAACTTTTGCAGGAATATCGTTAATAGGAAGGTTACCCATGATAACTTCTGACGAGTCCTCTGCCTGAGCTGCGTTCATCATGTTGACCTTTGCAAACTTGGGATTATGCTTGACCACTGCAGTGCTAGCAGATCTCACAGGAGGAGGAGGAGGAAGACGCCTCTGGTTGAAGCATTTGTTTGCATAGTGACCCTTCTGCTGAAACTTGTTGCACGTGACCTCTGAAAGCGGATGGTGATACTAAGAACTTGATCTTGGAGCATGAGACGAAGTCTTGTTCTGAAAGCCTGGGTTGGGTGGGTGGGAAGATCCATTGCCACCTTTGCTCTTCTGCTGATAAGGCTAACCGAACGGAGGAGGAGGCAACCAATACTTTTGCTGCTTAGCTGCCACTTGAGTTGAGGAAGAAGGAGTTGCATCCCTGACTCTCTTCTTGGAAGCATCGCACTTGAGCTGAGCAGTCTCTTGCTTTAGTGCCATGTTGTAGAATTCATCGTACTTCTTCTGCTCAAAAAGTACAAGGGCTAGTTGAAAATCTTCTCTGAGGCCACCTCTGAACTGATAAATCATGCTCTTCTCATCAGGGACGTCTTGCTTGGCGAAGCGAGCGAGCTTCTGGAACATGATGTTGTACTGGTAAACAGACAAGCTGCCTTGCTTCAGATTGTGGAACTCCTCATGCTTGCTCTCAACAACACTCTGAGGAATGTGGTGAGCTTTGAAGTCTTGGCGGAATTCATCCCAGGTAATCACACGACCTCCTCTAGAATCTTTGTATTGCGGATACCACTCTGCAGCTTGGTCTTTGAGTTGGAACGAAGCAAACTTGACAAAGTCCTCAGGCCTGACGTTGCTGTACTTGAAATGTTTGCAGATATCCACGAGCTAATCATCAGCGTCTGTTGCCTCGACACAGTTACTGAAGGTCTTTGGCTGGTTTGCGAGGAACTGGTTGAGTGTAGCAAACTGATTCTGATTGTTGCCATGGCCTTGATTTCCTTGGTTGCACTCTTACAAGAGTTGCATAATCAGCTGCGTGTTTGCGTTGGTAGCGGCCATCACAGCTTGCCATGCCTCCGGAGGTGGAGGTGGTGGCGGCGGTTCTGGATTCTGATGTCAGGACCCCGATTCCAAGTCACATCGATCTAGCCGGTAACACCTCATATCACTTTGTGACATCACGCACGGTATTCCCACGGGTGTCCCCTTACCATGGCCCAAGACCGTTTGCGCCTTTTGGCTCATGTATATGATAGTGTCGCTAGCATCCATATGACAGAGAACCCGAGCCGACATGGCTAGTCGTGAACCCAAAGCGGCACTAACCTATGGGGTCAGGCATACATGAATCACATCGAGCATGTCGGTCAGCAGCGTGTGAATTCGGGCTGTAGCACTGGGCTAACAGGACTCTGGGAACCCGGGCTGTAGCAGGCTAGGCAGAACTCCGGATGTCACCGCGTGACATTTCCCCGAAGGGACAGACACAGGAACAAAGTGAAACACATGCCGGCCAGTCAAGTGTCCTGAGCAGTAGTGCTGGGCTAACAGGACTCCGATGAACCGGGCTGCAGCGGACTACTATGGCTCATGGAAGCACTAGACTACATTTCCCCATAAGAGAGGCTGCCAAGGATAAACAACTAGATTGTCGGATCCCACACATACCAAGCATTTCAATCATACACACAATATGCTCGATATGTGTAAATACAACATGGCATCACAACATAACTCTACAACTCAAGTATTTATTCATTAGGCTCCGAGGAGCGAGATATTACAAACATGGGTCTCATGACCCAACAATCATAGCATACAAATCAAGCACACGCGGAAGCTTAACATGTCTGAGTACAGACATCTACAAATGAAAAAGGCTAAGAAGCCTGACTATCTACCAGATCCTGCCGAGGGCACAAGATCATAGCTGAGGTATCAAGCTAAACGTCGAAGTCCACACGGAACTACTAGCGAGACTGACGTCTCTCTGCAAAACATAAAATAGGCAAAGTGAGTACAAATGTACCCAGCAAGACTTACATCAGAACTATCTACATATGCATCGGTATCAATAAAGGGGGTGGTGGAGTTTAACTGCAGCAAGCCAGCTTTGACTCAGTGGCTAACCTGAACTACGACTGCAAGCAACTCTTTTGAGGTGGTGCACATGAGTCCACATATTCATCGGTATCAATAAAGGGGGTGGTGGAGTTTAACTGCAGTAAGCCAGCTTTGACTCAGTGGCTAACCTCAACTATGACTGCAAGCAACTCTTTTGAGGTGGCGCACACGAGTCCACATATTCACCAATCAATACACCACTATGGATCCGCTCCCATCTACCTACGAGAACGCCATCCATAGCACTCACGCTTATCTTGCGCATTTTAGAATATCCACTTTCACTTGTCTATGAACTGTTATAGGCAACCCAGAAGTCCTTTACCGCGGACGCGGCTATTCGAATAGTTTTATACCCTGCAGGGGTGTACTTCTTCACACATGTTTCCACCACTTAGTGCCTGCACACGACATGTGCTCGGCAGACTTCAAGCGAAAGCCGACGTGGGTGTAGACCACGACTTGACTAACCGCACAAGTCTCTAGTCCAGGTTTATCGCCTATTCGGGTTCCATCCACGAGGAGATTCGACCGGAGTTTCGCTCACAGCCCCAAACGATGTGTGCAGGGTTCCCGAGACACCAAACAGTCGCTCGGTACACCGTTCCACGGTGTATCTACCGCATCATAGCCCACCCCTAGGGTCAGCGCTACGCACGGCCGCCAACACATATCCTATAAACACCAGAAACTAGTTGCAACTCCTGGACAGAGGACGAGAGGGGTCAGTAAGTCGAGCGGGGTCATATTTCAGGGCCCAATGTGTGGTAGTAGCTATTTCATGGATCACAAACACAGAAATCAGTTCCTGAGAATGGTTTCAATGAGACAACCCACCATGTACTCCTACATGGCCTCTCACCGCTACCTTCACCAAATCGTGTTCACACACTTAGCTCACACAAAGTAGGGCATGTTCACAACTTTCCTATTCGTTCCCAATGAATCAGACCTGACACAACTCTAAGCAATAGCAGGCATGACAAGCAAACATGAATGAGTAGGCACATCAGGGCTCAAACAACTCCTACTCATGCTAGTGGGTTTCATCTATTTACTGTGGCAATGACAGGTCATGCAAAGGAAAGGGGTTCAACTACCGCAGCATACAACAGTTGAATCGTTGTTGTCCTAATGCAGTAAAAGAGAGCAGGAGCAAGAGAGTGGGTTTGTATCAGAATGAACAAGGGGGTTTTGCTTGCCTGGCACTTCTGAAGATAATATAGTTCTTCATCGGTGTCATCGATCACGTCGTCGGAAACATCATCGACTAAGAGGGGACGGTTACCGGCAAACAGAGAAGGACACAATCAATGCAATGCAACAATATGATGCATGAATGTGACATGGCAATATGCTGTTGATTGGCCTAATGCAACTAGCAACAAGTTAAATGGAGTTGGTTTCAACACTAGGTTCAAATTCAAACTCCATATGTGCTTTCTTAAATACCATTTAATTGAATTGTCCCAAACAGAGGATATAAGTTGCTCTAACATGCATGAAAATGCCATAAACAGATTCTTTGGATTTTTCTTATCATTTTTCATATATAATTTATTTCATTTGGAGTTACGGTTTAATTTCTATGAATTTTGGAAGTTTTGGGCATTTTCTGGAATTTCTGAATTATTTTAAATCAAGAAAATGATTAATTGCGTCAGCATTGCGTCATGCTGGCGTCAGCAGGTCAACAGGGCTACCCCAGGTCAAACCTGACATGTGGGGTCCACACGTCAGTGACACAGGGCTGGTTAGTGTCGCTGACTGGTGGGCCTGGTCAACGGCCACGTCAGCAGAGTCAATGCTGACGGGTGGGTCCCACTGTTTATGAACTAAACTAAACCGAAAATAAAACTAACCTAAACAGATACAGGGGCCCACATGGCAGTGGCTCCAGGGGTTAGTTAAAGCGTCATTAGTGGCTAATGACTTGCCATGTCAGTACTGCCGGCGATTAGTCGCCGACGACCTCAAGTCACGGCGGAGCCCGCATGGCAGGCCACGGGGATGGCAGGCAAGGGCACTAGGAGGAAGCCCAGGCCCGTGCGCGTCTAGGGGAGGCCGCAGGGCTATCGGGGATGGCATGTTGCGACGGCGGTAGCGAGGTTAGCGGCGGCCGGAGCTTGGTGATGTGCGCGGGTGGCGCTGCGGGGTGCAAGCGGGCAAGGGGAGGCGCTAGCGAGGCTCAGCGCGGGGCGGCAAACATGTTACGCAGCACAGGATGACCAAATGGTCGCCGGAGCAATACCGGCGACAAGCTCGAGCGGAGGCGAGCTTCGGCCATGGTGGAACTACGGCCTAGAGGGTGCGAATGCGTGGGGTAGAAGAGGTGTTCGAAGCAGGGGCTCACGGCGAGTGCAGCGGTGGCCTCGGCGTGCTTGGGGAAGCACCGGAGTGAGCGGGGCGGCGAGAGGGATCTCCGGCGGCCCAAGGAGGAAGACGATGGCGGGACGGCGATGCAGTGCTTCCGGTGAAGCGTGGCTGGACGGAGAGGACGAGGGAGGCGTGGCGATGCTCGTGGACACGTCGGAGAGGCTCGGGGATGGCTGTGGCTGCGGCTATGGCGAACGACGGCGACAGGCGCGCTCGGGTGTGGCACGGGAGAGAGCCGAGGAGGGGGGAGAAACACGGGAGAGAGTGAGGGAGGTGCAGGGGGTGCGTGGCGTAGCGAGGGAGGTCCAGGGCGACGAGGTAGCACGCAGGCAGGGTGGAGGTGGCCGGCGTGTGGCTGCACACGCCGGGCACGTGCCCCTGCCTACTGGCGCGAGGAGGAAGGCGACAGGAGGCGCCAGGTGGGCTGGGCCGGCTATAGGTAGGTGGGCCAGGTTATTCTTCTCTCTCTCTTATTTCTGTTTCAGTTTTTCTATTACTTTTATTCTGTTTTGAATTAGTAAAAATACTAATTCATTTTGAAAAATCTTGAAAATGATTGTGGCATATGTTTGGGTTATTTCCAACAACCTTAAAATACTTTCAAGATTATCTGGACATTTAAAATTATTATAGGATTTAAATGTCCAAATGCAAATACTTATGATTTAATTCAAAAATCCATAAATGACCTAGAAAGGTGTGCACCATTTTTGTCAGAGGTTCTAGACCAATTCAAAAATGATGAACTTTTCTAAAGAGCATTCTGGGTTCTTGAAAATGTTTTTAAGTTGAACCTATTTGATTTAATTTTGGTGCTAGGGTTTGTCATCCCGATTTCAACTTTAATTGAAAAAATAAACATGATGCATGGATGCTTTAAGGCAACTAATGGCAAGCAAATTCTAGGGCTACCCAATCACAAACCAAATATCTGTGGAAGAAATACTAGAGCTACATGAATTCCCAGCTATGAAACTCCCGAAATTATCCCGGTTATGCAATCAGGTATTGGGGATACAGGGGAAGCATAATATCTCACCCAAAGCTAGAAAATCCTACATCCAGCTGTATCCATCCTTCAACACATAACCAAGAAACCTTCGGAAATCATTTACCTCAACCTTCGAAAAGCATCCGTTATACGAGTTATGGCAATACTCCCGAACTCCTGCCCCAGTACTGGGTGGCGTCGAGGTTATCTCACCAACAACTGCATAAAAGAGATTTTAGATGTCGACGAAACTCAGGTATTCCAGAATTGCAACGATAAAATTGTGACGACAACACCTCGGAGCTCAACTCCCCGAGACACTGCCACAGTCCCTAAATGTCAGGAGGCACCGAGAACAATGTTCTCGTCACAAAACCATCAGAACGATTCCAAGATACCCGCGTGATCCTAAATTTTTTTAGTGAAATTTGAGAAGAGAAGAGTCAAAACTCTATGTCAGGATGCCTCACCAGAGCAACGAAGGGACTGAGGAGTAAAAAGAATCCTACTCTCCGATATATATAAATCCTAAAGGACTCAAAACATTTTTCTAGACTCAACAACGCCAACGATTCGATCAAGCAGGGGGCTCCTAAGTCGGGGAAGGCTCTGATTACCAACTTGTAACACCCACGATGTGGCTATATCTCCCACGTGTCGGAGCATGACTTAGAGGCATAACCGCATTGTAGGCAATGTCGCAAGAGGGGTAATCTTTACACATCCCATGTACTGAAATAGAAAAGAGATACATAGTTGGCTTACAATCGCCACTTCACACAAGAACATAAATGTAACATTACAATCATCCAGATACAATCAAGGTCCGACTACGGAACCAAAATAAAGACAACCCCAAATGCATAATGTCCCCGATTGCCCCAACTGGGCTCCACTACTGATCATCTGGAAAGGAAACGTAGTATCATCCCGAGTCCTCATCGAACTCCCACTTGAGCTCAGTCGCATCTCCTGGAATGGTATCATCGGTCCCTGCATCTGGTTTTTGAAGTAATATGTGAGTCACGGGGACTCAGCAATCTCACACCCTCGCGATCAAGACTATTTAAGCTTATAGGTAGGGAAAAAGGTATGAGGTGGAGCTGCAGCAAGCACTAGCATATATGGTGGCTAACATACACAAATGGGAGCGAGAAGAGAAGGCAAAGCACGTTCGAGAATCTATGATGAAGAAGTGATCCAAGACTACTTACGTCCAAGCATAACACGAGACCGTGTTCTCTTCCCGGATTCCACCAAAAAGAGACCATCACGGCTACACACGCTGTTGATCCATTTTAATTAAGTTTAGTTTCAGGTTTTCTACAACCGGACATTAACAAATTCCCATCTGCCCATAACCGCGGGCACGACTTTCGAAAGTTCAAATCCCTGCAGGGGTGTCCCAACTTAGCCCATCACAAGCCCTCACGGTCAACGAAGGATATTCCTTCTCCCAGGACGGCCCGATCAGACTCGGAATCCCGGTTACAAGACATCTCGACAATGGTAAAACTATACCAGCAAAGCCACCCGAATGTGCCGACAAATCCCCATAGGAGCTGCACATATCTCGTTCTCAGGGCACACCGGATTGTCCAAGGTTCCGGTAGGCCAGCCCAGAGTTGCCCCTGGTGGCCACCGGCAGCTGACAGGTTGGACCAACACTCAGAGGAGCACTGGCCCGGGGTTTAAAATAAAGATGACCCTTGAGTTCGCGGAACCCAATGGAAAAGAGGCTAGGTGGCAAATGGTAAAACCAATGTTGGGCCCTGCTGAAGGAGTTTTATTCAAGGCGAACTGTCAAGGGGTTCCCATTATAACCCAACCATGTAAGGAACGCAAAATCAAGGAACATAACGCCGGTATGACGGAAACTAGGGCGGAAAGAGTGGAACAAAACACCATGCATAAGGCCGAGTCTTCCACCCTTTAACAAGTATATAGATGCATTAAAGTAGACAAGATATAATAATGATATCTCAACAATAAACATGTTCCAACATGGAACAAACTCCAATCTTCACCTGCAACTAGAAACATTATAAGAGGGGCTGAGCAAAGCGGTAACATAGCCAAACAACGGTTTGCTAGGACGAGGTGGGTTAGAGGTCTAACATGGCAATATGGGAGGCATGATAAGCAAGTGGTAGGTATCGTAGCATAGGCATAGCAATAGAGCGAGCAACTAGCAAGCAAAGATAGAAGTGATTTCGAGGGTATGGTCATCTTGCCTGCAAAGTTCTCCGAGTTGACGTAAGTTTGATCCTCGTAAACGTTCTCAACGGGTTCCTCGATCACGTACTCGTCTCCCGGCTCTACCCAAAGCAAGAACACAAGCAAAGGGAGACACAATCAACCACGGTGCAATGCGCAAGCAACATGATGCAAAACATGGCATGACATGCGGGATGTGATATGCAATGCATATGCGTGCTTCGGAAAGGAAAGATTGAACCAGGCCTCAACTTGGAAAACCAAGAGTGCCTCTGGAAAGATGATTTGATTTCGGTCGAAATCGATATAAAGATCACCGGAATCGGATGCACGGTTTGCAAATGGCAAGCAAAACAATAATGGTACAAAGCTGCGATTAACAGCACGAGGCCATCTAAATGCATCAAGAAAAATAAGCTACTGCACTCTAACATAGCAACAAATCACATGGAAGTGATCCACTCAAGATGCTTAACAAAAGATGAACACTGAGCTGCGGCTAATTCACACAATAGAAGGTTCAAATAAGCATGGCAAAAGTGCAAAAGATAACAGGTTCACAGACTTAGAGAAAATAGCAACATGTCAGGATTTAACATCAGGAAGCAATGTTTAGAGCAAGTTAACAACATGCTACAAGAACGTATCATGGCAAAGCAAGGCATGGCATGAAACTACACAAAGCATATAACAAAAGTCCCTTATTGACCATAAGCCAAAAGGGATCAGAAAATACAATGGCACCCATGTAAACATAGCAAGTTTCGTTAACAGATTCAGACTTGGCAGAAAACTGGAACATGGCAAAAACAGAATTACATAGGCATGTTTGCGAGCTCGATGCACTCACCAAAAGGCATTGCATGACAAGATAAGCATACACCCAGCAAGAAGACATGATAAATAAGCTAACCATGGCAAGAACACTCTCATAGCATGCATGGATCAACTACAACAACCTCGGCAAAATTGAATAACATGTAAACAATCTGCCAGGAATATTTTATAGCAAAAGTAGAGCATGATTTTCGGCCACGCGATCGTGATCGAACGACCGAGATGATGGAGGGGGTTTAGGTGGGTTTTGGGCCACTTTGAAGAGGTGTTGGGCTGCAACACACACGAGGCCTTTTCGGTCCAAATGGTTAACCGTTGAGTATCAAACGAAGTCCAAATGGTACGAAACTTGACAGGCAGTCTACCGGTAGTATACCAAGGCCGCTTGGCAAGTCTCGGTATAATCGGAGAATGTTTAACACCCGCACACGAAAAGAGGCAAAAGGGGACACCAGAGGACATAGGAGCGCCGGAATGCAAAATGGACAACGGGGAAAATGCTCGGATGCATGAGACGAACACGTATGCAAATGCGATGCACATGATGACATGATATGAAATGCATGACAAATACAAAAGCAACACGGAGACAAAACCCAACGACGAGGAATATCATAACTTAGTGCCGAAAATGGCAAGAGTTGGAATACAAATATGGCAAGTTACATACGGGGCGTTACAGTTCGGTACTTGGATCGGTTGATCGCGAAGACGTTCGACTACATCAACCGCATTACTAAACGCTTCTGCTTTCGGTCTACGAGGGTACGTAGACACACTCTCCCCTCTCATTGCTATGCATGTCCTAGATAGATCTTGCGTGATCCTAGGCAATTTTTTTGAAATACTACGTTCCCCAACAGTGGCATCCGAGCCTGGTCTATGCGTAGATGTTATATGCATGAGTAGAACACAAAGAGTTGTGGGCGATAATAGTCATACTGCTTACCAGCATGTCATACTTTGATTCGGCGGTATTGTTGGATGAAGCGGCCCAGACCGACATTACATGACTGCGTTCATGAGACTGGTTCTACCATCGTGCTTCGCACACAGGTGGCTAGTGGGTGTCTGTTTCTCCAGCTTTAGTTGAATCGAGTTTGACTACGCCTGGTCCTTGTTGAAGGTTAAAACAACACACTTGACAAAAAATCGTTGTAGTTTTGATGCGTAGGTAAGAACGGTTCTTGCTAGAAGCCTGTAGCAGCCATGTAAAACTTGCAACAACAAAGTAGAGGACGTCTAACTTGTTTTTGCAGGGCATGTTGTGATGTGATATGGTCAAGACGTGATGAAATATAAATTGTTGTATGAGATGATCATGTTTTGTTAAAGTTATCGGCAATTGGCAGGAGCCTTATGGTTGTCTCTTTATTGCATAAGATGCAAGCGCCATATAATTGCTTTACTTTATAGCTATACGATAGCAATAGTTGGCGAGATGGCCATGTGACGATACATTGATAAAGATCAAGATGATGGATATCATGGTGTTATGCCGGTAACGATGGAGATCATGATGGTACTTTGGAGATGGAGATCAAAGGCACAAGATGATGATGGCCATATCATGTCACATATTTTGATTGCACGTGATGTTTATCTTTTATGCACTTATTTTGCTTAGTACGGCGGTAGTATTATAAGATGATCCCTCACTAAATTTCAAAGTGTAAGTGTTCTTCCTGAGTTTGCACCGTTGCTACAGTTCGTCGTGCCGAGACACCACGTGATGATCGGGTGTGATAAGCTCTACGTTCACATACAACGGGTGCAAGCCAGTTTTGCACACGCAGAATACTCAGGTTAAACTTGTCGAGCCTAGCATATGCATATATGGCCTCGGAACACTAAGACCGAAAGGTCGAACATGAATCATATAGTAGATGTGATCAACATAGTGATGTTCACCATTGAAAACTACTCCATATCACATGATGATCGGACATGGTTTAGTTGATATGGATCACGTGATCACTTATATGATTAGAAGAATGTCTATCTAAGTGGGAGTTCTTAAGTAATATGATTAATTGAACTTAAATTTATCATGAACTTAGTCCTAATAGTATTTGCATATCTATGTTGTAGATCAATTGCTCGCGTATAGCTTCACCATTTTATTTATGATATGTTCCTAGAAAAAATTATGTTGAAAGCTGTTAGTAGCAATGCTCCAGACTAGCTCCGTGATATGAGGATTATCCTCATTGCTGCACAGAAGAATTATGTCCTTGATGCACTGCTAGGTGACGGACCTATTGCTGGAGCAGATGCAGACGTTATGAACGTTTGGCAAGCTCGGTATGATGACTACTTGATAGTTTAGTGCGCCATGCTTTACGGCTTAGAACCAGGACTTCAAAAACATTTTGAACGCCATGAAGCATATAAGATGTTCCAAGAGCTGAAATTGTTATTTCAGACTCATGCCCGAGTCAAGAGGCATGAGACCTATGACAAGTACTTTGCCTACAAGTTGGAGGATAATTGCTCATGTGCTCAGAATGTCTGAGTACTACAATCGCTTGAATCAAGTGAGAGTTAATCTTCCAGATAAGACAATGATTGACATAGTTCTCTAGTCACTATCGCCAAGTTACTAGAACTTCGTGATGAACTATAATATGCAAGGGATGACGAAAACGATTCCCAAGTGAAATCACAAGTGCTCCCTGGGTGGTTTTGGTAATTAATGTCAACATATCTCTTGTTGGATTAATGTTTTTATCTAGTATATTTCAGATAAGTTCAACAAATGGAGTGGCGTGGACAAGAGGATGTGGAACCCCTTCAAGATGCTAAGGACATAGCATTGGCTCAAGCGCAAGACTCTACATTTTCAGTTTAGTGATCCAAGATCACATTGAGTCCTTAGGAAAGACAATACTATTAAAAGGGGATGAGGTGTTGCTTAATGGCTTGCTTGCTCAAAGTGCTTAGTGATATGCTCCAAAGCCCTCAACCACTTTCCCATATACACATATGTCCCAAACCAAAAGTCAAACTCGGCCCCACCGATTTGATCCATCCGGCGCCACCGAGTTCAGTTGACATAGCCACTGCCAAAAACCCTAATCTATTTGGTCTCACCAATGGGATCTCGATCTCACCGAGATGGTCTTGCAAACTCTCTATTGCCTGTTGCGTTATTTCGGTCCCACCGAGTTTGCTTGACCAACTCTCTGTTTTGCTTATTGCCAAAATCGGTCTCACCGAGTTTGTGTAATTAGTCAAATTGAGATGAGGTTTTACCCTAACCCTAGCACACTGGTCCCACCGAGTGGATCATATCGGTCCCACCGAAATGCCTAACGGTCACATTATGAATTGAATCGGTATGACCGAGTTTTCTGATTCAGTCCCACCGAGTTTCGTAAATTGTGTGTAACGATTAGATTTTGTGTGGAGGCTATATATACCCCTCCACCCTTCCTTCGTTAGCAAGGACAACTGTCGGTGTCAAAATCGGCGGATCTCGGGTAGGGGGTCCCGAACTGTGCGTCTAAGGCAGATGGTAACATGAGGCAGGGGACACGATGTTTTACCCAGGTTCGGGCCCTCTTGATGGAGGTAAAACCCTACGTCCTGCTTGATTATTCTTGATAATATGAGTAGTACAAGAGTTGATCTACCGCGAAATCAGAGAGGCTAAACCCTAGAAGCTAGCCTATGGTATGATTGTATGTTGTCCTACGGACTAAAACCCTCCGGTTTATATAGACACCGGAGGGGGCTAAGGTTACACAGAGTCGGTTACAAGGAAGGAGATCTACATATCCATATTGCCAAGCTTTCCTTCCACGCCAAGGAGAGTCCCATCCGGACACGGGACGAAGTCTTCAATCTTGTATCTTCATAGTCCAACAGTCCGGCCAAAGGATATAATCCGGCTGTCCGGATACCCCCTAATCCAGGACTCCCTCAGTAGCCCCTGAACCAGGCTTCAATGACGATAAGTCCGGCGCGCAAATTGTCTTCGACATTGCAAGGCGGGTTCCTCCTCCGAATACTTCATAGAAGATCTTGAACACGAGGATCGTGTCCGGCTCTGCAAAATAAGTTCCACATACCACCGTAGAGGGAATAATATTTACACAAATCTAATCTGCTAACGTACCCCGTAGTGTGACATCACACCACAGCCAGGTCTTTATTCAAATCGTTTTTCCTAACCTATCTCAGCGTGTTTCGCGAGGCGGTTTCCTTGGCACGTCTTGTCGAAGCAGAGATCGTGTCCCCTTATTACGGGATTCCCATTAATACGGACGTGGGTAACCCAACCGTGCCTATTAGTAGGACTCCTAAATCTTAGGCAAGTCCCAAACGGCCACAAGGAGGACGCTTGATATTCACCCTCTTTATAAAGGGAACATGACCTTTTCCTCTCGATCCTAATCGAATCCGCCTTTGCATCGAGTTCCAACACCCAAAGCTCAGGTTTAGGCACTTCGGACCTTCAACTATGTCCGGATTCAACCTTCAAGGTCGGTGGATGCCTTCCTCCGTCAGAGAGGAGGACATCAAGAAGTTGAGAGAGGCCAGATATCTGACCGCCGAAATTTCGCATCGGCTGCCTGCACGAGGGCAGGTCGTCCCTACTCCTGAACCCAAGGAGAGCGTCGTGTTCGTCTCCCACCTCCTCCGAGGACTAGGCCTCGCTCTAGATCCCTTTGTTAGGGGTCTTATGTTCTATTACGGGCTAGATTTTCACGATCTGGCCCCGGATTCCCGTCTTCACATCTCGACATTTATTGTCGTATGTGAGGCCTTCCTCCGCATTACCCCTCACTTCGGCCTGTGGCTCAAGACCTTCAATGTGAAACCGAAGATGATCGAGGGGCAGCACGCAGCGCGCGGAGGCGCTTCAATAAGCAAAATTGCTGACGCTTCATGGCCTGAGGGTTACTTCCCAGAGGTGTCCGGATTGTGGCAGCGGGAGTGGTTCTACATCACAGCTCCCCGAAGTGCCAAGTGGGTAGCTGCCCCTGCCTTCCACTCAGGCCCCCACCATAACTGATGTCATGGATCAGCAGGGGGCTGAGTTGGGGTCCAGCCAAGGACGTGCCAATACTGCAAAGCCGTATTCGAGATCTCCTCGAGAGAGATATCAGTCTGGTTATGGTAGTGCAAGTTATGCTAGTCCTTCAAGTCCAGCCTTGCAAACGCGGGCCCCTTCGCATGTGGGAATTCAACCCGGAAGGACCGTGAGCTATCCAACATTTCCTCGGCATGACGCACGAAGAGATGTATAAATTGTTCTTCGGACCACAAATAATGTGTCCGGACATCACTTAGGATGCAGGTCTGAGCTGCAATCGCCCGGATACCCAAGTAAGTAGCCCCACATCCGAACACATTGTCCGTTTTATTTATAGCAACATTGCCCTAAAAAAGAAAAACCGCTCTTGGTCCAGGATTGGATAGCGAAGGCAAAGTTGATCAGGTGTCCGGTCCCCCTCCCTGAGACCTCACCAAATCCCGTGCTAACCAGGATGCTGGAGACCCCGCCTTATCAAGCGCCCTTGGGAGAAGATAAAGGGGGGAACAAGGAGGTTAGCGCCTCCACGAAGGAGGTTAGCCGGGGAGGAGGGACTGAAACTTCCTCTCCCCAGGGAAGGAAGAGGACCGCCTCTGAGGACCTGGAGACAATGGTCTCCAAACAGGGGAAGAAATCTTCGCCGGAGGGTCCTGCCTCGGGGGCTACCCTAGCCGCACTATTCCCTCAAGGGGATCAACCCTCCACCGAGCTGTAAGTAAAGGGTACTTAATAATGAAAATATCTCGCTTTACTTCTAAGGAAAATAACCGAAGCATTTATCTTGCAGTTCGGATCTTAGCCCTTCTCAGCAGAGCTTGTCTTCAGGGGATCTTCTTCCAGAGATGATGGAGAGCGAAATGCCTCCCCCTGTCACACCGCCTCACGAGGCGGGCGACCCCGAGGTGTCGTCGCGGAGGGTTTCTCCTAATCCGGCAAGGCCAGAAGGTAATCCTATGGCCACCCGAAGTCCTCAGTATCCGGCTCTTGCAGAGAGCAATCAAAAGAGTCCGGCACCGTCTGGTGTGCGGTCGGACGTACTGAGGGATCTGCTAGAGAAAGTGGCTATCTCAGAAGAGCACCGCACGTTGATGGGTTCGGTGATTGAAAGGATTTCGTCCGCCGAAAGCGGGTTGCATGAAGCCTTTATGAGTCTACTGACGGGTTTTGAGGTACGTGAAATGATGTACATTTTTGACAGTACCACACATTTTTAGATGTACCCTATGTAGATAGTAGCCCCTGAGACTCTGGTTGTCGTCAAAAACGGCGGCAAACAGAGGATCATAGTCCCAGGTAATAACTAGACCGCCTTTATGTGCAGGTGGTTGAAGCTCTGGTGCTAGCCTGTCACATCCCTAGTTCTGGTATGACCTAGACCAGCTAGTCATTTGTGCATCATGTTTAAATTCCATTTAATTTTGAAATGGGAATTTGTGAAACCCTCAGAATCATTTCTGAAAATGACCCAAGTAAAAATTACTCCAAAAGGGTCCAAGAAAATGCTCATGTTGCTCTCTAAAACTATTGGACAGATAAAAATCAAACCAATATTTTAAAGAGCTCATAAGTATTTTTTTGGGCATTTGGAATTAATCCAGTATTTATTTGCGTTGGATAAATATTTTTATATACACAAAATATTGTCCAATAATTCTGAATTTTGGTGAGGGGCTTTGGATTAATTCCTTAGGTCCCTGCAAAATTTGACAGAATTAAATAAAATGATTTGGTATTTTTTATTAAATCAAAACTAATGTCAGAAAATATAAAACAAAAACAAAATAGAGAAAAAAAAGAGGAACTACCTGGACTTACCTGGGCCACTTGCTGGCCTGGCACTGCAGCCAACCGGCCCAGCTATGCGGCCCAGCTGGCCCAGCTCGCCTCCTCCTCTCTCGTCTTCCTCCCTCCAGGAGGACGCGCGCGTGGCCGCCGCGCGCGAGCACACGCCGGCCACCTCCTGCTTCCCTGCTCGCCGCTGGAGGCATCCGAGGGAGACACGCACCCCCTGAAAACCCCTCGACCCTCTCCTCCTCTCCCTCCCTCTCCCTCCTCCCCTGGACCTCTCTCTCTCAACCCCCCCGAACGGCTCCGTCGCCACCGCTCGCCGTTGCCGTGTCCACCGTGCTCCCCTCGCCTCGCTGATGTGTCCAAAAGCTCCGCCACCTCGTCCGCAACCTCTCCGCCAAGCGACGCGAGCAGACGCGCCCTGCGGCGGCTCCCCCGACCTCTTCTTCAACCTCGGTCCGCCGGAGATCCTCTTCGCCGCCCGCTCGCTCCGACGCTTCCCCGAGCCAAACGAGCCGCCCACCCGACTCCCTGTGAACTCCGCCATCTTCTCCCCTGCTCCCTGCGCTCATACGCTTCCTCTAGCCGCCTCCTCTACCGGAGCCGAGCCGCTCCGCCGCACGAGCTCGACGCCGGCGTCACCCCGGTGACCAAATGGCCCCGCGCGTGCGTCCGTTGCACTCGCAACGACCCGTGGAGCAACGCTAGCGTGACAGCCAGCTTGTTTGCAAGCCGCAGTGCTAACCCCGCACCCACCCGAGCTCCGGCCGCCGCCTCGCTCGCCTCCGTTGCTGATTCCGACCACCCCAGCACCTCCCGCTGCTACCAAATGACGCGCCTCGCCACGACGCGTCCGTAGATCCCAGCCACGCGAGCTCTCATCGCCGGAGATGGCCGGACGAGGAGCGCCGCCGCGTTCTGATTAGCACCGGCGGCTAATCGCCGGTTAGTTGACGTGGCATCTTAGTTCGGCACTAACTACCCCCCTCCGTGACACTGACAGTGGGCCCTAGCACTTTAATCTTTTAGTTTAGTTAGAAATAACCCCCTGCTTAACCTGTGACACTGACGTGTGGACCCCACACGTTAGGTTTGACCTGGTCAGCGCCGTTGACCTGCTGACGCAGGCATGACGTAGTGTTGACGCAATAAATGAATTCTAGATTATTTCTATTTTCAAAATTCCAAAAAATGATATAAACTTCAAAAATTCATAGAAATTCAACCGTAGCTCAGATTGAAATAATTTATATATGAAAAATGATCAGAAAAATTCAATCTATCCATCTGTACCATTTTCATGCATGACAAACCAACCTATACATGTTGTATATATGAAAACACACTTATGGCATATTTAAGAGCTTAATTTGGAGTTGTATTTGAACCCTTGGTTCAAATTGACTTCAACCAAATAAATGCTAGATGCATTAACTCAAACAACATCACATATTCATGCCATGATCATGCATCATATTGTTGCATATACTTGTGTTTGATTTCCGACACCGTTCCTTCTCGATAGGTCCTGCTCCGGAGAGTGTTCGAGAGTACCTGTCTGAGGAGCAGTGCACCTCCTGTTGATCCACCAGGGAAGCAACCCCCCTTGTTCATTCCAAAACAATCCTACTCTCTCACTCTTGCTTTCATTTATTGCATTAGGACAACAACGATTCAACTGCTACTTTATGCTGCGCTAGTTGAACCCATTCCTCTGCATGACCTGTCATTGCCATAGTAAATAGTTAAAACCCACTAGCACGTGTAGGAGTTGATTGAGCCATGTTGTGTTCCTACCATGTTTTGCCTGCTGTTGCTTATAGTATGTCAGGTCTGATTCATCGGGAATTAATTGGAGTGTTATGATATGATCCGGTGCTGAGAGTTAAGCGTGTGAACACGATTTGGTAAAGGTAGCGGTGAGAGGCCATGTAGGAGTACATGGTGGGTTGTCTCATTGGGACCGTCCTTAAGAACTGAGTTCTGTGTAAGTTGTCCAATGACTAGCTACTACCGCACATTGGGCTCCGGGCGCTCCAAGCTCTCTCGACTTATTAACCGCTTTGATCTCTGTCCAGGAGTTGCAAATAGTTTCTGGTGTTTGTAGGTAGTGCTATTTTTCTACCGAGTGGCACCCGGTAGGGTGGACTTGGGACAGACTAGGAACACATGGCCCAGTGTATCGAGTGGCACCCGGATGGTGGGCTCGGGAACCCTGTACACATCGTTTGGGGCCATGAGCGAAACCCCGGCCGGATCTCCTTGCGGATGGAACCCGAATAGGCGATAAACCTGGACTAGAGTCTTGTGTGGTTAGTCAAGTCGTGGCCGACACCCTCGCCAGGCTTCCGCTTGAAGGTTGCCAAGATACATGACGTGTATATGGTGATAAGTGGTGAGAGCATGTGTGAAGAAGTACACCCCTGCAGGGTTATCATGATCTATTCGAATAGCCGTGTCCTCGGTTATGGACTTCTTGGATGCTTACGTGGTACATAGATAACCTAAAGTGGATACTCTAAAATGCTCAAGACAAGTGTGAGTGCTATGGATGGCCTTCTCGTAAGGAGACGGGGATGAATCCATAGTAGTGTATTGATGTGGTGATTAGTGGACTCGTGTGCACTGCCTCACCTCAAAGAAGTTTCTCGTTGTCATAGAACATGATAGCCACTGAGTCAAAGCTGGCTTGCTGCAACTAAACCCCACATTACCTTCTTGATACAAATGCATGTATGATAGGATCTGATGTATGTCTTGCTGAGTACCTTTGTACTCACGTTTGCTTTATTTATGTTTTGCAGGTGAGACATCTGCTCACTAGTAGTACCGCTTGGACTTCGACGAGTAACTTGTTACCTCAGCTACGATCTTGTACCCTTGGGAGGGACTTGTAGATAGTCAGGCTTCCTAGCCTTTTTATTTTGTAGTTGTCTGTACTCAGACATGTAATGCTTCCGTTGCTTGTATGCTCTGAATGATGGGTCATGTGACCCCTGTTTGTATTTAATGCTATGTGGCTCTTCTGAGCCTTATCTATATGAGTTTGCGTTATGTTGTGATGCCATGTTGTACAACACATACTTGCATGTTATGCGTACGTGTGACGTGTATTGCTATGTGTGGGATCCGACAATCTAGTTGTTTATCCCTGGCATCCTCTCTTATGGGGAAATGTAGTCTAGTGTTTCCTTGAGCCATAGTAGTCCGCTACAGCCCGGTTCATCGGAGTCCTGCTAGCCCAACACTACTGCTCAGGACACTTGACTGGCCGGCATGTGTTTCACTTTGTTCCTGTGTTTGTCCCTTCGGGGAAATGTCACAACTTCCGGAGTCCTGCCTAGCCTGCTACAGCCCGGGTTCCCCGGAGTCCTGTTAGCCCAGTGCTACAGCCCGGATTCACACGCTGCTGACCGACACGCTCGATGTGAATCATGTATGCCTGTCCCCATAGGTTAGTGCCGCTTTGGGTTCACGACTAGCCATGTCGGCCCGGGTTCTCTGTCATATGGATGCTAGCAACACAATCATATACGTTAGTGAAAAGGTGCAAACGGTCCCGGGCCAGGGTAAGGCGACACCGTGGGGATACCGTGCGTGAGGCCGCAAAGTGATATGAGGTGTTACCAGCTAGATCGATGTGACTTGGAATCGGGGTCTCGACAGCTTTGGTATCAGAGCCTGACTACCTGTAGGATTACCAAGCCAACCTGGTCGAAGTTGAGTCTAGAAATTCTTTAGCTATATAGGGGAATTGATTGTGGAAGGGAACGTAAGGCTCTTTTTACTCCTTATGCCTCATGCCTTCTGATCTGAGTCATCCTATCTTTCCTACGGGGTTAAGGAACTAGGCTTTCTCTTTCGTCTATCAGGATCACGTGTTACTACTCCGTAGTCTCTTAGGATTGGTTGATCAGAGTCATATTCCAGTTTTCAGTACTTTCGGTGTAGTCTGTTTAGTAATATCCCAGAACTTTGAGTGAGGATGTTGAGTATGGTGCTACCCCGTCTTTTGCAGAATGTCTCATTTCGAGCATTTTACTACCGTCATGCTACCGGAATTGTCCTAGTAGTTCAAGAGATAGTATTTTCCTCGTACTATATTATACATCCTTATGATGATGCTGAATCCACCCTTGTTTCCTTGGTTGGTTCTTCAGGATGTCGTCAGTTAACCGAAGTTTTGTTGCTCATAGCCGGAACCACGGAGATGGTAGGGATGAGGATCCTCCCGACCAGCCTTCGTTGGCAGAGTTCATGTTAGAGATGGAGAAGAACAAGCAAGAGTCTAACCGCTTGTTAGCACGTATTGAGGAGAACACCTCCCATCAGCACAAAGAGTCATCGTCCATCTATGATTTCATTGGTCTGGAACCACCTACCTTCCATCATTCCATTGAACCACTCGATGCAGATGACCGGCTCCGTAGTATCACACACAAGCTGCGTTCGATGAACGTAGCTGAAAGTGACAAGGTCACCTATGCTGCATATCACCTGGAAGGTCCTGCTAGTATTTGGTGGCAAAACTATGAGGCTATGCTTCCAGTTGTCCAGATAACCACCTGGAGAGATTTCACTGAGGCTTTTTGCGAGCATCACATTCCTCAGGCTCTCATTGACCGCAAGAGAGAAGAGTTCTGTAGTTTCACCCAGAGTAAGATGGCTGTTGATGCTTACAGTAGAGAGTTTGAGAACCTTGCCCGCTATGCTACAGAAGAGGTGTCCACAGACGCCAAGAAGCAGGCTAGGTTCCGCAAGGGTCTCAACCCCAAGTTGTGTCGTGATCTCCACTTGCATCATTGCAATACATTCCAGGCTCTTGTGAACAAGGCCATTAACGCAGAAACAGCTCAACTCACTTACGAGGAGTCTCGTAAGCACACCCGTGATTTGGGTTCTTCCTCCGGTTCTAGTTCGTAGAAGCATCAAATTTGGGTTCTGAACTCCGCTCTTCCACCCGGTTATACACCAAGGCCTTCTTATGTGGCGCCTCACCCAGCTCAACCGTATGCTCCACCCAGGCCTATTGGTAGACCGCTTGTCAATGCGGGTCCACGTCTTACTTCAGGGACTTGTTTCACATGCGGAGAGCCAGGACACTATGCACGTGACTGCTCTCAAACTAACTATGCTCCACCCCAGCCTGAGAAGTCTGTTGGCCATGGTAAGCCATCACGCAAGATGATTAATGTCAAGTCAGCTCCCACTGAACGTGGATGTGTGCATCACGTCTCAGCTAAAGACGCTCATGATGATCCGGATGTCGTTCTTGGTACACTCCTTGTCAACTATCATCCGGCTTCGGTTCTGTTCGATACCAGAGCATCTTACTCCTTCATCTCTGAAGGCTATGCCCGTTTGCGCGACATGTCATTTTGTGATATGCCAACTCCACTTGAAATCCAAACTCCAGGGTCTAGATGGCAAACCACCAGAATAAGCCATGGTAATGAAATCCTTGTTGACAGACTTGTATTCCTTGCATCACTTATAGCCCTCAAGTCTACAGATATTAACATCATCTTGGGTATGGACTGGATGAAAGCTCATTATGCCAAGATTGATTGTCACACTAGGTCTGTTCAGCTTACACACCCATCTGGCAAGATAGTCACCGTCTCCACTAGAGTTGCAAAGCGTCAGCTCTATTCTCTTAATGCCAACCCTCTTCCAGACCTTGAAGATATCCCGGTAGTCCGTGACTTTCCGGATGTCTTTCCAGAGGAACTGCCAGGTATTCCACCTGACAGAGATGTAGAGTTTGTCATAGATCTTATCCCAGGAACCACTCCAATCTCTAGGAGACCTTACAAGATGGCACCCTTAGAACTAGCTGAGCTTAAGAAACAACTCGATGAATCCTTTCAAAAGGGTTTCATCCGTCCTAGTTCTTCTCCCTGGGCTTGCCCCGTCCTCTTCGTCAAGAAGAAGGATGGTACAGACCTGATGGTTGTAGATTATCGTCCCGTTAATTTGGTCACGATAAAGAACAAGTATCCGCTCCCCAGGATCAACGACCTGTATGATCAGCTCGCTAGATCCTCAGTCTTCTCCCAGATGGATTTGAGGTTAGGCTATCACCAAATCAAGATCAGAAATGGGAACATTCCTAAGATGGCTTTTGTCACTCGTTACGGCCAGTATGAGTACACCGTCATGTCCTTTGGTCTAACCAATGCTCCAGCTACTTTCTCTCGCTTGATGAACTCAATCTTCATGGAGTACTTAGATAAGTTCGTCGTGGTTTACCTTGATGATATTCTTATTTACTCGAAGAACGAGGAAGATCATGCCGAACATCTTAGACTTGTGCTAGAAAAACTCAGAGAGCACCGCCTTTATGCCAAGTTCTCCAAGTGCGAATTTTGGTTGCCAGAAGTGACCTACCTAGGCCACGTGATATCTGGTAAGGGCATTGCTGTCAATCCCGAGAGAGTTCAGGCCGTTCTTGATTGGACTCCGCCTGAAACGATTAAGCAAGTTAGGAGTTTCCTCGGCCTAGCCAGTTACTGTCGACGCTTTGTTGAAAACTTCTCCAAAGTGGCCAAACCTCTCACGGAACTTCTCAAGAAAGATAAAAAGTTTGAGTGGTCCCCACAGTGTGAGCACAGTTTTCAGGAACTGAAAAGACGCCTGACTTCTGCTCCCATACTTGTGCCACCGGATTTCACTAAGGACTTTGTTATCTATTGTGATGCCTCACGACAGGGACTAGGTTGCATTCTTATGCAAGATTGCCATGTGATTGCCTATGCATCTCAACAGTTGCATCCACATGAGGAGAATTATCCTACACATGATCTAGAGCTTGCAGCCGCAGTCTATGCACTTAAGACCTGGCGACATTACCTTCCTGGTAAGCATTGCGAGATTTACACCGATCACCAGAGTCTCAAGTATATCTTCACCCAACCAGATTTGAACCTTAGGCAAAGAAGTTGGTTGGAGTTGATCTCAGATTACGACTTAGGGATTACCTACACCCCAGGCAAGGGAAATGTCATGGCTGATGCGCTAAGTCGTAAGTCCTATTGCAACAATCTCATGTTGCAACAGGGCCAACCACTTCTCCATGAGGAATTATGTAAGCTAAACCTTCACATCGCTCCTCACGGATTTCTTTCTACCTTGGTGGCGAAACCTACTCTTGTGGATCAGATCATCTCTGCTCAGAAGCAGGATACGGGAATTTCCCGGATCAAGAGAAACATTAACAAGGGAGTTGGTGGTAGTTTCTCTATAGATGATCGTGGTGTTGTTTTCTTTGAGAGTCGCTTGGTGGTTCCCAAGAATCAACATCTTCGACAATTAATCCTTAAGGAGGCGCATGAATCTCCTCTCATGATTCATCCCGGTAGTACTAAGATGTATCAGGACCTACGCCAGAGGTTCTGGTGGACTAGGATGAAGAGAGAAATTGCTCAGTTTATTGCTAACTGCGACGTTTGTCGTCGCGTTAAGGCAGAACATCAAAGGCCTGCTAGCACCCTTCAACCTTTAGCTATTCCTGAGTGGAAATGGGATAAAGTTGGTATGGACTTCATCACCGGCTTTCCCAGGACCAAGAAAGGGAATAATGCTATCTTCGTAGTCATTGATCGTCTTTCCAAAGTGGCTCACTTCCTACCTGTTCGAGAGAGTATCACTGCTAGTCAGCTCACTGATTTATATATTTCTCGAATAGTGTCACTTCATGGTGTTCCACTAGAGATCAATTCAGACCGTGGTAGTCTCTTCACTTCTCATTTCTGGGAGAGTTTCCAAACTGCCATGGGCACTCATCTTTCCTTCAGTACCGCTTTCCACCCTCAATCAAGTGGTCAGGTGGAAAGGGTCAACCAAATTCTCGAAGACATGCTTAGAGCTTGTGTTATCTCATTCGGTATGGATTGGGAGAAGTGTCTTCACTTCGCCGAGTTTGCTTATAACAATAGCTACCAATCCAGCCTCAAGAAAGCTCCTTTTGAGGTTATGTATGGACGAAGATGTCGAACACCTTTGAACTGGTCAGAAACCGGTGAAAGACAGTTCTTTGGACCGGATATGATCCAGGAGGCAGAAGAGCAAGTTCGCATCATTCGTGAGAATTTGAAAACAGCCCAATCTCATTAAAAGAGCCAGTATGACCGGCGTCATAAGGAAGTGGCTTATGAAGTTGGTGACAAGGCTTACCTTCGGGTTACCCCTTTGAAGGGTACCCATCGTTTCGGTATCAAGGGCAAGCCGGCTCCTCGTTACATTGGTCCTTTTTGCATTCTCGCTAAATGAGGAGAGGTTGCCTACCAGTTGGAACTACCCCCACATCTTTCTCGAGTTCATGATGTCTTTCACGTCTCTCAACTCAGGCGTTGCTTCTCGGATCCCATCCGCAGAGTGGACCATGAAGCGCTTGATCTTCAAGATAACCTCACCTATCGAGAGTACCCTGTTCGCATCCTTGATCAAGCATAGCGTGTCACTCGACGTCATAACATCAAGTTTCTCAAGGTTCAGTGGTCTCATAATTCCGAGAGAGGAGCTACTTTGGAGCGTGAAGATCGTCTTCGACTTGAGTACCCCACTTTCTTTCCGCCGACTCCTGAATCTCGGGACGAGATTTTTTCGAGTGGGGGCGAGTTGTCACATCCCTAGTTCTGGTATGATTTAGACCAGCTAGTCATTTGTGCATCATGTTTAAATTCCATTTAATTTTGAAATGGGAATTTGTGAAACCCTCAGAATCATTTCTGAAAATGACCCAAGTAAAAATTGCTCCAAAAGGGTCCAAGAAAATGCTCATGTTGCTCTCTGAAAATATTGGACAGAGATAAAAATCAAACCAATATTTTAAAGAGCTCATAAGTATTTATTTTTGGCATTTGGAATTAATCCAGTATTTATTTGCGTTGGATAAATATTTTTATATATACAAAATATTGTCCAATAATTCTGAATTTTGGTGAGGGGCTTTGGATCAATTCCTTAGGTCCCTGCAAAATTTGACAGAATTAAATAAAATGATTTGGTATTTTTATTAAATCAAAACAAATGTCAGAAAATATAAAACAAAAACAAAATAGAGAAAAAAGAGGAACTACTTGGACTTACCTGGGCCACTTGCTGGCCTGGCACTGTAGCCAAGCGGCCCAGCTGTGCGGCCCAGCTGGCCCAGCTCACCTCCTCCTCTGTCGTCTTCCTCCCTCCAGGAGGACGCGCGCGTGGCCGGCGCGTGCGAGCACACGCCGGCCACCTCCTGCTTCCCTGCTTGCCGCTGGAGGCATCCGATGGCGACACGCACCCCCCTGAAAACCCCTCGACCCTCTCCTCCTCTCCCTCGCTCTCCCTCCTCCCCTGGACCTCTCTCTCTCAACCCCCCCAAACGGCTCCATCGCCACCGCTCGCCGTTGCCGTGTCCACCGTCCTCCCCTCGCCTCGCTGCTGTGTCCAAAAGCTCCACCACCTCGTCCGCAACCTCTCCGGACCTCTTCTTCAACCTCGGTCCGCCGAAGATCCCCTTCACCGCCCGCTCGCTCCGACGCTTCCCCGAGCCAAATGAGCCTCCCATCCGACTCCCTGTGAGCTCCTCCATCTTCTCCCCTGCTCCCCACGCTCGTACGCTTCCTCTAGCCACCTCCTCTACCGGAGCCGAGCCGCTCCGCCGCACGAGCTCGACGCCGGCGTCAACCCGGTGACCAAATGGCCCCGCGCGTGCGTCTCTTGCACTCGCAATGACCCGTGGAGCAACGCTAGCGTGATAGCCAGCTTGTTTGCAAGCCGCAGCGCTAACCCCGCACCCACCCGAGCTCCGGCCGCCGCCTCGCTCGCCGCCGTTGTTGATTTCGACCACCCCAGCACCTCCCACTGCTACCAAATGATGCGCCTCGCCATGACGCGTCCGTAGAGCCCAGCCACGCGAGCTCTCGTCGCCGGAGATGGCCGGACAAGGAGCGCCGCCGTGTTCTGATTAGCACCGGCGGCTAATCACCGGTTAGTTGACGTGGCATCTTAGTTAGGCACTAACTACCCCCTCTATGACACTGACAGTGGGCCCTAGCGCTTTAATCTTTTAGTTTAGTTAGAAATAACCCCCTGCTTAACCTGTGACACTTACGTGTGGACCCCACACGTCAGGTTCGACCTGGTCAGCGCCGTTGACCTGCTAAAGCAGGCATGACGTAGGCATGACGCAGTGCTGACACAATAAATGAATTCTGGATTATTTCTATTTTGGAAATTCCAAAAAATGATATAAACTTCAAAAATTCATAGAAATTCAACCATAGCTCAGATTGAAATAATTTATATATGAAAAATGATCAGAAAAATTCAATCTATCCATCTGTACCATTTTCATGCATGACAAACCAGCCTATACATGCTGTATATATGAAAACACACTTATGGCATATTTAAGAGCTTAATTTGGAGTTGTATTTGAACCCTTGGTTCAAATGGACTTCAACCAAATAAATGCTAGATGCATTAACTCAAACAACATCACATATTCATGCCATGATCATGCATCATATTGTTGCATATACTTGTGTTTGATTTCCGACACCGTTCCTTCTCGATAGGTCCTGCTCCGGAGAGTGTTCGAGAGTACCTGTCTGAGGAGCAGTGCACCTCCTGTTGATCCACCAGGCAAGCAACCCCCTTGTTCATTCCGAAACAATCCTACTCTCTCACTCCTGCTCTCATTTACTGCATTAGGACAACAACGATTCAACTGCTACTTTATGCTGCGGTAGTTGAACCCATTCCTCTGCATGACCTGTCATTGCCATAGTAAATAGTTAAAACCCACTAGCATGTGTAGGAGTTGATTGAGCCATGTTGTGTTCCTACCATGTTTTGCCTGCTATTGCTTAGAGTATGTCAGGTCTGATTCATCGGAAATGAATTGGAGTGTTATGATACGATCTGGTGCTGAGAGTTAAGCGTGTGAACACGATTTGGTAAAGGTAGCGATGAGAGGCCATGTAGGAGTACGTGGTGGGTTGTCTCATTGGGACCGTCCTTAAGAACTGAGTTCTGTGTAAGTTGTCCAATGACTAGCTACTACTGAACATTGGGCTCTGGGCGCTCCAAGCTCTCTCGACTTATTAACCTCTTTGATCTCTGTCCAGGAGTTGCAAATAGTTTCTGGTGTTTGTAGGTAGTGCTATTTTTCTACCGAGTGGCACCCGACAGGGTGGACTTGGGACAGACTAGGAACACGTGGCTCGGTGTACCGAGTGGCACCCAGATGGTGGGCTCGGGAACCCTGTACACATAGTTTGTGGCCGTGAGCGAAACCCCGGCCGGATCTCCTTGTGGATGGAACCCGAATAGGCGATAAACCTGGACTAGAGTCTTGTGTGGTTAGTCAGGTCGTGGCCGACACCCTCGCCAGGCTTCCGCTTGAAGGTTGCCGAGATACATGACGTGTATATGGTGATAAGTGGTGAGAGCGTGTGTGAAGAAGTACACCCCTGCAGGGTTATCATGATCTATTCGAATAGCCGTGTCCTCGGTTATGGACTTCTTGGATGCTTATGTGGTACATAGACAACCTAAAGTGGATACTCTAAAATTCTCAAGACAAGTGTGAGTGCTATGGATGGCCTTCTCGTAAGGAGACGGGGATGAATCCATAGTAGTGTATTGATGTGGTGATTAGTGGACTTGTGTGCGCTGCCTCACCTCAAAGAAGTTTCTCGTTGTCGTAGAACAGGATAGCCACTGAGTCAAAGCTGGCTTGCTGCAACTAAACCCCACATTACCTTCTTGATACAAATGCATGTATGATAGGATCTGATGTAAGTCTTGCTGAGTACCTTTGTACTCACATTTGCTTTATTTATGTTTTGCAGGTGAGACATCTACTCACTAGTAGTACCGCTTGGACTTCGACGAGTAACTTGTTACCTCAGCTACGATCTTGTACCCTTGGGAGGGACTTGTAGATAGTCAGGCTTCCCAGCCTTTTTATTTTGTAGTTGTCTGTACTCAGACATGTAATGCTTCCGTTGCTTGTATGCTCTGAATGATGGGTCATGTGACCCCTGTTTGTATTTAATGCTATGTGGCTCTTCTGAGCCTTATCTATATGAGTTTGCATTATGTTGTGATGCCATGTTGTACATCACATACTTGCATGTTATGCGTACGTGTGACGTGTATTGCAATGTGTGGGATCTGACAATCTAGTTGTTTATCCTTGGCAGCCTCTCTTATGGGGAAATGTAGTCTAGTGTTTCCTTGAGCCATAGTAGTCCGCTACAGCCCGGTTCACCGGAGTCCTGCTAGCCCAACACTATTGCTCAGGACACTTGACTGGCCGGCATGTGTTTCACTTTGTTCCTGTGTCTGTCCCTTCGGGGAAATGTCACGCGGTGACTTCCGGAGTCCTACCTAGCCTGCTACAGCCCGGGTTCCCCAGAGTCCTGTTAGCCCAGTGCTATAGCCTGGATTCACATGCTGGTGACCGACACGCTCGATGTGAATCATGTATGCCTGTCCCCATAGGTTAGTGCCGCTTTGGGTTCACGACTAGCCATGTCGGCCTGGGTTCTCTGTCATATGGATGCTAGCGACATAATCATATACGTGAGCCAAAAGGCGCAAACGGTCCCAGGCCAGGGTAAGGCGACACCGTGGGGATACCGCGCGTGAGGCCTTCAAGTGATATGAGGTGTTACTAGTTAGATCGATGTGACTTGGAATCGGGGTCCCGACATAGCCGGACCGATGGGTTTGCCGAACTAAGGCGGCAGCTGGATGCGGCAGATGCTGACATCGTGCTTGTCAACAAGCGGCTTGACGAGGCGCAGGGTCAGTGATTTTTCTGGTGATCGTCACATAGTAAGAGCAGCATGATGCCAGTATCTTTAATGTGTCGTGACTGCAGATGGAGCTGCCACCGTGGAGACCCTTCAGGTGGAGCTTGCCCGAGCCAAGGAGCATGCAAGGAGCATGTAACGCCCTCGATGCGGCTATAGCTCCCATGTGTCGAGGCACGACTTAGAGACATAACCGCATTGAAAGCAATGTCACAAGTTAGGCAATCATCACAACATCCCATGTAATATAAATAATAAAGGGGAGATACATAGTTGGCTTACACTCGCCACGTCACACAAAGTACATAAATAGCATTACAACATTCAAACACTCATGGCCTGACTACGGTGCCAAAATAAAAGATAACCCAACATGCGACACGGTCCCGATCACCTTCAAATGGGCACCACTACTGATCATCAGGGAAAGACACGTAGTAACATTGAGAGTCCTCATCGAACTACCACTTGAGCTCAAGCACGTCACCTGGAGCAGAATCATCAGGCCCTGCATCTGGTTTGGAAGTAATCTGTGAGCCACAGGGACTCAGCAATCTCGCACCCTCGCGATCAAGACTATTTAAGCTTATAGGTAAGGCAAGGTAAAATATGTGGAGCTGCAGCAAGCGACTAGCATATATGGTGGCTAAGCTGTTTGCAAAAGAGAGCGAGAAGAGGAGGCAAAGCGCGAATGAGTAACTAGAGAACAACCTGCGCAAGCATTACTCCAACACCGTGTTCACTTCCCAGACTCCGCCGAGAAGAGACCATCACGGTAACTCACACTGTTGATTCATTTTAATTAAGTTAAGGTTCAAGTTATCTACAACCGGACATTAACAATTCCCATCTTCCCATAACCGCGGGTGTTGGGGATATTACTACTGGACGTAAACCGGCCTACCTGGGCCGGATTAACTCCATCAGTAGTTCAAAGGTGTTAAAACCCAAAGAGGCAGATAAAGGCCCAGGGCCCGTAGTCGGTTTACAACCTGTAGCCGTACATCAGGTTTGTGCACATACTTGTAATATGAGTTAGGAACAAGGAGAGACCAACCCGGATATGAGTATGAACCAGTGTTGGGACTCTCTGAACCGGCAGGCGTCACCCATGCCTATAAGGGGACGACCCGGCGGCGGTTCAAGGACGACAGACAACGACTCGAGGCATAGGCGAAGCTTATTCGCTCCCTAGTCATCGAAACACCCATCAATTCCATCACAACTAGAAGTAGGCTTTTACCTTCATTGAAGGGGCCGAACTAGTATAAACTCTCTTGCGTCCTTGTGTCCGCTTTAACCCCTTCAAGCTAACCCGTAGCGATGGCTCCACGACTAAGTCCTTTCTCTAGGACATCTGCCGTGACAAAACCACGACAGTTGGTGCCCACCGTGGGGCTATCGCACGATGGTTTCCGGTACTTGGAGGGCCGCTTTGAAGGACTCGAGGGCTATGCTGTAGGCCAGATGACTAAGAGTCGTCGCGGCAGGGTCTACATCGACGATGCAGGCTGGGCCCCGAGGCCGACTCAGTTGAGTACGGGTATCGGGTCCCCTTTGGTAGCATTCACGTTTTCATTGGGAAGATCGGTGAACCGGGCCCTGAGCCGGACATCTGCACCGACCTCGTCGAGACGGCTCAGCGTGCGCAATCCGCCCGGGTTAAACCGGCCATGAAGCGTGCCTTCGTGGGAGTCATCCATGGAGGAAGTCATGAGGACGGATCGGGATTTCGCGGGGCGACTGTCATTTGTTCCGGTAACGAATCTTCGACTGGAGAAACTGAATCTCTTTATCAGCTACAAGATGGCCGGATTGGGAGCTGTTCCGATGGCGATAGTATTCCGGACCCCTCTGATCTGCCTGTAACGCCCTCGATGCGGCTATATCTCCCACGTGTCGAAGCACGACTTAGAGGCATAACCGCATTGAAGCAATGTCGCAAGTGAGGTAATCTTCACACAACCCATGTAATACATAAGGGAAAGAGATACATAGTTGGCTTACAATCGCCAGTTCACACAATTACATGAATAAAGCATTACGACAACCAAATACAATCAAGGTCCGACTACGGAACCAAAATAAAAGAAGAACCCCAAATGCGACAAAGGTCCCCGATCGACCCCAACTGGGCTCCACTACTGATCAACTAACACGGAACAACATAAAGGACAAGATCTTCATCGAGCTCCTCCTGAGCTTGGTTGCGTCAACTGCACAAACTCATCGGCACCTGCAAACTGGTTTTGGAAGTATCTGTGAGCCACGGGGACTCAGCAATCTCGCACCCGCGAGATCAAGACTATTTAAGCTTATAGGAAGGATGGAGTAATGAGGTGGAACTGCAGCAAGCGACTAGCATATATGGTGGCTAACAAACGCAAATGAGAGCGAGAAGAGAAGGCAAAGCACGGTCGATAAAAGTATGATCAAGAAGTGATCCGATAGCAACCTACGTCAAGCATAACTCCAACACCGTGTTCACTTCCCGGACTCCGCCGGAAAGAGACCATCACGGTTACACACGCGGTTGATGTATTTTAATTAAGGTCAACTTCGGGTTTTCTACAACCGGACGTTAACAAATTCCCATCTGCCCATAACCGCGGGCACGGCTTTCGAAAGTTCAAATCCCTGCAGGGGTGTCCCAACTTAGCCCATGACAAGCTCTCACGGTCAATGAAGGAATAGACCTCCACCCGAGACGTTCCGATCAGACTCGGTATCCCGGTACAACAAGACATTTCGACAGGGTAAAACTAAACCAGCAACACCGCCCGAATGTGCCGACAAATCCCGATAGGAGCTGCACATATCTCTTTCTCAGGGCACACTCAGATAGGTCAAGCTACGAGTAGAACCAACCCTAAAGTTTCCCCGAGGTGGCCCCGCAGGCTGCCCAGTTCGGACCAACACTCAGAGG
>NC_041386.1:401919896-401922102 GCF_002162155.2 Triticum dicoccoides
AACTGTCAAGGGGTTCCCATAATAGCCCAACCGCGTAAGGAACGCAAAATCCGGGAACATAACACCGATATGACGGAAACTAGGGCGGCAAGAGTGGAACAAAACACCAGGCATAAGGCCGAGCCTTCCACCCTTTACCAAGTATATAGATGCATTAATTAAGTAAGATATATTGTGATATCCCAACAAGTAAAAATGTCCCAACAAGGAACGACATCTCCATGTTCCAACCAGGAACAAACTTCAATCTTCACCTGCAACTAACAACGCTATAAGAGGGGCTGAGCAAAGCGGTAACATAGCCAATCAACGGTTTGCTAGGACATTGGTGGGTTAGAGGCTGAACATGGCAATTTGGGTGGCTGACAAGCAAGTGGTAGGCATCGTAGCAATGGCATAGCAAAAGAGCGAGCAAACTAGCATAGCAAAGATAGTAGTGATTTCGAGGGTATGATCATCTTGCCTGCACAGTTGTCAGAGTTGGCTGGATCCTCACAAGCAAACTCAACGGGCTCCTCAGTAGCGAACTCGTCTCCCGGCTCTACCCAAAGACAAACAAGCAACAAGGATACAATCAACCACGTGCAAGACCAAGCAATATGATGAAATGATGATATGCTATGCGGGATGCGATGCGGGATGCGAAATGCGAGATATGACAGGAAATGCATGAACCTGGCCTCAACTTGGAATTCCAAGGGTGCCACTGGATAGAGGGGATGAAATCGATTGAAAACGATATAAAGATCATTGGAATCGGAGCCACGGTTTGGAAATGGCAAGCGTTTTAAGATACGACACCGGTCTGCGATTTACAGCAAGTAGGCATCTAAAGGGAACGAAATGAACATGCTACAGCCACCAAACATGAAAACAAAATACATGGCAGTGATGTACACAAGATGTTTGACAAAACACTAGCACTGAGCCATAGGCAAATTCATCCATTAAGAGGTTCAAACAAGCATGGCTAAAACGCAAATGCAAAACAGATTTCAGACTTAGTGAAATTAACACTAGTCTGAAATTTCAGATCACGATGCTCTCTTCGGAGCAGCAAAACAACATGATAGAAAACCTGAACATGACAAGTAAGAACATGGCATGGAGCTACTCAACAAGCTTAACAAAACACCCAAAGTGACCTGGGGCCAAAAGGGTTCACAAAAATACTCTACCGAGCTCACGAACATAGCTCGAACACAATCAGTTTTCAGACTTAGTGAAAACTGAGACACGCTGAAATATAACTCACGAAGGCATGTAAACGAGCTCGATGCACTCACTACGGTGCAAGTCATGGCAAGGAAAGCATATAACCATCAAGAAGGCACAAAGTGCTAGCTACAAATGGCAAGAACAAAGGCATAGCATGCATGGAACACTAACGGTAGCATCGGCAAAATCGCAAACAAGTTGACGATCTGCCCAGATTAACAACGAAGCAAAAGTTGAGCTCGATTGAGTCAACCTAGAGCACTCCACATATGTGAACAAAGACATTGATGGATAGAGCATAACATAAATATCAAAACTCCCTTACTGACCATCCTCAAAAGAGGCACGGATCACTAGGAAACAAGCTGGACATATAGCATCATGAACTAAAATATCCCAGACTTAGTGAAAATCACTAAGTCTCTGAAATCAGCAATCTCAGGTACCTCTCTTCGCAAGCTTGCACAAGACAACACACACATCCTAAAAATGCATGGATGGCACCTCTGGAAAGAAGGCAAAATTCTTAACAATTCATCCCAAAGGGGCACAGGCATATCATGCACGAATTAAACATGGCAAAAATGACAAAAGTGCATGATGAACTAACGGATCTGCAATTTAACTCACGAAGCCTCCTTCTAACAGCATTTTGGGCGTCAAGATGACCTCAAATGCAAATGATGCAATGGAATGAAATGATGTACATGTCGAGGTGAAGATTTTGATATATCATATGCCCAAAATGAAGCTACGGTTGCGGAGATGCAAGCAGTCAAACCTTGCTCGAAAAAATAGGGTTTCGGGAAGAGAAAATCAACCGGAATATCCCAGATCCAGATCTGGATCGGGCACGGATACCGAGGCGGCGGCGGTACTGTTCACCAGCGACGACGGGGAAGGAGGCAGCGGCCGGCAACGAGGGGACCGGAGGGCGGGGCGGCGGCCGGCTGGCGACGAGACGGCGGCGGTGCCGTAGGGCGGCGCG
>NC_041386.1:401923113-401930615 GCF_002162155.2 Triticum dicoccoides
TGTTTTTTTTAACTAGGGTTTCGGACGGGGGAAGAAGAGATCCGAATGGAGGGGGTATTAATAGGCATAAGTGGAGCTAGGAGAGTCCAAATGAGGTGCGGTTTTTGGCCACGCGATCGTGATCGAACGACCGAGATGATGGAGCAGAGTTAGGAGGGTTTTGGGCCAAAATGGAAGGGTGTTGGGCTGCAACACACACGAGGCCTTCTCGGTCCCTCGGTTAACCGTTGGAGTATCAAACGAAGTCCAAATGGTACGAAACTTGACAGGCGGTCTACCGGTAGTAAACCAAGGCCGCTTGACAAGTCTCGGTCCAAGCCGGAAATGTTTAATTCCCAAACACGAAAGAAAGCTAGAGATGACCACCGGAGGAGAACGAAGCGCCGGAATGCAAAACGGACAACGGGGAAAATGCTCAGATGCATGAGACGAACATGTATGCAAATGAAATGCGCATGATGACATGATATGAGATGCATGACACGCAAGCAATGACAACGCAACAACAGCGAATAACTGCACGACACCTGGCACATCGGTCTCGGGGCGTTACAACACTCCACCACTACGAGAGGATCTCGTCCCGAGATCTAGAATGGCACCGGAGGGAAAACGGAAGAGAAAGAGAAGAGGTAAACTAAGTTGCTTCTCTGACAAACGAGTGAAACCACGAACCTTGAGGGGTTGAACAAATTGGAAGAAATGAAACAACGGAGGAGAACAAAGTTCACAACACTCCGTTAAGAAAGAGGAAAAGAAGGAACCGATCCGGGTAGCACTCCGGTTGAGAAGGGATGCAAGACTTGATAAAATGAGAGAACTTGAGGAAAAAGGGACACAACACTCCGGTTAAATGGATAAGTCAAGAAAAGAACATGATCCTGACAAAACAAGAAGATGGGTCGCAGAGAGGAGCATCACAATGCCTCCGGAATAGGAATGGAATGAACGAAGTGAAACAAGATCTTGAGAGAGCACGATAACAACAAATGCTAGAACGGAGTTGTTGGAAAACCAACAACGAAAAGATAAGCTTGCTATGGTCTTGTGGAGTACATCTCAAATAATGAGGTGACAACCTGCCACTTACGAAAAACAAGATTGGATTGATATGAACAAGAAGACGAGAAACTTATCTCACCGGGAGGATAAATGAAGAAACTTGGATCATTTATAAGCACCATAATAACAACCATCCTTAGGGAAGGCTTAAGGTGAAATATAATCCAAGATAACTCCAATGACGAGATTAATGGATTTAAACTACCTCATTCTTGATAATTTGTGAATCATGAAACACGAAGGGAACATTATCAAGAATAACATAATACCACCTCAAAAGATAAGGTAGAAAGAATTGCACTTCGAAATGCAAGATGAAGAATACTTGAGCTCCTCAAAACAAAACATGTGTTGAGCACCATGTTTATTTTAGAGTATAGCTTGGTGGGTCATAACTTCGAGAGAAAACCTGAAGAACAATTGAAGAATGAAAGGAATCCTTGATGAACCACCATGTAGAGCCTCCATGAAGAACTCCGGTAATAAAAGGATGATAAAAAGAAAGAGAAGTTGAAAACACAAGGTGAAGCCTTGCAATGATTTAGATGGAGCTTCGCGACGAGATAATGCGGAAAACTTAGAACTCCGGAAGAAAGATGAACAACCAGCAGCCAAGAATTTATTCCTCCTGGACAAACTCTGAAGGAAAGGATTAATCACTTGGATGAAACCAGAATAAGAATTATGTTATGCGTATCCTTCACCAATTTAATTGATGACAATCAACGGATTTGGCATACTACTTATTCTCGTAGAAAGGATTAAAAGAGATATATCAAAACTTGAGAAGGTCTTCCAAGAACCACCGGTAGAATTTGAAAAGCACGAATGCATAGATATGATACACGAAGGAAGAAAACTCTTGAACGAACCACCGTAAGAATTAAAATGATGGAAGTAGGGGTGAATCACCGGTAAGAATTAGCAAATGAACGAAAGTGCTTGAGACAAACTAGATACATGAGAACGAAGGGATCACGAACTGAATAGAGAATATTTGAATGATGCACCGGCAAGATAGGAGAATGATAACTGAAAGCTGAGAATGAATAATCCCGAAATAATGGCCTTCAGAGAATCAAACTGAAAAGACTCCTGAATTTGCACCGGATGGATAAAAAGAATATCTCACAATCGCAAATAATTATGAGAGGATGGCAACAAGCTAGAATCACGAATCTCTGAGAGAGCGGATAGATATGGAGGAAAAGTCTTCATCGGTCTTCAATATCTGAGAATGACGATGAGAAACACCACCAAGAATTATTGAGGCACACCGGAAGAATCAAAAGCGAAGAGGTTGAGCCAACTATGAAAAGAATTTGAAAGATCTTGGAGAAAAGCATTTGACTGATGATAACTCATTCTTACGTCAAACTTAGAGAAGAATTTAGGATAGCTCTGGGAAAATAGAAGAGTCAGGTAAGATCCTGGGAAAAGACCTGTGGGTTAGGGCCCACTCAAAAGAAAACACTGTTGAACGATTTAAAAGAGAGATTGCACCAGTTGAGTTAAATGGCTTGAATGAGGGAACATCCTCGAAAGAACTTGAACGAAAGTAGAGTGGAAACACGAATCTTCGAGATATCTTGAGCACTCCGGAACAATTGAATAGCGGGAAGTGAATAAATATGAGGAGCACCGTCAAGAGAAGGTATTTGAGACGAGAAAAAGGGGATATAAACGACAAATCTTGACTTGAATCCACCGGAGAAGAGAAAGGAATGAGGAATGACGAACTTGAAGCTCCATTAGAATCTTCATGAGAATCACCGGATAAGAACATTGACGGAAAAGAATGGAGAAACTTCCCATCAATAAAATGGATACTCGATTAAGAAATCTGAGTCCTTGAAGAAAAAGGGGTGGGAGGGCGGGAAAACAAAAACAACTTGGGACGGATGAAACAAACACCGTTGAGAGAACTGAGAGGTGATCTTGCGAATGTTGAAATGATCGGATCCACTTGAAGAGACACACTGGTTGAAAAGGATTGGCAAGACAATCTCGATTGTCGAGAAGGATTGGTATTCACATCGGAGTATGAGAACACCATTTCGGAAAGGTATGGAATCAACACTTGACATTGAAGCAACTCGAATACCACAACTCAAAACAAAAACAAAGGACTGGCTTGCAGAATAAGCCGGAACAAACATATGATAGAGATTTCATCCGAAGTTTTCGTGGTGGGGCCTACACGGGCTCGATCGTACAGCACCATCATGTACAAGGCAGTGCACATGACATACGAAGCGTCTCCGAGTCGGCATAGCCAAGGACTCTTTAAGACACAACGAGACCACTGTAAAACCAACCGTGAATAGGCGGACCACTAGACGTCGAACCCCAATTTCATATCATACATCCGTCGGAAAGATATCCTAAGATCTACTAGAATTCCCACCTATGAAACTCCCGAAATTTTCAGGTTATGCAATCAGGTGTTGGGGATACATGGGAAGCATAATATCTCACCCAAAACTAACAAATCCTACATCCAGCTGTATCCATCCTTCAACACATAACCAAGAAACCTTCGGAAATCGTCTACCTCAACCTTCGAAAAGCATCCGTTATACAAGTCATGGCAATACTCCCGAACTCCCGCCCCAGTACTGGGTGGCGTCGAGGTTATCTCACCAACGAACTGCATAAAAGAGATTTTCGATGTCGGCGTACTAAACTCAGGTATACCAGAATGGCAACGATAAAATTATGATGACAACACCTCAGAGCTCAACTCCCCGGGACACTTTCACAAAACCCCTGACAGGAGGCACCAAGACAATGTTCTCATCATAAAACCATCGGAACGATTCCAAGATACCCGCGTGATCCTAAAAATTTTTAGTGAAATTTGAGAAGAGAAAAGTCAAAACTCTACGTCAGGATGCCTCGCCAGAGCGATGAAGAGACTGGGGAGTAAAAAGAATTCCTAACTCTCCGATATATAATTCCTAAATGACTCAAAACATTTTTCTAGACACAACTCGGCCGCTAAAACGATCAAGCAATGGGGCTCCTAAGGTCGGGGAAGGCTCTGATACCAACTTGTAACGCCCTCGATGCGGCTATATCTCCCACGTGTTGAAGCACGACTTAGAGGTATAACCGCATTGAAGCAATGTCGCAAGTGAGGTAATCTTCACACAACCCATGTAATACATAAGGGAAAGAGATACATAGTTGGCTTACAATCGCCAGTTCACACAATTACATGAATAAAGCATTACGACAACCAAATACAATCAAGGTCCGACTACGGAACCAAAATAAAAGAAGAACCCCAAATGCGACAAAGGTCCCCGATCGACCCCAACTGGGCTCCACTACTGATCAACTAACACGGAACAACATAAAGGACAAGATCTTCATCGAGCTCCTCCTGAGCTTGGTTGCGTCAACTGCACAAACTCATCGGCACCTGCAAACTGGTTTTGGAAGTATCTGTGAGCCACGGGGACTCAGCAATCTCGCACCCGCGAGATCAAGACTATTTAAGCTTATAGGAAGGATGGAGTAATGAGGTGGAACTGCAGCAAGCGACTAGCATATATGGTGGCTAACAAACGCAAATGAGAGCGAGAAGAGAAGGCAAAGCACGGTCGATAAAAGTATGATCAAGAAGTGATCCTATAGCAACCTACGTCAAGCATAACTCCAACACCGTGTTCACTTCCCAGAATCCGCCGGAAAGAGACCATCACGGTTACACACGCGGTTGATGTATTTTAATTAAGGTCAACTTCGGGTTTTCTACAACCGGACGTTAACAAATTCCCATCTGCCCATAACCGCGGGCACGGCTTTCGAAAGTTCAAATCCCTGCAGGGGTGTCCCAACTTAGCCCATGACAAGCTCTCACGGTCAACGAAGGAATAGACCTCCACCCGAGACGTTCCGATCAGACTCGGTATCCCGGTACAACAAGACATTTCGACAGGGTAAAACTAAACCAGCAACACCGCCCGAATGTGCCGACAAATCCCGATAGGAGCTGCACATATCTCTTTCTCAGGGCACACTCAGATAGGTCAAGCTACGAGTAGAACCAACCCTCAAGTTTCCCCGAGGTGGCCCCGCAGGCTGCCCAGTTCGGACCAACACTCAGAGGAGCACTGGCCCGGGGGGGTAAAATAATGATGACCCTTGAGTCCGCGAAACCCAAGGGAAAAAGAGGCTAGGTGGCAAATGGTAAAACCAATGTTGGGCATTGCTGGAAGAGCTTTACTTAAGGCGAACTGTCAAGGGGTTCCCATAATAGCCCAACCGCGTAAGGAACGCAAAATCCGGGAACATAACACCGATATGACGGAAACTAGGGCGGCAAGAGTGGAACAAAACACCAGGCATAAGGCCGAGCCTTCCACCCTTTACCAAGTATATAGATGCATTAATTAAGTAAGATATATTGTGATATCCCAACAAGTAAAAATGTCCCAACAAGGAACGACATCTCCATGTTCCAACCAGGAACAAACTTCAATCTTCACCTGCAACTAACAACGCTATAAGAGGGGCTGAGCAAAGCGGTAACATAGCCAATCAACGGTTTGCTAGGACATTGGTGGGTTAGAGGCTGAACATGGCAATTTGGGTGGCTGACAAGCAAGTGGTAGGCATCGTAGCAATGGCATAGCAAAAGAGCGAGCAAACTAGCATAGCAAAGATAGTAGTGATTTCGAGGGTATGATCATCTTGCCTGCACAGTTATCAGAGTTGGCTGGATCCTCACAAGCAAACTCAACGGGCTCCTAGGTAGCGAACTCGTCTCCCGGCTCTACCCAAAGACAAACAAGCAACAAGGATACAATCAACCACGTGCAAGACCAAGCAATATGATGAAATGATGATATGCTATGCGGGATGCGATGCGGGATGCGAAATGCGAGATATGACAGGAAATGCATGAACCTGGCCTCAACTTGGAATTCCAAGGGTGCCACTGGATAGAGGGGATGAAATCGATTGAAAACGATATAAAGATCATTGGAATCGGAGCCACGGTTTGGAAATGGCAAGCGTTTTAAGATACGACACCGGTCTGCGATTTACAGCAAGTAGGCATCTAAATGCAATGAAATGAACATGCTACAGCCACCAAACATGAAAACAAAATACATGGAAGTGATGTACACAAGATGGTTGACAAAACACTAGCACTGAGCCATAGGCAAATTCATCCATTAAGAGGTTCAAACAAGCATGGCTAAAACGCAAATGCAAAACAGATTTCAGACTTAGTGAAATTAACACTAGTCTGAAATTTCAGATCACGATGCTCTCTTCGGAGCAGCAAAACAACATGATAGAAAACCTGAACATGACAAGTAAGAACATGGCATGGAGCTACTCAACAAGCTTAACAAAACACCCAAAGTGACCTGGGGCCAAAAGGGTTCACAAAAATACTCTACCGAGCTCACGAACATAGCTCGAACACAATCAGTTTTCAGACTTAGTGAAAACTGAGACACGCTGAAATATAACTCACGAAGGCATGTAAACGAGCTCGATGCACTCACTACGGTGCAAGTCATGGCAAGGAAAGCATATAACCAGCAATAAGGCACAAAGTGCTAGCTACACATGGCAAGAACAAAGGCATAGCATGCATGGAACACTAACGGTAGCATCGGCAAAATCGCAAACAAGTTGACGATCTGCCCAGATTAACAACGAAGCAAAAGTTGAGCTCGATTGAGTCAAACTAGAGCACTCCACATATGTAAACAAAGACATGGATGGATATAGCATAACATAAGTATCAAAACTCCCTTACTGATCATCCTCAAAAGAGGCACGGATCACTAGGAAACAAGCTGGACATATAGCATCATGAACTAAAATATCCCAGACTTAGTGAAAATCACTAAGTCTCTGAAATCAGCAATCTCAGGTACCTCTCTTCGCAAGCTTGCACAAGACAACACACACATCCTAAAAATGCACGGATGGCACCTCTGGAAAGAAGGCAAAATGCTTAACAATTCATCCCAAAGGGGCACAGGCATATCATGCACGAATTAAACATGGCAAAAATGACAAAAGTGCATGATGAACTAACGGATCTGCAATTTAACTCACGAAGCCTCCTTCTAACAGCATTTTGGGCATCAAGATGACCTCAAATGCAAATGATGCAATGGAATGAAATGATGTACATGTCGAGGCGAAGATTTTGATATATCACATGCCCAAAACGAAGCTACGGTTGCAGAGATGCAAGCAGTCAAACTTTGCTCGAAAAAATAGGGTTTCGGGAAGAGAAAATCAACCGGAATATCCCAGATCCAGATCTGGATCGGGCACGGATACCGAGGCGGCGACGGTACTGTTCACCGGCGACGACGGGGAAGGAGGCAGCGGCCGGCGACGAGGGGACCGAAGGGCGGGGCGGCGGCCGGCTGGCGACGAGACGGCGGCGGTGCCGTAGG
>NC_041386.1:401931204-401956891 GCF_002162155.2 Triticum dicoccoides
GGACGGGGGAAGAAGAGATCCGAATGGAGGGGGTATTAATAGGCATAAGTGGAGCTAGGAGAGTCCAAATGAGGTGCGGTTTTCGGCCACGCGATCGTGATCGAACGACCGCGATGATGGAGCAGAGTTAGGAGGGTTTTGGGCCAAAATGGAAGGGTGTTGGGCTGCAACACACACGAGGCCTTCTCGGTCCCTCGGTTAACCGTTGGAGTATCAAACGAAGTCCAAATGGTACGAAACTTGACAGGCGGTCTACCGGTAGTAAACCAAGGCCGCTTGACAAGTCTCGGTCCAAGCCGGAAATGTTTAATTCCCAAACACGAAAGAAAGCTAGAGATGACCACAGGAGGAGAACGAAGCGCCGGAATGCAAAACGGACAACGGGGAAAATGCTCGGATGCATGAGACGAACATGTATGCAAATGAAATGCGCATGATGACATGATATGAGATGCATGACACACAAGCAATGACAACGCAACAACAGCGAATAACTGCACGACACCTGGCACATCGGTCTCGGGGCGTTACACTGCCCAACCGGGTTGGAGTATTCATGGCCGGAACACAAGCATCACTTTATTCTTCGATAGCTGCGGCAACGATTTCCGGTTCAGCAGCAGCAACGGCCGCCGGGGCAGGAGGCCCTGTGCGCCCGCCGGCTCAGGTTCTATCAGAGCTATTTGATGCGTTGGCTGTGCTTATGGCGGAAGTTAATCCGCCAGATCAGGACGTTCACAATATGGAGATTGCAAAGGTAAAGGAACAGATCACCCAGTCCAAGGCGGATCTGGCGGCTGAGGACACCAGGATGGCCGCAAAGCGGGCTGCTTTAGACGCACAGGCCTACAGGCTTATGTTAGACCAGAGCGCATCACATGAAGTCAAGAGGGGGAAGCACCGGTCCCGCTTACCTCCGGTTTTCGAGGCCAGAGACATTTTCTACACTCCAGGGCAAAGAGCCGGCAATCCGCTGGAGGGGAACCGGGCAGAAGCCCCTGGGACCGGTGCACCGGTTCAACCTCGTCAGATCGACCCACCTCGTCAAAACACCGTTGTACCTCAGGCTGCTTTAACATCGCCGGGTCACTACTCCAGCCCAATGGACAATCTTGTTGCCGCTGCTGCACGGCTGGAGGCCACTCCAATTGAAGGTGACTCGCCACAGGCAGTAGAGACACGGCGGGTCAAGGAACTTCTGAGGACCGCTTTGTCCCAACAGGAAGCATACTCGTACAGCCGTGACCGGATCCACTCGACCCCTCGTCCAAGCCGGAGCTATAGTAGACATATGGATGAACCGACAGTGTTGAGTAATGAACGACGTGGGGCACCCCGAGACAACAACCCGACGGGTGGTGCTGATGACGCTCAGGAAGTGGTGAACCGGGCCCGAGCGCGTAGGGAGGCCGAGTTAGCCGCACAGCATCAGGCTCGGCAGCTCACGCCGGTTCATCCAACCATTTCGATCGAACCTGGTGTTACTTCTAGTTCTTTGGGGGTGCCTTGCCTCGTCCTCACTTTACGCAACGTGCGCTTGCCCAAGGATTTCAAAGGCCCGCGCAAGGTACCAAATTATACGACGGATCAACCACCAGAGACATGGGTAGAGAGCTATGAGATGGCCATGGAGATGCTTGATGTGGATGACACGGCGTGTGCGAAATACTTCACCATGATGCTTGAAGGAATGGCCCGTACTTGGTTAAAAAGCTTGCCCACTAATTCTATCAGTTCATGGGCCCAATTACGAGCCTGATTTATCAACAATTTCAAGGATACCTGTAAACAGCCTATGTCGATAGTGGACTTAGCTGCATGCGTCCAGGAGGAAGGAGAGTCAATGACTCATTGGGTGCGCTGGGTTTCACAAGTGTTGCACTCCTCAAACCGCATCAACGCTGACACTGCAGTATTAACCCTAGAAGGCAACTGCCGGTTTGGGCCCCTGAAGTTGAAATTGGTACGGATGAAGTGTCATTGCACCGACATGGGGACCCTCATGGCCGCTTTGGTAAAATATGCTGATTCTGATAGTACCAAGGATCCCGAATCTGATGATGACAAGACAGGGAAGGGGAAGAAGAACAGCAGCTCCAAAGGTCAGCAGCATCACTGGGTAGGCAATGGCGGAGGAGGCAAGCGTAAAGCGGATGGCAACATCAATTTTGTGGCTAATACCAACGTACATGACAATGGCCAGCGGCGCAAGGGTAGGCCGAAAAATCGTAGTGGAGCACCCAACCCCAACCCAAACCGCCTGAACTATCTGCTAAGCCAGCCCTGTCCAAGACATGGGACGAAGGAGGAGCCAGGAAACCACCTTTGGAAGGATTGCTTTATTATGCAGGAGTTCAAGAATTCTAATAATTTCCGGTATGATCACGGATCTGGCGGTGGCTCAGGGTCTGGGCCGGGTTACGGTGGAGGAAGTTCCGGTTCAGGATTTAATGGTAATCCGGGCGGACATAATGGTCAAAACAGTCAAAACAACCAGGGTGGTTATAACCAACAGCAGCAACAGTCAGGTTACCAAAGCAACCCAAAGCAGTTGAGTAATGGGCAGTACCATGTCTTTACCACTAGCCTGGACAAGCGAGACCGGAAGGTTCAGAGGCGGGCAGTCAACTCTGTTGAACCGGCCGCACCCCGTTATCTACGTTGGTCTGAACAGCCAATCATATGGAGCAGAGAGGATCACCCACTCCAGGTTGATAATCCGGGTCAGTTGGATCTGGTGGTGGCGCCTCAGGTGGGAGGTTATAAGTTCACCAAGGTGCTCATGGATGGAGGGAGCAGTATTAACATCCTATACTATGAGACCTTCCATCGTATGGGACTTACAGATAAGAATCTTAAACCGTCCAATACAGTATTCCACGGTATAGTGCCTGGCAGATCAGCATATCCCGTTGGTAAGATAGCTCTTGAGGTGGCCTTTGGGGATGACCATGATTCCAGGTTGGAGACATGAACGTTTGAGGTGGTGAAAATCCAAAGTCCATATCATGCCCTGTTTGGGCGTCCGGCATACGCCAAGTTTATGGCTCGGCCCTGTTATGTGTATTTACAGCTCAAGATGCCGGGTCACAAGGGGACAATAACGGTTCACGGAAGCCGCAAAATCGCTTTGGAATGCGAGGAAGGAGATTGGCTTATGCAGAGTCGGTTTGTGCCACCGAGGAGTTGAAGTACTATAAAGACAATGTTGATCCGGCGGACATGACTCCGTTGAAGAAGCCAACTAAGGAGCATGATCCGGCCCTGAAGTTCAAATCGGCAGCAGAAACTAAGCTTGTTGACTTCGTACCCGGCGATTCGTCCAAGCAGTTCAGCATTAGTGCCAACTTGGATCTGAAATAGGAAAGCGCGCTCATCGAGTTCATCCATGAGAATCGGGACATTTTTGCATGGAAGCCCTCTGACATGCCAGGTGTACCGAGGCAACTCGCTGAACACACACTTAATGTGGATCCTAAATACAAACCGGTGAAACAGTTCCTCCACCGGTTTAACGAAGAAAGACGCAAAGCGATTGGAGAAGAGGTAGCCAGGCTCTTAGCAGCTGGTTTTATTGTTGAAGTTTTTCACCCTGAGTGGCTTGCCAATCCGGTGCTAGTCCTTACGAAAAACGGCACCTGACATATGTGTGTGGATTACACAGATCTTAATAAGGCTTGTCCAGCAGATCCTTTTGCCCTCCCCCGTATTGATCAAATCATTGATGCTACGGCGGGTTGTGAGCGTTTAAGTTTTTTGGATGCATATTCTGGCTATCATCAGATCAAAATGGCAGTTAAGGACCAGGAGAAGACGGCATTCATAACTCCCTTTGGAGCCTTCTGCTATGTGTCTATACCCTTTGGGCTCAAAAGTGCCCACGCAACTTATCAACGGTGTGTACAAAATTGTCTTCACAAGCAGATTGGCCGTAATGTACATGCTTACGTGGATGATATCATGGTTAAATCAAGGGAGAAGGAGACTCTGGTTGATGATTTGAAGGAAACCTTTGATAACCTAAGGACGTACAAGATGATGCTTAATCCGGACAAGTGTGTCTTTGGTGTACCGGCGGGCAAGTTATTGGGTTTTCTGGTGTCCAACAGGGGAATTGAGGCTAATCCGGAGAAGATCACAGCCATCACCTCCGTGGCTAAACCGAAGTGTATCAATGATGTTCAACGCCTGGCAGGCCGGATTCCCGCGTTAAGCCGGTTTATCAGCCACCTTGGTGAGAAGGCGATCCCTTTGTATCAGATGTTGAAGAAGACGGACCAGTTCGTCTAGAGTTCTGCTGCTGATGAAGCGTTTGAGGACTTAAAGCGGCAATTGGACAATCCGCCTGTGCTCGCCACTCCCATTGACAAGGAGCCGTTACTGCTATATGTTGCTGCTAATGCTCGTGCGGTCAGCGTGGCTATTGTGGTGGAACGAAAGGAGGCAGGTAAGGAGCATCCGGTTCAACGTCCGGTCTATTATATCAGCAAGGTACTCATTGAGTCCAAGCAAAGGTATCCGCACTGGCAGAAGCTGGTGTACGGAGTTTTTATGGCAAGCCGGAAGCTTAAGCAATACTTCCAAGAGCACCCCATTACGGTGGTCAGTTCTGCTCCTTTGGGAGATATCATCCAGAACCGGGAAGCAACTGGCCGGATTGCGAAGTGGGCTATAGAGCTGGGGCTGTACAGTTTGAAATATGTGCCTCGGACAGCGATTAAGTCTCAAGCACTTGTTGATTTCATCAATGATTGGACGGAAATGCAAGCACCTGAAGAAAAGCTGGATCACACGTATTGGACCATCCATTTTGATGGATCCAGGCAGTTGGAAGGCTCGGGGGCTGGAGTCGTATTAACTTCCCCACGAGGTGATAAGTTTTGTTATGTTCTCCGTTTAATGTTCCCTTGTACTAACAATCCAGCTGAGTGTGAAGCCTTGCTCCATGGTCTTCGGATGGCCAATAAGATGAATCTAAGTCGAGTTAAGTGCTTCGGTTATTCGGACCTTGTGGCTCAGCAAGTGTCTGGCACTTGGGACTCCAAGGAACCACTCATGGCAGCATATCATCGTGAGGTGGATATTGTTGCAAGTTATTTCAGAGGCTATCAGGTGGACCACCTAGACCGGTGAAAAAAATGAAGCGGCGGACGCTTTAAGCTGGCTGGGCTCTCAGCGCAAACCGGTCCCACCCAATGTTTTTCTGGATGTGCTACACAACCCGTCGGTGAAGATCCCTGGTGAAGAGGATTTGGCCATTCCTGATCCAGAGGTTCAATTGGTGGCAGTTCTTCATGTTATTCCGGATTAGACGCTTCCTTACCTGGCGTACAAGAACCGGGGCGAGTTGCCAGAAGATGAGATTCTGGCCCGGCAGATAATCCGGCGATCCAAGTCCATGGCTGTCATCAACGGTGAGTTGCATCATTGCAGTGTATCAGGAGCTTTTCAACGTTGCGTGCCTCCTGAAGAAGGCCGTGAAGTTTTGCGTGAGATCCACGAAGGAGATTGTGGTCACCATGCCGGGTCAAAGTCTCTGGTGGCTAAAGCGTTGCTCATGCTGATGCGAAGGATCTAGTCAGACGATGTGATGGTTGCCAAATGTTTTCAAGACGTGCTCATGTACCGGCTCAAGAATTGAGGATGATTCCAATTACTTGGCCGTTTGCGACTTGAGGGCTGGATATGGTTGGGCCTTTCAAAAGGTCCAAAGATAAGAAGACCCACCTCCTGGTGGCGGTGGACAAGTTTACAAAGTGGGTGGAGGCAGAACCTGTTAGCAAGTGTGATGTGGCCACGGCGGTTCAGTTCATCAAAAAGTTGATTTTTTGGTTTGGCTTTCCGCACAGTATTATCACAGATAATGGTACCAATTTGTCCAAAGGTGCTATGAAGGAGTTCTGCGAACGGGAGCACATCCGGCTCGACATTTCATCAGTAGCACATCCACAGTCCAATGGTCAAGCAGAAAGAGCTAATCAAGAGATCTTGAGAGGCATCAAGCCCTGGCTCATGGTTCCTTTGCAGAGAACGCCGGGTTGTTGGGTAGAAGAATTACCATCTGTGTTATGGAGCATAAATACAACACCCAACATATCAACAGGATACACACCGTTCTTCATGGTTTATGGAGCGGAGGCGGTTCTCCCCAGCGATATCCGTCATGACTCACCTCGTGTCACGACTTATGTTGAAGCGGACAACGAGACAGGACGGCAAGATGCTTTGGACCGGTTGGATGAAGAGCGTGACATCCCAGCTGCCCGGTCGGCGATTTACCAGCAGAATCTTCGTCGTTATCACAGTCGCCGAGTCAGAACCAGAGCCTTCCAGGAAGGAGATTTGGTGCTTCGGCTCATCCAAGATCAGACTGATATGCATAAGCTATCCCCACTTTGGGAGGGGCCTTTCGTGGTCAGCAAGAATCTGCACAACTGGTTGTACTATCTGATCGATATTCGAGAGCATAAGGACTCATGTACATCAGAGGAGGAGACTAACAGGCCGTGGAATATAGCTCATCTTCGGCCTTACTATACCTGAGCCATTGGCTATACTTATGTACATACAATGTATATATTATGATTAAGTATAATAAACCAGAACCGCAGCTAAAGCGGGGTATCTATTCTTTTACATCATGTGAGGTTGCACGGAGTTGCTCTAAAGCGGCCTCCGGTTTACCCCTTGAGTTCGCTTTGCTAAAAGCATCGTGTTATATCACTTGGAGGATTGGTCGTGTCCGAACCAATACCATGCCTCTTGATACGCAAAAGCCACCAGATCACTTGGGGACTTGGTCATGTCTGGACCAGTCATGCCTCTTGATCGGCCTAAGGCCACAGAATCACTTAGGGGCTTGGTCGAACCTGAACCATGACCACGCCATTTGGTCGGCATAAAATGCCACAAGAATCACTTGGGGACCTGGCTAACTAGAACCATAGTTACACCTAACGGGAGCTTGGTCGTGTTTGGCCATGGTTACGCCATTTGATCAGCTTAAATAAGTCTTTTTTGGCAAACGTTTTTTTTGTTGCTTTTGCTTCATACTTTTCTTTGAAGGGTTTTTTTTGCTTTTTATTGTGTTTCTTAAACCGACAATTTTTTTTCAATTGACGGAACACAGTTCACGTCAATCCGGAGGCTATTTGACCAGTTTAATCCGCGTTGTTAACATCCTCTTATGGAGTAACACGGTATTTATCGTAACCCGGCACGGTTTACATGGTAAACAAGCGCCATATATATATACAGGAGCTGTTATCTCCTCCAACAGTATGGGTTTGCAAAACTCCTCTTCAAGATTGGTCAAGCCAACTTCACGCTCAATGACGACAGGTATTATGTATCTCAAAATTTGGTCATATTTAAAATTTTGTTTTGATTTCATATATGCCGACATCATATTCCGCCTGACGGTACAACCGCGGTGGCACTTGACGAATTTTTCATTTCAGAAAGTGTTTTGGAAAGTTCATTGCCACAGGAAGAACAAATTATGCGCGAAGGCATATCAACATCAAAGGTATCATCTAGCCTATTACAAGGCAACATGGTGCCCATAATAATATAATTGTTTTTCGCGAAGAAGAGGCAGTTTTAAACCGGCGTCCCGTTCAAGCTTGGTCACCAGCCTGGCCTGATGGTTGTGGGTCGTCCTGCGCCGCTTCAGCCTCCATATCCCTACCAAGTGGCTGCAAATCCACAGTTGTCCAGTCGATTCCCATTAATGCTTGAAAAACAGCTTCATCATGGATCAGCAAGGACGGGTCAATATCGGGAGCGTAAGTATGCTTACGGATTGGAGGAATCAGATTTTCCGATTCATGGATTGGCGCAGCTATTCGCTTGTTCTGACTATCATATTGCGCTTGATAACGAGACAAGTCTGCTTCCTCAGCCAACTGACAAGCTAGTGGACGCACCTCCTGATTTATTGCTCGCAGATCCGCTTCACCGAATTCTGATCCGTCTTCCTTCAAGCCGGGATAGCCCTGAGCCGCTTCAACAGGATCAAAATCCGGCACCCAGGCCTTTGCCCGGATTAAAGCATTGATTGCGCCGATTCGAGCAGCAGATTTCTTTAGCTCTTCAATCCGGGCAGGAAGCACCGACAGTTTCATCAGCGTATCTTGAATCAAAGTAGGCGCCGGTTTGTTATGAGAGGCAGTATAGATGATCCGCTGGGCACCAGTATACAATTGTTCAACCAATGTATAGGCGGCTTTTAGCTTCTTCCGTACATCTGACCCCAAGTGACCAATGCGTGTCCCTGAAATACCATAAAGGGTTAATAAGCCGGCGACTTTGTCAGAAGGCAGAGCCAATTCAGTAGGAAAACTGGCTTACCAAAGATAGCAGCAGTCAGGGCATGCACGTGCCGCTTTATGCTGGTCAGTTCATCTGCCACTGGTTTTAGTGCAGCCTCAGCATCCTCTGCTCGTTTGATCAAAGCGGATTTCTCAATGGCCCAGTCCGCCCGTTTCTTTTTGAAGTTTTCCTTAAGTTGTTCCATGGCGCTTAAAGCACTGGCCAATTCCTCTTTTGCTTTGGAGGTTTCAGTTTGTTCGGTTTTCAGGGCTTCTTGAAGATCGATGACTTGGTTCTCTTTCGTCTTCAGCTCTGCCTGCATGCATACAGATATATGCTTTAGCAAACTGGTAGAAGGATTCAAGTACCAACCACATAACAAGTTATGCACTTAGTACTTGGAGGCTAATGCATATTTGATCTAAAGCGGCCCCCGATTTACCTCTTCATCTTTCGATTGTTTACAAAGTCCCAAGATCAATACAAGTATTCAACTTGGCTTGGGGGCAAATGGCTATTTGATCATATATATTCTGATACGGCAGTTTCAATTACTTAAAGTACCGGTTTAACTACGCTAAAGTTAAACCGGCCCTTGGGGGCTACATCAGCAAATTTCAAAGCAACACGATTTATATTATTTAAGTCCCGGTTTGAAAGAATATTCCAAACCGGCCCTTGGGGGCTAGGAGCGTCAGGAATGGAAGCATACAAGCAAGAAGGAGCATATGGAAATTACCTTATATTTGTCTTTCATCATGTTGACCAGACCGGCTTCATAGTCACGGCTGGTATACAGCCGGTTCAGATAGCCGGAATGGATATCTTGGGCGTTCAGAGCAGCGTAAGTCGTCAGATCAGCGTTCCACTTACCTTTACCAAAGGCAGCAAGTTCTTCTTTGGCAGAATGTTTGGATAAAGCGACAGGATTGCTTGGCTCAGTATGGCCAGTGCCAGTAATGACAACTTCATCATCATTGTTACCGCCGGTTTGCACTGGAGCTGTTGGCTTGTCAGTAGGTTTTGCGGGACCGGTGGAGCTTTCAACCTGGAGGGAACCTGTGGTCTGATGGATAGGATCTGAAGTATCAGTAGGTCTTTCCTCAGCAGTAAGATCATCATCTGGCTGCGGTGGATCATTGGGAATATCCTCAGGAATAGCCGCTTCAACATTGGGTGTGGTGCCTGGTTCAAGAATGACATCTTCTTCGGCCGCTTTATCCAGGCGGGCCTTCTTGCTCGGCCTAGGTTTGGCCCTGAGAAGAATAACAAAATTAAATACAACATATGTTCTAAGGCAATATACTGCAAACGTCACAATAAATATAGCTTACCCAAGCACCGTTTTGAGCGGTGGGAGCTGAGTAGCCGATGACTCGCCAGAAGATGAGTGGGAAATAACCTGATAATTGGAGTCAGACGGATTAAGAGGTTGACAAAAGCAACCCGCTTTAGGACAAGCACTGACAAGCGAATTAGAGACCTCGGAATGACGTTTCCGAACCGGACTGTTCAATAAAACCGGCAGAGGTAACTACCTGGCCGCTGTGCCGGGTGGTGCGGCGAGCTTCGTGTTGTTGAGTCTTCATAAGAAGTTTAGGATCCAAATAAGCAAGAGGATGAGAAAATTTAACTACCGGTTTGCCTGATGGATTTTTGTGAAGGCAAAGTTTCTAAATCGGAAGAGAGAATAATTACCTCTGCAACATCCGCATGGCTGGCTTCGGCATCATCCTGACAAATATCATCATCAATAAGATGCATGAAAAATAAATCAAGTGAGTCAAGCTCTACCTCAAGGTCCGGATTATCCACCTCGTCATCAGGGGCCGGATTAGAAGATGCAGTGGTTCTTTTCCGATGGGCAGCCTTCTTCACAGCTTTAGTTTTTTGCCTGGTTGCTCTTTCCGGTTTATCTGCTTTCTCTAGTTTCTCCTGTGGCAGCTTTTTGCTCCAAAATGGATCATCGCCCTGATTATGCAGACACTGATATGAAAAACAATGACCAGACATATCAATAACAGACTCAGCAAAGAGAAAAATCAAAGTCTTACAGCTGGCGGTTTGTTGGTGGCACAGAAGGGAAGCAGGCCAGTTCTAGCACAGATGTGCTCTGGTTCATTCAGTATCTTACGCACAGCTTCTGTGATCTCTTCACTGGAGAGCTGGAGTCTTGAATGTCGCAGTGGGTCATCCACACTATCAGTATATTCGCACATCAAACCGGAGCACTGACTAAGGGGCAGTATGCTCCATGATATCCAACAGCGAGCAGGGTCAACCCCTGTTAAACCGTTGTCCATAAAGGCTCTAAGCTTTGACAGCTGAGGAGCATATTTGCTTCTCTCCTAGGCACTCAATCGTTGAGGAAAAGGATGGGTATTTCTGAGCTGCTCCGGACGAAAGCCAGGCAAGGGATTCTCACCAGCAGGGGAGGTGTCTTTGTAGTAGAACCATGTCTGATTCCACTCCTTGGGGTGACTGTGCAGCTTGGCGTGAGGGTATGTGACCTCTTTCCTTTTTTGAATCGCCATGCCACCCAACTCCGTATTAGAGCCATCAGTAAACTCAGTACGGCGGTTTAGATGGAAAAGATCTCTGAATAATTCCACTGTGGGCTCCTCTTGAAAGAACACCTCACTGAGCACTTGGAAGTGGAACATATTTGTAACAGAGTTGGGACCAGTGTCTTGCGGATGGAGTTGAAAATCAGCTAGAACATCCCGGTAGAATTTAGAGCCGGGCGGTTTAAAACCCCGGGCTAAGTGGTCTACGGAAACAACAACCTCTCCTTCTCGAGGTGTGGGGTGGCATTCTTTGCCAGGAGCCCTCCAATGGACGGTGTCTTTGCTGCCCAAGGCGCCAATTAGGACTAAATCATCCAGTTGATCCTCTGTGACGCGAGAAGGGACCCAATTGCACTCATACACTTGCTTGGCCATGATGAAATCTACAAAGTACATTGATATGTGCAATATTAAACCGGAAGAAGATCTATCTAAACCGGAGTTTATGAAGCAACAGCATCACGACGGTTCAACAAGGGGACTAATGGCATATACCGGCTTGGAAAATTTTCTATAAGGTTAAACCGCCTGACTTAAACATTGAAGCAATTGAGATTGCGGATGGTTAAGTATGCAGAAACATGTTTCACAAGATCTTATTACGGCATTGGATCTGAAGCACGTTCAGAAAATAAGAAAAATAGTCGAAGATCAAAGCAGAACAGTAGTGAATCAATGAGCAGAAGTATATGTGAGATCTATGGTTTTGGGCAGTAGACTAGCAGCAGATACTGAAAGTTACCGCTACACAAAGCAAGGGTTTACATGTGCATCTAGGAGCTAATACATGAGTATGAACAAGTGATGAACACCGCAAGAACACGAAGCCCTAGATCAGATCTATATTGAGAAGAACAGAAGACCTACCAGAGCTGAGGAAAACATGGAAGGTCGCCGCGGCTTTCTGGCGCGTTCAAGTTGATGCGGCGGCCAAGGGCGATGCAGAAGACGACGGCCGTGACAGAGCTCTGATACTGGCGACGCAAGGAAGACAAAGAGGAAGGGCACGAAGGGAAGAAAAGAATGACCCTTCGGGCCTATTTATAAGGCAAAGGACATGTGTCAGGCGCGGGAATCAAGGGACCACAGATTTTGGAAGTAGGGCGGTCACCTCGGTCATTGCGAATCTATTAAACAAGAATATATCATGGATGTTTTTCTTTATGACAGATGATGTCACGCCGGTTTACAGCAAACAGAGAAGATGACGTCACGGCGGTTCAACAACTACAAGAAGATGTTGAAGACGAAGATTTTTGCTAAGGATTGACATGAACCTGTTCAAATCAATCTGGGGCGTAATGTTGGGGATATTACTACTGGGCATATACCGGCCTACCTGGGCCGAATTAACTCCATCAGTAGTTCAAAGGTGTTAAAACCCAAAGAGGCAGATAAAGGCCCAGGGCCCGTAGTCGGTTTACAACCTGTAGCCGTACATCAGCTTTGTGCACATACTTGTAATATGAGTTAGGAACAAGGAGAGACCAACCCGGATACGAGTATGAACCGGTGTTGGGACTCTCTGAACCGGCAGGCGTCACCCATGTATATAAGGGGATGACCCGGCGGCGGTTCAAGGACGACAGACAATGACTCGAGGCATAGGCGAAGCTTATTCGCTCCCTAGTCATCGAAACACCCATCAATTCCATCACAACTAGAAGTAGGCTTTTACCTTCATTGAAGGGGCCGAACTAGTATAAACTCTCTTGCGTCCTTGTGTCCTCTTTAACCCCTTCAAGCTAACCCGTAGCGATGGCTCCACGACTAAGTCCTTTCTCTAGGACATCTACCGTGACAAAACCACGACAGTTGGCGCCCACCGTGGGGCTATCTCATGATGGTTTCCGGTTCTTGGAGGGCCGCTTTGAAGGACTCGAGGGCTATGCTGTAGGCCGGATGACTAAGAGTTGTCGCGGCAGGGTCTACATCGACGATGCAGGCTGGGGCCCCGAGGCCTGCTCAGTTGAGTACGGGTACCGGGTCCCCTTTGGTAGCATTCACGTTTTCATTGGGAAGATCGGTGAACCGGGCCCTGAGCCGGACATCTGCACCGACCTCGTCAAGACGGCTCAGCATGCGCAATCCGCCCGGGTTAAACCGGCCATGAAGCATGCCTTCGTGGGAGTCATCCATGGAGGAAGTCATGAGGACAGATCGGGATTTCGCGGGGCGACTGACATTTGTTCCGGTAACAAATCTTCGACCGGAGAAACTAAATCTCTTTATCAGCTACAAGATGGCCGGATTGGGAGCTGTTCCGATGGCGACAGTATTCCGGACCCCTCTGATCTGCCCAACCGGGTTGGAGTATTCATGGCCGGAACACAAGCAGCGCTTCATTCTTCGACAGCTGCGGCAACGATTTCCGGTTCAGCAGCAGCAACGGCCGCCGGGGCAGGAGGCCCTGTGCGCCCGCCGGCTCAGGTTCTATCAGAGCTATTTGATGCGTTGGCTGTGCTTATGGCGGAAGTTAATCCGCCAGATCAGGACATTCACAATACGGAGATTGCAAAGGTAAAGGAACAGATCACCCAGGCCAAGGCGGATCTGGCGGCTGAGGACACCAGGATGGCCGCAGAGCAGGCTGCTTTAGACGCACAGGCCTACAGGCTTATGTTAGACCAGAGCGCATCACATGAAGTCATGAGGGGGAAGCACCGGTCCCGCTTACCTCCGGTTTTCGAGGCCAGAGACCTTTTCAACACTCCAGGGCCAAGAGCCGGCAATCCACTGGAGGGGAACCGGGCAGAAGCCCCTGGAACCGGTGCACCGGTTCAACCTCGTCAGATCGACCCACCTCGTCAAAACACCGTTGTACCTCAGGCTGCTTTAACACCCCCGGGTCACTACTCTAGCCCAATGGACAATCTTGTTGCCGCTGCTGCACGGCTGGAGGCCATTCCAATTGAAGGTGACTCGCCACAGGCAGTAGAGAACGGCGGGTCAAGGAACTTCTGAGGACAGCTTTGGCCCAACAGGAAGCATACTCGTACAGCCGCGACCATATCCACTCGACCCCTCGTCCAAGCCGGAGCTATAGCAGACATATGGATGAACCAGCAGTGTCGAGTAATGAACAACGTGGGGCACCCCGGGACAACAACCCGACGGGTGGTGCTGATGACGCTCAGGAAGTGGTGAACCGGGCCCGAGCGCGTAAGGAGGCCGAGTTAGCTGCACAGCATTAGGCTCGGCAGCTCACGCCGGTTCGTCCAACCATTTCGATCGAACCTGGTGTTACTTCTAGTTCTTTGGGGGTGCCTTGCCTCGTCTTCGCTTTACGCAACGTCCGCTTGCCCAAGGATTTCAAAGGCCCGCGCAAGGTACCAAATTATACGGCGGATCAACCACCAGGGACATGGGTAGAGAGCTATGAGATGGCCATGGAGATGCTTGATGTGGATGACACGGCGTGTGCGAAATACTTCACCATGATGCTTGAAGGAACGGCCCGTACTTGGTTAAAAAGCTTGCCCGCTAATTCTATCAGTTCATGGGCCCAATTATGAGCCCGGTTTATCAACAATTTCAAGGATACTTGTAAACAGCCTATGTCGATAGTGGACTTAGCTGCATGCGTCCAGGAGGAAGGAGAGTCAACGACTCATTGGGTGCGCCGGGTTTGACAAGTGTTGCACTCCTCAGACCGCATCAACGCTGACACTGCAGTATTAACCCTAGAAGGCAACTACCGGTTTGGGCCCCTGAAGTTGAAATTGGTATGGATGAAGCGTCATTGCACCGACATGGGGACCCTCATGGCCGCTTTGGTAAAATATGCTAATTCTGATAGTACCAAGGATCCCGAATCTGATGATGACAAGACAGGGAAGGGGAAGAAGAACAACAGCTCCGAAGGTCAGCAGCATCACTGGGTAGGCAATGGCGGAGGAGGCAAGCGTAAAGCGGATGGCAACTTCGATTTTGTGGCTAATACCAACGTACAAGACAATGGCCAGCAGCGCAAGGGTAGACCGAAAAATCATAGTGGAGCACCCAACCCCAACCCAAACCGCCTGAACTATCTGCTAAGCCAGCCCTGTCCAAGACATGGGACGAAGGAGGAGCCAGCAAACCACCTTTGGAAGGATTGCTTTATTATGCAGGAGTTCAAGAATTCTAATAATTTCCGGTATGATCACGGATCTGGCGGTGGCTCAGGGTCCGGGCCGGGTTACGGTGGAGGAAGTTCCGGTTCAGGACTTAATGGTAATCCAGGCGGACATAATGGTCAAAATAGTCAGAACAACCAGGGTGGTTATAACCAACAGCAGCAACAGTGAGGTTACCAAAGCAACCCAAAGCAGTTGAGTAATGGGCAGTACCATGTCTTTACCACTAGCCTGGACAAGCGAGACCGGAAGGTTCAGAGGCGGGCAGTCAACTCTGTTGAACCGGCCGCACCCCGTTATCTACGTTGGTCTGAATAGCCAATCATATGGAGCAGAGAGGATCACCCACTCCAGGTCGACAATCCGGGTCAGTTGGATCTGGTGGTGGCGCCTCAGGTGGGAGGTTATAAGTTCACCAAGGTGCTCATGGATGGAGGGAGCAGTATTAACATCCTATACTATGAGACCTTCCGTCGTATGGGACTTACAGATAAGAATCTTAAACCGTCCAATACAGTATTCCACGGTGTAGTGCCTGGCAGATCAGCATATCCCGTTGGTAAGATAGCTCTTGAGGTGGCCTTTGGGGATGACCATGATTCCAGGTCGGAGACATTAACTTTTGAAGTGGTGAAAATCCAAAGTCCATATCATGCCCTGTTTGGGCGTCCGGCATACGCCAAGTTTATGGCTCGGCCCTGTTATGTGTATTTGCAGCTCAAGATGCCGGGTCACAAGGGGACAATAACGGTTCACGGAAGCCGCAAAATCGCTTTGGAATGCGAGGAAGGAGATGCGGCTTATGCAGAGTCGGTTTGTGCCGCCGAGGAGTTGAAGTACTATAAAGACAATGTTGATTCGACGGGCATGACACCGTTGAAGAAGCCAACTACGGAGCATGATCCGGCCCTCAAGTTCAAATCGGCAACAGAAACTAAGCTTGTTGACTTCGTACCTGACGATTCATCCAAGCAGTTCAACATTAGTGCCAACTTGGATCCGAAATAGGAAAGCGCGCTCATCGAGTTCATCCATGAGAATCGGGACATTTTTGCATGGAAGCCCTCTGACATGCCAGGTGTACCGAGGCAACTCGCTGAGCACACACTTAATGTGGATCCTAAATACAAACCGGTGAAACAGTTCCTCTGCCGGTTTAGCGAAGAAAGACGCAAAGCGATTGGAGAAGAGGTAGCCAGGCTCTTAGCAGTTGGTTTTATTGTTGAAGTTTTTCACCTTGAGTGGCTTGCCAATCCGGTGCTAGTCCTTAAGAAAAACGGCACCTGGCGTATGTTGTGGATTACACAGATCTTAATAAGGCTTGTCCAACAGATCCTTTTGCCCTCCCCCGTATTGATCAAATCATTGATGCTACGGCGGGTTGTGAGCGTTTAAGTTGTTTGGATGCATATTCTGGCTATCATCAGATCAAAATGGTAGTTAAGGACCAGGAGAAGACGACATTCATAACTCCCTTTGGAGCCTTCTGCTATGTGTCTATGCCCTTTGGGCTCAAAAGTGCCCAGGCAACTTATCAACGATGTGCACAAAATTGTCTTCACAAGCAGATTGGCCGTAATGTACATGCTTACGTGGATGATATCGTGGTTAAATCCAGGGAGAAGGAGACTCTGGTTGATGATTTGAAGGAAACCTTTGATAACCTAAGGACGTACAAGATGATGCTTAATCCGGACAAGTGTGTCTTTGGTGTACCGGCGGGCAAGTTATTGAGTTTTCTGGTGTCCAACAGGGGAATTGAGGCTAATCCGGAGAAGATCACAACCATCACCTCCCTAGCTAAACCGAAGTGTATCAATGATGTTCAACGCCTGGCAGGCCGGATTGCCGTGTTAAGCCGGTTTATCAGCCGCCTTGGTGAGAAGGCGATCCCTTTGTATCAAATGTTGAAGAAGATGGATCAGTTCGTTTAGAGTTCTGCTGCTGATGAAGCGTTTGAGGACTTAAAGCGGCAATTGGCCAATCCGCCTGTGCTCGCCGCTCCCATTGATAAGGAGCCATTACTACTATATGTTGCTGCTAATGCTCGTGCGGTCAGCATGGCTATTGTAGTGGAACGAAAGGAGGCAGGTAAGGAGCATCCGGTTCAACGTCCGGTCTATTATATCAACGAGGTACTCATGGAGTCCAAACAAAGGTATCCGCACTGGCAGAAGCTGGTGTACGGAGTTTTTATGGCAAGCCAGAAGCTTAAGCAATACTTCCAAGGGCACCCCATTACGGTGATCAGTTTTGCTCCTTTGGGAGATATCATCCAGAACCGGGAAGCAACTGGCCGGATTGCGAAGTGGGCTATAGAGCTGGGGACGTACGGTTTGAAATATGTGCCTCGGACAGCGATTAAGTCTCAAGCACTTGCTGATGTCATCAATGATTGGACAGAAATGCAAGCACCTGAAGAAAAGCCGGATCACACGTATTGGACCATCCATTTTGACGGATCCAGGCAGTTGGAAGGCTCGGGGGCTGGAGTTGTATTAACTTCCCCACGAGGTGATAAGTTTTGTTATGTTCTCCTTTTAATGTTCCCTTGTACTAACAATGCAGCTGAGTATGAAGCCTTGCTCCATGGTCTTTGGATGGCCAAGGAGATGAATCTAAGTCGAGTTTAGTGCTTCGGTGATTCGGACCTTGTGGCTCAGCAAGTGTCTGGCACTTGGGACTCCAAGGAACCACTCATGGCAGCATATCATCGTGAGGTGGATATTGTTGCAGGTTATTTCAGAGGCTATCAGGTGGACCACCTGGACCGGCGGAAAAATGAAGCAGCGGACGCTTTAAGCCGGCTGGGCTCTCAGCGCAAACCGGTCCCACCCATTGTTTTTCTGGATGTGCTGCACAACCCGTCGGTGAAGATCCCTGGTGAAGAGGATTTGGCCATTCCTGATCCGGAGGCTCAATTGGTGGCAGTTCTTCATGTTATTCTGGATTGGACGCTTCCTTACCTGGCGTACAAGAACTGGGGCGAGTTGCCAGAAGATGAGATTCTGGCCCGGCAGATAATCCGGCGATCCAAGTCCATGGCTGTCATCAACGGTGAGTTGCATCATTGCAGTGTATCAGGAGCTTTTCAACGTTGCGTGTCTCCTGAAGAAGTCCGTGAAGTTTTGCATGAGATCCACAAAGGAGATTGTGGTCACCACGCCGGGTCAAAGTCTCTGGTGGCTAAAGCGTTTCGCCATGGTTTCTATTGGTTAACTGCTCATGCTGATGCAAAGGATCTGGTCAGACGATGTGATGGTTGCCAAAGGTTTTCAAGACGTGCTCATGTACCGGCTCAAGAATTGAGGATGATTCCAATTACTTGGCCGTTTGCTACTTGGGGGCTGGATATGTTGGGCCTTTCAAAAGGTCCAAAGATAAGAAGACCCACCTCCTGGTGGCGGTGGGCAAGTTTACAAAGTGGGTGGAGGCAGAACCTGTTAGCAAGTGTGATGCGGCCACGACGGTTCAGTTCATCAAAAAGGTGATTTTCCGGTTTGGCTTTCCGCACAGTATTATCACAGATAATGGCACCAATTTGTCCAAAGGTGCTATGAAGGAGTTCTGTGAACGGGAGCACATCCGGCTCGACGTTTCATTAGTAGCACATCCACAGTCCAATGGTCAAGCAGAAAGAGCTAATCAAGAGATCTTGAGAGGCATCAAGCCCTGGCTCATGGTTCCTTTGCAGAGAACGCCGGGTTGTTGGGTAGAAGAATTACCATATGTGTTATGGAGCATCAATAAACACCCAACAGATCAACAGGATACACACCGTTCTTCATGGTTTATGGAGCGGAGGCGGTTCTCCCCAGCGATATCCGTCATGACTCACCTCGTGTCACGGCTTATGTTGAAGCGGACAACGAGACAACACAGCAAGATGCTTTGGGCCGGTTGGATGAAGAGCGTGACATCGCAGCTGCCCGGTCGGCGATTTACCAGCAGAATCTTCGTCGTTATCACAGTCGCCGAGTCAGAACCAGAGCCTTCCAGGAAGGAGATTTGGTGCTTCGGCTCATCCAAGATCAGACTGATATGCATAAGCTATCCCCACCTTGGGAGGGGCCTTTTGTGGTCAGCATGAATCTGCACAACGGGTCGTACTATCTGATCGATATTCGAGAGCATAAGGACTCACGTACATCAGAGGAGGAGACTAACAGGCCGTGGAATATAGCTCATCTTCGGCCTTACTATACCTGAGCCATTGGCTATACTTATGTACATACAATGTATATATTATGATTAAGTATAATAAACCAGAACCTCAGCTAAAGCAGGGTATCTATTCTTTTACATCATGTGAGGTTACACGGAGTTGCTCTAAAGCGGCCTCCGGTTTACCCCTTGAGTTCGCTTTGCTAAAAGCATCGTGTTATATCACTTGGAGGATTTGTCGTGTCCGAACCAATACCATGCCTCTTGATAGGCAAAAGCCATCAGATCACTTGGGGACTTGGTCATGTCTGAACCAGTCATGCCTCTTGATCGGCCTAAGGCCATAGAATCACTTAGGGGCTTGGTCGAACCCGAACCATGACCACGCCATTTGGTCGGCATAAAATGCCACAAGAATCACTTGGGAACCTGGCTAACTAGAACCATAGTTACACCTAACGGGAGCTTGGTCGTGTTTGGCCATGGTTACGCCATTTGATCAGCTTAAATAAGTCTTTTTTGGCAAACGTTTTTTTCGTTGCTTTTGCTTCATACTTTTCTTTGAAGGTTTTTTTTTTGCTTTTTATTGTGTTTCTTAAACCGACATTTTTTTTTTCAATTGACGGAACACAGTTCACGTCAATCTGGAGGCTATTTGACCAGTTTAATCTGCGTTGTCAACATCCTCTTATGGAGTAACACGGTATTTATCGTAACCCGGCACGGTTTACATGGTAAACCAGCGTCATTTATATATACAGGAGCTGTTATCTCCTCCAACAGTATGGGTTTGCAAAACTCCGCTTCAAGATTGGCCAAGCCAACTTCACTCTCAATGACGACAGGTATTATGTATCTCAAAATTTGGTCATACTTAAAATTTTGTTTTGATTTCATATATGCAGACATCATATTCCGCCTGACGGTACAACCGCGGTGGCACTTGACGAATTTTTCATTTCAGAAAGTGTTTTGGAAAGTTCATTGCCACAGGAAGAACAAATTATGCACGAAGGCATATCAACATCAAAGGTATCAGTTAGCCTATTACAAGGCAACATGGTGCCCATAATAATATAATTGTTTTTCGCAAAGAAGAGGCAGTTTTAAACCGGCGTCCGGTTCAAGCTTGGTCACCAGCCTGGCCTGATGGTTGTGGGTCGTCCTGCGCCGCTTCAGCCTCCGTATCCCTACCCAGTGGCTGCAAATCCACAGTTGTCCAGTCGATTCCCATTAATTCTTGAAAAACAACTTCATCATGGATCAGCAAGGATGGGTCAATATCGGGAGCGTAAGTATGCTTACGGATTGAAGGAATCAGATTTTCCGATTCATGGATTGGCGCAGCTATTCGCTTGTTCTGACTATCATATTGCGCTTGATAACGAGACAAGTCTGCTTCCTCAGCCAACTGACAAGCTAGTGGACGCACCTCCCGGTTTATTGCTCGCAGATCCGCTTCACCGAATTCTGATCCGTCTTCCTTCAAGACGGGATAGCCCTGAGCCGCTTCAACAGGATCAAAATCCGGCACCCAGGCCTTTGCCCGGATTAAAGCATTGATTGCGCCGGTTCGAGCAGCAGATTTCTTTAGCTCTTCAATCCGGGCAGGAAGCACCGACAGTTTCATCAGCGTATCTTGAATCAAAGTAGGCGCCGGTTTGTTATGATAGGCGGTATAGATGATCCGCTGGGCACCAGTATACAATTGTTCAACCAATGTATAGGCGGCTTTTAGCTTCTTCCGTACATCTGACCCCAAGTGACCAATGCGTGTCCCTGAAATACCATAAAGGGTTAATAAGCCGGCGACTTTGTCAGAAGGCAGAGCCAATTCAGTAGGAAAACTGGCTTACCAAAGATAGCAGCAGTCATGGCATGCACGTGCCGCTTTATGCTGGTCAGTTCATCTGCCACTGGTTTTAGTGCAGCCTCAGCATCCTTTGCTCGTTTGATCAAAGCGGATTTCTCAATGGCCCAGTCCGCCCATTTCTTTTTGAAATTTTCCTTAAGTTGTTCCATGGCACTTAAAGCACTAGCCAATTCCTCTTTTGCTTTGGAGGTTTCAGCTTGTTGGGTTTTCAGGGCTTCTTGAAGATCGATGACTTGGTTCTCTTTCGTCTTCAGCTTCGCCTGCATGCATACAGATATATGCTTCAGCAAACTGGTAGAAGGATTCAAGTACCAACCACATAACAAGTTATGCGCTTAGTACTTGGGGGCTAATGCATATTTGATCTAAAGCGGCCCCCGATTTACCCCTTCATCTTTCGATTGTTTACAAAGTCCCAAGATCAATACAAGTATTCAACTTGGCACTTGGGGGCTAATGGCTATTTGATCATATATATTCTGATACGGCAGTTTCAATTACTTAAAGTACCGGTTTAACTACGCTAAAGTTAAACCGGCCCTTGGGGGCTACATCAACAAATTTCAAAGCAACACGATTTATATTATTTAAGTCCTGGTTTGAAAGAATATTCCAAACTGGCCCTTGGGGGCTAGGAGAGTCAGGAATGGAAGCATACAAGCAAGAAGGAGCATATGGAAATTACCTCATATTTGTCTTCCATCATGTTGACCAGACCGGCTTCATAGTCACGGCTGGTATACAGCCGGTTCAGATAGCCGGAATGGATATCTTGGGCGTTCAGAGCTGCGTAAGTCATCAGATCAGGGTTCCACTTACCTTTACCAAAGGCAGCAAGTTCTTCCTTGGCAGAATGTTTGGATAAAGCGACAGGATTGCTTGGCTCAGTATGGCCAGTGCCAGTAATGACAACTTCATCATCATTGGTACCGCCGGTTTGCACTGGAGCTGTTGGCTTGTCAGTAGGTTTTGCGGGACCGGTGGAGCTTTCAACCCGGAGGGAACCTGTGGGCTGATGGATAGGATCTGAAGTATCAGTAGGTCTTTCCTCAGCAGTAAGATCATCATCTGGCTGCGGTGGATCATTGGGAATATCCTCAGGAATAGCCGCTTCAAGATTGGGTGTGGTGCCTGGTTCAAGAATGACATCTTCTTCGGCTGCTTTATCCAGGCGGGCCTTCTTGCTCGGCCTAGGTTTGGCCCTGAGAAGAATAACAAAATTAAATACAACATATGTTCTAAGGCAATATACTGCAAACGTCACAATAAATATAGCTTACCCAAGCACCGTTTTGAGCGGTGGGAGCTGAGTAGCCGACGACTCGCCAGAAGATGAGTGGGAAATAACCTGATAATCGAAGTCAGACGGATTAAGAGGTTGACGAAAGCAGCCCGCTTTAGGACAAGCACTGACAAGCGAATTAGAGACCTCGGAATGACGTTTCCGAACCGGACTGTTCGGTAAACCGGTGGAGGTAACTACCTGGCCGCTGTGCCGGGTGGTGCGGCGAGCTTCGTGTTGTTGAGTCTTCATAAGAAGTTTAGGATCCAAATAAGCAAGAGGATGAGAAAATTTAACTTTCCGGTTTGCCTGACGGATTTTTTGTGAAGGCAAAGTTTCTGAATCGGAAGAGAGAATAATTACCTCTGCAACATCCGCATGGCTGGCTTCGGCATCATCCTGACAAATATCATCATCGATAAGATGCATGAAAAATAAACCAAGTGAGTCAAGCTCTACCTCAAGGTCCGGATTATCCACCTCATCATCAGGGGCTGGATTAGAAGATGCAGTGGTTCTTTCCGGTGGGCAGTCTTCTTCACAGCTTTAGTTTTTTTGCCTGGTTGCTCTTTCCGGTTTATCTGCTTTCTCTGGTTTCTCCTGCGGCAACTTTTTGCTCCAAAACGGATCATCGCCCTGATTATGCAGACACTAATATGAAAAACAATGACCAGACATATCAATAACAGACTCAGCAAAGAGAAAAATCAAAGTCTTATAGCTGGCGGTTTGTTGGTGGCACAGAAGGGAAGCAGGCCGGTTCTAGCGCAGATGTGCTCCGGTTCATTCAGTATCTTACGCACAGCTTTTGTGATCTCTTCACTGGAGAGCTGGAGTCTTGAATGTCGCAGTGGGTCATCCACACTATCAGTATATTCACACATCAAACCGGAGCACTGACTAAGGGGCAGTATGCTCCATGATATCCAACAGCGAGCAAGGTCAACCCCTGTTAAACCGCTGGCCATAAAGGCTCTGAGCTTTGACAGCTGAGGAGCATATTTGCTTCTCTCCTGGGCACTCAATCGTTGAGGAAAAGGATGGGTATTGCTGAGCCTCTCCGGACGAAAGCCAGGCAAGGGATTCTCACCAGCAGGGGAGGTGTCTTTGCAGTAGAACCATGTCTGATTCCACTCCTTGGGGTGACTGTGCAGCTTGGTGTGAGGGTATGTGACCTCTTTCCTTTTTTGAATCGCCATGCCACCCAACTCCGTATTAGAGCCATCAGTAAACTCAGTACGGCGGTTTAGATGGAAAAGATCTCTGAATAATTCCACAGTGGGCTCCTCTTGAAAGAACACCTCACAGAGCACTTGGAAGTGGCACATATTTGTAACAGAGTTGGGGCCAGTGTCTTGCGGATGGAGTTGGAAATCAGCAAGAACATCCCGGTAGAATTTAGAGCCGGGCGGTTTAAAACCCCGGGCTAAGTGGTCTACGAAAACAACAACCTCTCCTTCTCGAGGTGTGGGGGGCATTCTTTGCCAGGAGCCCTCCAATGGACGGTGTCTTTGCTGCCCAAGGCGCTAATCAGGACTAAATCATCCAGTTGATCCTCTGTGATGCGAGAAGGGACCCAATTGCACTCATACACTTGCTTGGCCATGATGAAATCTACAAAGTACATTGATATGTGCAATGTTAAACCAGAAGCAGATCTATCTAAACCGGAGTTTATGAAGCAACAACATCACGGCGGTTCAACAAGGGGAGTAATGGCATATACCGGTTTGGAAAATTTTCTATAAGGTTAAACCGCCTGACTTAAACATTGAAGCAATTGAGATTGCGGATGGTTAAGTATGCAGAAACAGGTTACACAAGATCTTATTACGGCATTGGATCTGAAGCAAGTTCAGAAAATAAGAAAAATAGTCGAAGATCAAAGCAGAACAGTATTGAATCAATGAGCAGAAGTATATGTGAGATCTATGGTTTTGGGCAGGAAACTAGCGGCAGATACTGGAAGTTACCGCTACACAAAGCAAGGGTTTACATGTGCATCCAGGAGCTAATACATGAGTATGAACAAGTGATGAACACCGCAAGAACACGAAGCCCTAGATCAGATCTATATTGAGAAGAACAGAAGACCTACCAGAGCTGAGGAAAACGCGGAAGGTCGCCGCGGCTTTCTGGTGCGTTCAAGTTGATGCAGCGGCCAAGGGTGATGCAGAAGACGACGGCGGCGGCGGAGCTCTGAGATTGGCGACGCGAGGAAGACGAAGAGGAAGGGCATGAAGGGAAGAAAAAAATGACCCTTCGGGCCTATTTATAAGGCAAAGGACATGTGTCAGGCGCGGGAATCAAGGGACCGCAGATTTTGGAAGTAGGGCGGTCACCTCGGTCATTGCGAATCTATTAAACAAGAAGATATCATGGATGTTTTTCTTTATGACAGATGATGTCACGCCGGTTTACAGCAAACAGAGAAGATGACGTCACGGCGGTTCAACAACTACAAGAAGATGTTGAAGACGAAGATTTTTGCTAAGGATTGACATGAACCTGTTCAAATTAATCTGGGGCCTAATGTTGGGGATATTACTACTGGGCATAAACCGGCCTACCTGGGCCGGATTAACTCCATCAGTAGTTCAAAGGTGTTAAAACCCAAAGAGGCAGATAAAGGCCCAGGGCCCGTAGTCGGTTTACAACCTGTAGCCGTACATCAGCTTTGTGCACATACTTGTAATATGAGTTAGGAACAAGGAGAGACCAACCCGGATACGAGTATGAACCGGTGTTGGGACTCTCTGAACCAGCAGGCGTCACCCATGTATATAAGGGGACGACCCGGCGGCGGTTCAAGGATGACAGACAACGACTCGAGGCATAAGCGAAGCTTATTCGCTCCGTAGTCATCGAAACACCCATCAATTCCATCACAACTAGAAGTAGGCTTTTACCTTCATTGAAGGGGCCGAACTAGTATAAACTCTCTTGCGTCCTTGTGTCCGCTTTAACCCCTTCAAGATAACCCGTAGCGATGGCTCCATGACTAAGTCCTTTCTCTAGGAAATCTGCCGTGACAAAACCACAACAGCGGGCACGACTTTCGAAAGTTCAAATCCCTGCAGGGGAGTCCCAACTTAGCCCATGACAAGCTCTCACGGTCAATGAAGGAATATACCTCCTCCTGAGATGTTCCGATCAGACTCGGTACCTCGGTAATTCAAGACACTTCGACATGTTAAAGCAAATCCAGCAACACCGCCCGAATGTGCCGACAAATCCCGACAGGAGCTGCACATATCTCTTTCTCAGGCCACACTCAGATTGTCTTAGGTACGGGTAGGCCAGCCCAGAGTTGCCCCTGGTGGCCACCGGCAGCTGACAGGTGGACCAACACTCAGAGGAGCACTGGCCC
>NC_041386.1:401957217-402019250 GCF_002162155.2 Triticum dicoccoides
GGGGGGGGGTTAAAATAAGATGACCCTCGGGCTCCGGAAACCCAAGGGAAAAAGAGGCTAGGTGGCAAATGGTAAAACCATGGTTGGGCATTGCTGGAAAAGCTTTAATCAAGACGAACTATCAAGGGGTTCCCATTATAACCCAACCGCATAAGGAACGCAAAAATCCGGGAACATAACACCGATATGACGGAAACTAGGGCGGCAAGAGTGGAACAAAACACTAGGCGAGAGGCCGAGCCTTCCACCCTTTACCAAGTATATAGATGCATTAAGATAACATGGCAATATAATGATATCCCAACAAGTAAATAATGTTCCAACAAGGAACAGTCTCCAATCTTCACCTGCAACTAGTAACACTATAAGAGGGGCTGAGCAAAGCGGTAACATAGCCAATCAACGGTTTGCTAGGACATGGTGTGTTAGAGGTTTGACATGGCAATTTGGGAGGCATGATAAGCAAGTGGTAGGCATCGTAGCATAGGCATAGCGAAAGAGCGAGCATCTAGCAAAGCAAAGATAGTAGTGATTTCGAGGGTATGATCATCTTGCCTGCACAGTTGTCAGAGTTGATTGGATCCTCGAAAGCAAACTCAACGGGCTCCTCATTAGCGAACTCGTCTCCCGGCTCTACCGAAACAAGACAAACAAGCAAACGACACACAATCAACCACGTGCAAAGCTCAAACAATATGATGCAAGGATGATATGCTATGCGGGATGCGATGCGGGATGCATATGCAAGATGTGACAAGGAAATCATGAACCTGGTCTCAACTTGGAATTCCAAGTGTGCCACTGGACATATGAGATGAAAACGCTTGAAAACGATATAAAGGACGCCAGAATCGGAGTTACGGTTTGGAAATGGCAAGCAATTCAAATATGACCATGTTCTGCGATTTACAACAAGTAGCCAACTAAATGCAACAAGATGAACATGCTACAGCACCCAAACATGGCATCAAAATACATGGAAGGAATCCAGTAATGATGCTTAACAAAAGTCTAGCACTGAGCTACGGCCAATTCATCCATTAACAGGTTCAAACAAGCATGGCAAAAATGCATTTGACAAACAGATTTCAGACTTAGTGAAATTAACACTTGTCTGGAATTTCAGATCAGATAGCACTCTTCGGAGCAGGAAAACTATATGCTACAGGACCTGAACATGGCAAAGTAAAGCATGGCATGGAGCTACTCAAAGAGCTTAACAAAAGTCCTTTAGTGACCTTGAGCCAAAAGAGATCAGAAAATACATTTGCAAGCATGTGAACATGGCAAAAACATAATCAGTTCTCAGACTTAGTGAAAACTGGAGCACGCTGAAAACAGATATCAAGTAGGCATGTTTACGAGCTCGATGCACTCACTACAGAGCAAGACATGACGAGCTAAGCATACACCCATCAAGAATACACAAAATACAAGCTAGACATGGCAAGAACTATAGCATAGCATGCACGGATCAACTACAACATCCTTGGCAAAATCGCTAACAAGTAGACAATCTGCCCAGATTCACGAAATGACAAAAGTAGAGCTCGATTGACTCAAGCTAGGGTGCTCCATAATTGCAAACAAAGACATGGATGGATAGAGCACTACAATATTAACAAAACATCCTTACTGATCATCCTCAAAAGAGGCAGGGATCACTAGGAAACAACATGAACATATGGCCATATGAGATAACCAGCTCAAGGACTTAGTGGAAATGCTAAGTCCCTGAAATCAGCATTAACAAATGCCTCACTTTGCAAGCTTGTGCTAGTCACCACACAGATCACAAAAATACATGGGTTGCACCTCTGGAAAGATGGCAAAACCCTTAACAAAACATATGTAGAGCTCAGGGGCATATCATGCACAAAATAATCATGGCAAAAATGACAAATATCTAAATGGAGCAGCAGATCTGACAAATATCTCAAGTAGCACTCTTCTAATAGCATTTCGGGCATCAAGATGAACTGAAATGAAAATGATGCAATGAGATGAAATGACGTGCTCTCCGAGACGAACATTTTGATATGCTATATTCCCAAAACGGAGCTACGGATGAGGAGTTATAGCACGATGAACAAGGGCATATGAATTAGGGTTAGGGAAAAAGTCAACCCTCGTTTCGGATCTCAGATCCAGATCCACTGTAGTAGTAGCACAAACTCCGAGGATGGCCGGACTACTCGCCGGCGTTGGAGTCGGCTGACGGAGGAGGAGGTAGGCGCGGGGGCGGGGATGGCCGGAGTGGCCGCGGTGCTCGCCGGCGTTGGCGCGGGGTCGGACGGCGTCGGTGGCGGCCGGCGGCTCCCGGGAGCCTCGGGTGGTAGGAGTTCGTGAAGGGCGGCGGCGGAGCGGCTCCCGGTGGCCGGAGGCGGCGAAGGAGGCGGCGGGCGCTCGGGTGCGCGGGAGGAGGAAGGAGTTGGGTGGCGGTGCGCCGCTCTGGGCCGTGGGGGCCTTACGCGGGCCGGGCGGGCCACGCGCGGCTGAGGCGGCGATGTGGGAGTGGCTCACCACGTGGCGCGCTGCGGTTGGGGCAGCGGCGATGTTCGGTGGCGGGTCGGACGTGTCCGGCGGCGGCGGTTAGAATTCTAGGGTTTTCGGGGGAGAAGAAGACCCGGATTCAGAGGGGTTCTATTTATAGGCATAGAGGGAGCTAGGAGAGTCCAAATGAGGTGCGGTTTTCGGCCACGCGATCTTGATCGAACGCTCTAGATTATGGAGAAGGTTTTGGTGGGTTTTGGTCCAAAATGGAAGGGTGTTGGGCTGCAACACACATGAGGCCTTTTCGGTCCCTCGGTTAACCGTTGGAGTATCAAACGAAATCCAAATGATACGAAGCTTGACAGGCGGTCTACCGGTAGTAAACCAAGGCCGCTTGGCAAGTCTCGGTCCAATCCGGAAATGTTCAATCCCCACACACGAAAGAAAGGTATAATTGACCACCGGAGGAGAACAAAGCGCCGGAATGCAAAACGGACAACGGGGAAAATGCTCGAATGCATGAGATGAACACGTATGCAAATGCAATGCACATGATGACATGATATGAGATGCATGACAATGACAACAACACACGGAGACAAAAACCCGAACCCGAGAAAATAAAATAACTTAAGGCCGGAAACGGCAAGAGTTGGAGTACATATTGGGTAAGTTACATCCGGATTGTTGATTTATTTCTCTACCTAAATTCTAAGTGGCTTCTCAATTTATGGATATGTGACCATGTCAAGAGGAATGCATTCGTTCATTTAGTTCGGATGTGAAGACTTTATGTTGAAATTTTCATTCCGTTGGATTCAGCTTCATTTTATCTGTCAATGTGCTAACGGTGGTCAACCTCTTCAGGATGGCTCCCGCTAAGAGCACCAATCAGAATCAGAATCAAGATCCGCCACCACCTCCACCTCCTCCGGAGGCATGGCAAGCTGTGATGGCCGCAACCAATGCAAACACATAGTTGATCATGCAAATTCTTCAAGAGCGCAATCAAGGCAACCAAGGAAACCAAGGCAACAATCAGAATCACTTTGCTACACTCAACCAGTTCCTTGCTAACGGGCCAAATTTTTTCAGCAATTGTGTTGAGGCAACTGATGCTGACGATTGGCTCGTGGATCTGTGCAAGCATTTCGAGTGCAGTAATGTCAGGCCTGAGGACTTCGTCAAGTTGGCTTCCTTCCAACTCAAAGATCAAGCTGCAGAATGGTTCCAGCAGTACAAGGATTCCAGAGGTGGACGTGCGATTACCTGGGATGAATTTCGTCAAGACTTCAAAGCTCATCATATCCCTCAGAGCGTGGTTGAAAGCAAGCGTGAGGAATTCCGCAACCTGAAGCAAGGCTCTTTGTCTGTCTATGACTACAACAAGTTGTTCCAGAAGCTCGCCCGCTTTGCCAAGCAGGACGTCCCTGATGAGAAGAGCATGATATACCAGTTCAGGGGTGGTCTCAGAGAAGAAATTCAGCTAGCTCTTGTTCTCTTTGAGCCCTTGAGGTACGATGAGTTCTGCAACATGGCATTGAAGCAAGAGGCCGCTCAACTGAGGTGTGATGCTTCTAAGAAGCGAGTCAGAGATGCTACTCCTTCTTCCTCTACTCAAGTGGCCAAGCAACAGAAGTATTGGCTTCCTCCTCCTCCGTTCCGTCAGCCGTATCAACAGAAGAGCAAAGGTGGCAGTGGATCTTCCCACCCACCCAACCCTGGCTTTCAGAACAAGACTTCGTCTCAAGCTCCAAGATCGAGTGCTCCGTATCACCGTCCGCTTTCAGAGGTCATGTGCAACAAGTGCCAACAGAAGGGTCACTGTGCCAACAAGTGTTTCAACCAGAGGCGTCTTCTTCCTCCTCCTCCTGTGAGATCGACAAGTACAGCTGGGGTCAAGCATAACCCCAAGTACGCCAAGGTCAATATGGTGAATGCAGCTCAGGCAGAGGATTCACCAGATGTCATCATGGGTAACCTTCCTGTTAATGATATTCCTGCAAAAGTTCTTTTTGACACTGGTGCATCGCATTGTTTCATTTCCAAACCTTTTGCATCAAAGTATGAGTGCGATTATCAGTATCTGCAAAGTTCCTTGCAAATTGTGTCACCGGGCAAGCAGATGACATCTAACACCTGCGTCCCGGAGGTTACTATCACCTTGGGCGACTACAAGTTCCTTTCTTCCCCAATTGCTCTTGGTAACTCGGATATTGATCTTATTCTCGGGATGGATTGGCTTTCTAAGCACAAGGCGCATCTTGATTGTGCTGCCAGGCAGATTTAATTGACTCATTCGTCTGAGGATGTAATTGTCTTTGCCGCTTGGGATAATACTATCAGTCTATTTTCTCTCAATGAGAAGGGTGAACTGGATGCTTTCTCACAAATTCTAGTCATTTGTGAATATCAAGACGTCTTTCCATAAGAGCTTCCAGGAATGCCTCCGCACTGTCCAGTTGAATTCGTCATCGATCTTGAGCCTGGCACGGAACCCGTGTGCAAGCGTCCTTACAAGCCCGGACCTGAAGAGTTGAAGGAGCTGAAGAAGCAACTCGATATTCAAGAGAGGATGGGTCTCATCCGGCCTAGTTCTTCTCTGTGGGGTTGTGGTGTTCTTTTTGTGAAGAAGAAGGATGGAACAGACCGACTTTGTGTTGATTACCGTCCATTGAACGAGAAGACCATCAAGAACAAATACCCACTTCCCAACATCAATGAGCTGTTCGAACAACTCAAAGGTGCCCAAGTATTCTCCAAGCTTGATCTTCGTATGGGTTATCATCAGATTCGAATCTGTGAGCAAGATATTCCCAAGACGGCTTTCAGGACAAGCTATGGTTCATATGAATACACTGTCATGTCTTTTGGCCTCGTCAACACTCCTCCGACGTTCTCTCGCATGATGAACTTCATCTTCAACGCCTACACCAATGACTACGTTCTGGTCTATCTCGATGACATTCTGGTTTTCTCGAAGAACAAGGAAGATCATGCCAAGCACTTGCATTTGGTGCTTGATAAGCTGAGGGAACACCAGTTCTATGCCAAGTTCTCCAAGTGCGAATTTTGGCTCGATGAGGTTCTTTATCTTGGTCATATCATCTCTGCCAAGGGCATTGCGGTGAATCCTGAGAAGGTGTCTGCAATTGTGAATTGGGAACCTCCTTAGAACGTGAAGCAATTCCGTAGCTTCCTCGGTCTTACAAGCTACTGCCGAAGATTCATTGAAAACTTTTCTAAGATCGCGAAGCCTCTCTCAAATCTTCTCCAGAAGCACGTCAAGTACGTTTGGTCTCCGGAGTGTGACATTGCTTTCAAGACTTTGAAAGAGAAATTGGTCACTGCTCCAGTTCTGACTCCGCCTGATGAATCCAAGCCGTACGAGGTCTTTTGTGATGCCTCTCTCCAAGGTCTTGGCGCAGTGTTGATGCAAGAGAAGAAAGTTGTTACTTATACCTCTCGACAATTGAAGCCCAATGAGAAGAACTACCTCACTCATGATCTCGAGTTGGCGGCAGTTGTGCATGCTCTTTTGACTTGGAGACATCTCTTATTGGGAAGAAAAGTGGACATTTTCACTGACACAAGAGTCTCAAGTACATCTTCACTCAGCCTAATCTCAACCTCAGGCAAACTCGATGGGTCGAAATGATTCAAGAGTATAATACGAGTATCGAGTATACTCCAGGCAAGGCCAATGTGATTGCTGACGCTTTGAGCAGGAAAGCTTATTGCAACAGTCTGATTCTCAAGCCTTATCAACCCGAGCTTTGTGAAGCTTTCCGCAAACTTAATCTGCAAGTTGTTCCTCAAGGTTTCCTCGCCAACCTTCAAGTCTCTCCTACCTTGGAAGACCAGATTCGCCAAGCCCAGCTTCTTGATGCTATGGTGAAAAAGGTGAAGATTGGGATTGCCAAGAGTCAACCCAAGTACAAGTGCTACCGCCTTGATGACAAGGATACTCTCTTCTTCGAGGATCATATCGTCGTGCCCAAAGGTGACCTTCGTAAAGTGATCATGAACGAGGCTCACAATTCTCTCCTCTCCATCCACCCTGGGAGCACGAAGATGTATCAAGACCTCAAGCAGGCTTATTGGTGGACTCGAATGAAGCGCGAGATTGCTCAATTCGTAAATGAATGTGATGTTTGCAGAAGATTGAAGGCAGAACACCAAAGGCCAGCTGGTCTCCTCAACCTCTTGCCATTCCAGAATGGAAGTTTGACCACATTGAAATGGACTTCGTGACTGGGTTCCCAAAGTTCAAACATGGCAATGATGCTATATTCGTTGTCATCGACAAACTCACCAAAGTGGCTCACTTTCTGCCTATCAAAGAGTCAATCACTGCAGCTCAATTGCGGAACTCTATACCTCTCCTATTGTCTCTCTGCACGGTATTCCACAAGTGATCTCTTCAGACCGTGGCAGCATCTTTACCTCCAAGTTTTGGGATTCTTTTCAGAAGGCCATGGGCACTAACATCCGCTTCAGTACAGCTTTCCATCCTCAAACTAGCGGTCAAGTCGAGCGTGTCAACCAGATTCTTGAAGATATGCTCAGGGCTTGTGTGATCTCCTTCGGCATGAAGTGGGAGGATTGTCTTCCTTATGCTGAATTCTCCTACACCAACAGTTTTCAAGAAAGTTCGGGCAAGGCCCCATTCGAAATCTGTATGGCAGGAAGTGCCGTACCCCTCTCAACTGGTCTGAAACCAGTGAACGTCAGCTTTTGGGTAATGACTTAATCACAGAGGCAGAGGAAATGTGCAAAGTCATTCGAGATAACCTCAAAGCAGCCCAATCCCGCCAGAACAGCTACTATGATAGTAAGCACCATGATTTGGCTTTCGAGATCGGAGATCATGTTTACCTTCGCGTCTCTCCTATGAAAGGTACTCGTCGCTTCGGTATCAAAGGGAAGCTTGCCCCCAGATACGTGGGACCTTTCAAGATTGTCAGCAAGAGAGGCGATCTCGCCTATCAACTCGAGCTTCCTTCAAACTTTGCAAATGTTCATGATGTGTTCCATGTCTCTCAGCTCCGAAAGTGCTTCAAGAATCCTGACCGCACCGTCAACTTCGAGAACATTGAGCTCCAAGAAGATCTCTCTTACTGTGAGCACCCCGTTGCTATTCTTGAAGAGACTGAACGCAAGACTCGCAACAAGTCAATCAAATTCCTCAAAGTCAAGTGGTCACACCATTCCGACCGTGAAGCTACCTGGGAACGCGAGGATCACCTCCGTTCTGAGTACTCGGCGTTCTTTCAGTCCTAGATCTCGGGACAAGATCCTTTCGTAGTGGTGGAATGTTGTAACACCCCGGATGTAACTTACCCAATATGTACTCCAACTCTTGCCGTTTCCGGCCTTAAATCATTTTATTTTCTTGGGTTCGGGTTTTTGTCTCCGTGTGTTGTTGTCATTGTCATGCATCTCATATCATGTCATCATGTGCATTGCATTTGCATACGTGTTCATCTCATGCATTCGAGCATTTTCCCCGTTGTCCGTTTTGCATTCCGGCGCTTCGTTCTCCTCCGGTGGTCAATTCTACCTTTCTTTCATGTGTGGGGCTTAAACATTTCCGGATTGGACCGAGACTTGCCAAGCGGCCTTGGTTTACTACCGGTAGACCGCCTGTCAAGTTTCGTATCATTTGGATTTCGTTTGATACTCCAACGGTTAACTGAGGGACCGAAAAGGCCTCGTGTGTGTTGCAGCCCAACACCCTTCCATTTTGGCCCAAAACCCACCAAAACCTTCTCCATCATGTAGAGCGTTCGATCATGATCGCGTGGCCGAAAACCGCACCTCATTTGGACTCTCCTAGCTCCCTCTATGCCTATAAATAGAACCCCTCCGAATCCGGATCTTCTTCTCCCCCGAAAACCCTAAAATTCTAACCGCCGCCGCCGGACACGTCCGACCCGCCACCGGACATCGCCGCAGCCCCAACCGCAGCGCGCCACGTGGCGAGCCGTGCCCACATCACCGCCTCAGCCGCGCGCGGCCCGCGCGACCCGCGTAAGGCCCCCGCGGCCCAGAGCGCCGCGCCGCCGCCCAACTCCTTCCTCCTCCCGCTCACCCGAGCGCTCGCCGCTTCCTTCGCCGGCTCCGACCACCGGGAGCCGCACCGCCGCCGCCCTTCGCGAACTCCGATCGCCCGAGGCGCCCGGGAGCCGCCGGCGGCCACCGACGCCGTCCGACCCCGCGCCAACGCCGGCGAGCACCACGGCCACTCCGGCCATCCCCGCCCCCGCGCCTACCTCCTCCTCCGTCGGCCGACTCCAACACCGGCGAGTAGTCCGGCCATCCTCGGAGTTCGTGCCGCTGCTACAGTGGATTTAGATCTGAGATCCAAAACGAGGGTTGACTTTTTCCCTAAACCTAATTCATATGCCCTTGTTCATCGTGCTATAACTCCTCATCCGTAGCTCCGTTTTGGGCATATAGCATACAAAATGTTCGTCTCAGAGAGCACATCATTTCATCTCACTGCATCATTTTCATTTGAGTTCATCTTGATGCCCGAAATGCTGTTAGAAGAGTGCTACTTGAGATATTTGTCAGATCTGCTGCTCCATTTAGATATTTGTCATTTTTGCCATGATTATTGTGTGCATGATATGCCCCAGAGCTCTACATATGTTTTGTTAAGGGTTTTTCCATCTTTCCATAGGTGCAACCCATGTATTTTTGTGATGTGTGTGGTGACTAGCACAAGTTTACAAAGTGAGGCATTTGTTAATGCTGATTTCAGGGACTTAGAATTTCCACTAAGTCCTTGAGCTGGTTATCTCATATGGCCATATGTTCATGTTGTTTCCTAGTGTCCGTGCCTCTTTTAAGGATGATCAGTAAGGATGTTTTGTTAATACTGTAGTTCTATATCCATCCATGTCTTTGTTTGCAATTATGGAGCACCCTAGCTTGAGTCAATCGAGCTCTACTTTTGTCATTTCGTGAATCTGGGCAGATTGTCTACTTGTTAGCGATTTTTCCAAGGATGTTGTAGTTGATCCGTGCATGCTATGCTATAGTTCTTTCCATGTATAGCTTGTATTTTGTGTATTATTGATTGGTGTATGCTTAGCTCGTCATGTCTTGCTCTGTAGTGAGTGCATCGAGCTCGTAGACATGCCTACTTGATATCTGTTTTCAGCATGCTCCAGTTTTCACTAAGTCTGAGAACTGATTATGTTTTTGCCATGTTCACATGCTTGCAAATGTATTTTCTGATCCCTTTTGGCTCAAGGTCACTAAGGGACTTTTGTTAAGCTCTTTGAGTAGCTCCATGCCAAGCTTTACTTCGCCATGTTCAGGTCCTGTAGCATATAGTTTTCATGCTCCGAAGAGTGCTATCTGATCTGAAATTCCAGACAAGTGTTAATTTCACTAAGTCTGAAATCTGTTTGTCAAATGCATTTTTGCCATGCTTGTTTGAACCTGTTAATGGATGAATTGGCCGTAGCTCAGTGCTAGACTTTTGTTAAGCATCATGAATGGATTCCTGCCATGTATTTTGATGCCATGTTTGGGTGCTGTAGCATGTTCATCTTGTTGCATTTAGATGGCTACTTGCTGTAAATCGCAGAACATGGTCATATTTGAATTGCTTGCCATTTCCAAACCGCAACTCCGATTCCAGCGTCCTTTATATCGTTTTCAAGCATTTTCATCTCATCTTTCCAGTGGAACACTTGGTATTCCAAGTTGAGGCCAGGTTCATGCTTTCCTTGTCACATCTTGCATATGCATCCCGCATAGCATACCATCCTTGCATCATATTGTTTGAGCTTTGCACGTGGTTGATTGTGTTCCGTTTGCTTGTTTGTCTTGTTTGGGTAGAGCCGGGAGACGAGTTCGCTAATGAGGAGCCCGTTGAGTTTGCTTTGGAGGATCCAGTCAACTCTGACAACTGTGCAGGCAAGATGATCATACCCTCGAAATCACTACTATCTTTGCTTTGCTAGATGCTCGCTCTTTCGCTATGCCTATGCTATGATGCCTACCACTTGCTTATCATGCCTCCCAAATTGCCATGTCAAACCTCTAACCCACCATGTCCTAGCAAACCGTTGATTGGCTATGTTACCGCTTTGCTCAGCCCCTCTTATAGCGTTACTAGTTGCAGGTGAAGATTGGAGACCGTTCCTTGTTGGAACATTATTTACTTGTTGGGATATCATTATATTGCCATGTTATCTTAATGCATCTATATACTTGGTAAAGGGTGGAAGGCTCGGCCTCTCGCCTAGTGTTTTGTTCCACTCTTGCCGCCCTAGTTTCCGTCATATCGGTGTTATGTTCCCGGATTTTTGCGTTCCTTACAGGGTTGGGTTATAATGGGAACCCCTTGATAGTTCGTCTTGATTAAAGCTTTTCTAGCAATGCCCAACCTTGGTTTTACCATTTGCCACCTAGCCTCTTTTTCCCTTGGGTTTCCGGAGCCCAAGGGTCATCTTATTTTAAACCCCCCCAGGCCAGTGCTCCTCTGAGTGTTGGTCCACCTGTCAGCTGCCGGTGGCCACCAGGGGCAACTCTGGGCTGGCCTACCCGTACCTAAGACAATCTGAGTGTGCCCTGAGAAAGAGATATGTGCAGCTCCTATCGGGATTTGTCGGCACATTCGGGCGGTGTTGCTGGATTTGTTTTAACCTGTCGAAGTGTCTTGAATTACCGAGGTACCGAGTCTGATCGGAACGTCTCGGCAGGAGGTCTATTCCTTCAGTGACCGTGAGAGCTTGTCATGGGCTAAGTTGGGACTCCCCTACAGGGTTTTGAACTTTCGAAAGCCGTGCCCGTGGTTATGGGCAGATGGGAATTGTTAACGTCCGGTTGTAGATAACTTGAACCTTAACTTAATTAAAATGAATCAACAGTGTGAGTTACCGTGATGGTCTCTTCTCGGCGGAGTCCGGGAAGTGAACACGGTGTTGGAGTAATGCTTGCGCAGGTTGTTCTCTAGTTATTCGTTCGCGCTTTGCCTCCTCTTCTCGCTCTCTTTTGCGAACAGGTTAGCCACCATATATGCTAGTCGCTTGCTGCAGCTCCACATATTTTACCTTGCCTTACCTATAAGCTTAAATAGTCTTGATCGCAAGGGTGCGAGATTGCTGAGTCCCTATGGCTCACAGATTACTTCCAAACCAGATGCAGGGCCTGATGATTCCGCTTCAGGTGACGCACTTGAGCTCAAGTGGGAGTTCGACGAGGACTCTCAACGTTACTACGTGTCTTCCCCTGATGATCAGTAGTGGTGCCCAGTTGAGGGTGATCAGGATCGTGTCGCATGTTGGGTTATCTTTTATTTTGGCGCCGTAGTCGGGCCATGAGTGTTTGAATGTTGTAATGATATTTATGTACTTTGTGTGACATGGAGAGTGTAAGCCAACTATGTATCTCCCCTTTATTATTTATATTACATGGGATGTTGTGATGATTGCCTAACTTGCGACATTGCTTTCAATGCGGTTATGTCTCTAAGTCGCGCCTCGACACGTGGGAGCTATAGCCGCATCGAGGGCGTTATAGAGCAGCAATGCAGCCGCTTTAAAGGCGGCCGAGGGTTTAAGGGCCGAACAGACCGCACATTGCGAGAGCAAAGAAAAAATTGCCAAGATGGCCGTGGAGTTAAAAGATGTTGCTAACCATTACCAGCTTCTTGAAGAAGAAAACCGGGCGAAGGCTACGGACCTGCAGAAGGCCCAGGTGGCTGCCAAGGAAGCCCGCTCCAAAATTAGAGCGACGAAGGAGGAGCCGAATCAAGCTACGGATATCATTTATGGGAAGCCCTTCTTGTTACGGACTAAGTTCGGAGATCCAAAATATGCTCCTCTAGACCGGCTATTGAGTTCTGCGGATGAGTACATGGATTTGGCAGCAAGTGCTGCTGATGCGGCCGAGTACTTCAAGGATCAGAAGGGTCCTGAAGTGGAGAAGCTGTTCTGGTCACAATTTCATGCTCCAGTCCGTCTGCTGTTGCTGAATGAGCGATTGACCGGTTGGGCCAAGCTCCATAGATTATCCGGACTTGCCATGAGGTTCGTAGTGGATCATCTGTGGCCAGGAGGGCCAAGGCCGAATAGCTACTTTAGCTTGGTGCAACAATTCCTTGGTGTTGTGCCATGCATCGATGCTATAAAGAGGTCGGCGTGCATAGGGGGCTCGCGGATGGCCCTTGCCCGTGTCAAAACATACTGGGCGGAGATGGATGCCATCACTGTTGTGGCACAGGGTTCGGCCATAGGCCGAGTGGCTGCCGAGCACTACTTTGAAGAAGTTCTTGAAGGCGCTCGTTTGATAGAGGCTCAGTGCTCGAAGAATATTATGTTTAAGTTACATGTATTCCCATTGTAAGAACAATGTTTTATTGAATTTATCAAGGCTGTATTTATACTTTTGCCCAAAAGTGCTATGATGCCTCTTGTGCGACCGTGTATATAACCTGAAAGATGGCAGTCGTCGGCTTCAGCCACCACGCATATAATGCGGGGGTGTTCGCAGAAGACGCATGTTCACACTTGATCCAACGTCTTGGTCCATTAAGGAGGTGATAGCACAGCGAACTAGGCAATCAGACTATAATGCTTTAACACTTTCACTTAGCCAGAGGAGTTTGACAGTGGGGCTACTATATAGCCCCTGGTGGCTCCGCGCTCATCCGGATTCGGGGCGCGTACATGCCTAGCCGGGAAACGGCCCTTTGTTAAGGCGGAGGAATCCTAAAGATTCCGCTAGGTCATCGAGTGGTTGACCAATCTCACACTATATCATGACAGTCAATTTTCGGCTTTCTCTACCGAGGTTCTCGTCCGGATGAACCATGGCACAATCGCAGTAGTTCTCCTGGTGCTGCCTTAGCCGATAGAGCAGAACGTAAGGCAGCAAAACACAGGAGCCGGGCAAACCCAACATTTGACGAAAGACATGATTCAGAGCTGATGCATATAAGGCCAAACTCGCGACACCGAACACTCCCTAGGGTATTCGGTCTTTATGATGTAAACCGGGTCGAAACAGTGCCCTTTGTAATGAGCCCCTGGTCTCCAGGTATGTGTAATATTCTAACGTGGCCACATGCCAATACGTCAGCATCCTTCTCGATTGTACTGAGAATCCGAGGGATGTGTATCAACAAGAGACAGTAAAAAAGGTTTACGCAGGGTATTAATCTAAAAAGAATCCTTGGAACGGGTCCCTGCTGCATGTCTGCGCCTGTATCTCCGTTGTGCCATATTCTGGACGGGTGTAGCACGATGGTCATCTGAAAAGAAAGGAACTTAATTGAAAAAGTTGTCGTGCAAAAGGTAGGTTATACTAAATAAACCATGTACAATTCAAAATGAGTAAAGTTGAGCCTAATTGCCACTTGTTTGCGCGCGTTGAGCCCCTTGTATTGTTATAGGGGTATAGCCATCAAACCTGTATTAATTACATATAGCTACACCGGACTCGTCCAACCGCGTCCATGGTCTTAACGACCTATCAGATGCTTTAGTTGGTGATGCCATTTAGTGTGCGGCTGCCAAGGTAGCCGCACGGTCTTCCGCGTGCAAGGAGCGCTCAATATTTCCATTTGCTGTAATGATGCCACGTGGACCGGGCATCTTAAGCATGAGAGAAGCATACTGCGGTATTGCGTTAAAGCGAGCGAAAGCTTCGCGTCCGAGTAGTGCTTGATAACCACTTTGGAACGGAGCGATGTGGAACGTTAAATTTTCGCTGCGGAAGTTATCAGGAAAGCCGAATATAACCTCTAGTAGCAAGGAGCCCGTGCAATGGGCCTCTGGGCCTGGCGTTACTCCTTTAAAGGTAGTATTGCTGTGGCTAATTTTTGTTGGGTCTATCCCCATTTTGCGGGCTGTGTCCTGATATATCAGGTTTAAACTGCCGCCGCCGTCCATCATGACTCGTGTGAAGTGGTATCCGTCAATTATTGGGTCTAATACCAAGGCAGCCCATCCTGCACGCCGGATACTTGCCGAGTAATCCCGATGCTCAAAGGTGATCGGTTGGGATGACCAGTGGCAGAACTCCGCGGTGATAGGCCCTGGGGCATGTGTCTCTAGGAGTGCCGCTTTGTTTCTCCCCTTTGTCACGTGTAACACGTTTACTGTTTTGACTTCTGGTGGGAATTTCTTCTGTTCCCTAGTGCTTTGCTTGCGAGGCTCGTCCTCGTCTTCGCTTGGTGTATCCTGCCCCTTATGTTCGGCGTTGAGCTCGCCGGACTGCTTGAAGACCCAACATTCTCTATGGGTATGATTTGCAGGTTTATTGGGGGTGTTGTGGATCTGACATATTTTATCCAGAATCTTGTTTAGGCTGGACAGTTCATCTCTGTTGCCTTTGGAGGGAAGCTTTTGTTGACTTGGCCGAGAGCTTCTAAATCCGGCGTTTACCGCCGTGCTGACGGGCTGTCTTCTTTATTCCGGCGCTTGTTTTTGCTGCGTCGTGGTTTCCCGTTTCCATCCCTGACTTCGTATGTACTTGGGTCGCTGGTGCTGCATCGGGCTAACCATCTATCCTTGCCCGCGCAAAAGCGGGTCATGAGGCTTGTTAATGCTGCCATTGTTCTCGGATTTTCTTGGCCGAGGTGTCTGGCAAGCCATTCGTCTCGAACGCTGTGCTTAAAAGCTGCTAAGGCTTCGGTGTCCAGGCAGTCGACTATTTGGTTCTTTTTAGTGAGAAACCTGTTCCAAAGCTTTCGGACTGACTCTCCGGGCTGTTGAGTTATATGACTCAAATCGTGTGCATCCGGTGGTCGGACATAGGTCCCTTGAAAATTTGCCCGAAAAGCATCTTCGAGCTCTTCCCAGCTTCCAATGGAGTTTTCGGGGAGGCTTTTAAGCCAGTGCCAAACTGGCCCTTTGAGCTTGAGGGTTAAGTACTTGATGGCGTGGAGATCATCGCCTCGAGCCATATGGATATGGAGGATGTAGTCCTCAATCCAGACCCCAGGGTCTGTCATTCCGTCGTACGCCTCTATGTTTACGGGTTTGAATCCCTCTGGAAATTCATGGTCCAGCACCTCATCGGTGAAACATAGGGGGTGTGCGGCACCCCTTTATTTGGGTGTACCATGGTGTTGGGATGTTTGTTGTGTTGCATTACATGCTGGAGCGCGCTTGCGGGGTCCGTAGATGGATCTGGTTGCGCCGTCCTTTTGATGCAAGCCCTCATGTGGATCGCGTACTGGCTTATGTGCGGCCCCATTTGCCGCTCTATGTTGGCCACGAGGTTGTCTATCCGGCCGGATGGCTGTTTTGTTTTTTGATTGCGGGGGATCTAAGGCCTCCTCATCGAATTCAGGTAGCAACTTTCGCTTCGGGTAGCTCTTGGTGTGGCGATTACTGCCGTACTTCACTGAACTGCTGAGTACTTCACTCCATCTGATTCTAAGTGTGTCTTGTGCAGCCCTGTGCCTTTGCTTCTGCTTTTTCAGACTCCTCGCAGTGGCAACAAGCCTTTGGTGGGTATTCTGTTGCTCCGGGTGCCTGCCCGGTGTGATGTCATCCAGACTATTATCTTTGACGGAGTCGGGTTGTTCGGTTTGATTCTCCGTGTTGCCGTGGTCGGACGATGGTTCAATGCCGTGTTTGTCGTCTGCTGGCTCGCCTTGCTCTATCGCTGGGTTTATATGATCGCTGCTTCTGCCGAGGCGGGATTTGGAGCGGCGCTTATGCCATCGCTTTGACTGCTTCTCGAGGGAACAACCCTTCGCTGCGTCCTTCCGTTCTTCGTCGTCGTTTTCTTTGGGTGTGTCCACCATGTATACATCATATGATGAAGTGGGCGTCCAGTGCCCTGTGGGCAGTGGTTCCTGTTCGTCTCCTGCATCGTCGTCCATACTGTCGATGCCTTTGGAGTCGAAGTCGAGCATGTCGGTCAAATCATCGACAGTGGCTACTAAGTGGGTGGTGGGTGGGCGGCGAATTTCTTCGTCATCCGCATCCCAATTCTGCCAGACATAGTTCGGCCAGGGCTCTCCTGACAGAGAGAGAGAGAGAGAGAGAGAGAGAGACCTTAATGAGTTCAGTATGTCACCGAAAGGCGAGTGCTGAAAGATATCCGCGGAGGTGAACTCCATGATCGGCGCCCAGTCGGATTCGATGGGCACGGGCACAGGCGGTTCGGAGTCCGTGGCCGGGGAAGAATCCGGCAGTTTGGCGTCACGGCTCTCGTGGAGGGTAAGGTCGATACCCGGCTCGATCGCCATTGTGAGTGCGGCCTCTGCGGCGGGGTCTATCCACCCGTCACTGGATGGCGCAATTAGCTCCGATTTGAGGGTCGGAGCGGTCGCCGGTGCAATCTCCCAAACACTGTCTGATGGTGGAGCTAAGTCATGCTCATCGTGACCGTGTGGCGCACTTGGCAAGGGCTCGAATCCGTCGAAGATCAAGTCTCCGTGGATGTCGGCTATGTAGTTCAAGTTTCCAAATCTGACCTGATAGCCAGGGGCGTGGCTCTCGATCTGCTCCAGATGGCCAAGCGAGTTGGCCCGTAGTGCGGAGCCGCCGAATACAAAGATTTGTCTGGGGAGAAAAGTCTCACCTAGGACTGCATCGCTATCGATGATCGAAGGAGCCATCAAGCCTAATGATGACGACACAGAGGAACTCTCAATCAAAGCACCAATGTCCGTGTCAAAATCGGTGGATCTTGGGTAGGGGGTCCCGAACTATGCGTCTAAGGCGGATGGTAACAGGAGGCAGGGGACACGATGTTTTACCCAGGTTCGGGCCCTCTTGATGGAGGTAAAACCCTACGTCCTGCTTGATTATTCTTGATAATATGAGTAGTACAAGAGTTGATCTACCGCGAGATCAGAGAGGCTAAACCCTAGAAGCTACCCTATGGTATGATTGTATGTTGTCCTACGGACTAAAACCCTCCGATTTATATAGACACCGGAGGGGGCTAGGGTTACACAGAGTCAGTTACAAGGAAGGAGATCTACATATCCGTATTGCCATGCTTGCCTTCCACACCAAGGAGAGTCCCATCCGGATACGGGACGAAGTCTTCAATCTTGTATCTTCATAGTCCAACAATCTGGCCAAAGGATATAATCTGGCTGTCTGGATACCCCCTAATCCAGGACTCCCTCAACAACCATCAAAACGTGCTTACACTTCAGCATTCGTTTTCTAAGAGAGAGTCACCTACTCATGTGTTGAGACCAAGATATTCCATTCCAACCATATGAATCTTGATCTCTAGCCTTTCCCAAGTTGCTTTCCACTCAAATCATCTTTCCACCAAATCCAAATAAGTGAGAGAGAGCTGAGTGTTGGGGAGACTATCGTTTGAAGCACGAGAGCAAGGAGTTCATCATCAACACACCATCTATTACCTTTTGGAGAGTGGTGTCTCCTAGATTGGTAAGGTGTCAATTGGGAGCCTCCATCAAGATTGTGGAGTTGAACCAAGGAGTTTGTACGGGCAAGGAGATCGCCTACTTCGTAAAGATCTACCCTAGTGAGGCAAGTCCTTCATGGGCGATGGCCATGGTGGGATAGACATGGTTGCTTCTTCATGGACCCTTCGTGGGTGGAGCCCTCCGTGGACTCGCTCAACCGTTACCCTTCATGGGTTGAAGTCTCCATCAATGTGGATGTACGATAGCACCACCTATCAGAACCACGCCAAAAATCTCTGTGTCTCCAATTGCGTTTGCACACTCCAATCGCATCCCTTTACTTTCTTGCAAATTACATGCTTTACTTTCCGCTTCTTATATACTCTTGCCATGCTTGCTTGAATGTATCGTGAATGTTTAAACTTGTGCTAAAACTCCACCTTAACTCGAAGAAATTAAAAAAACTACTACTTTCTTTGTTAAGAGTCTATTCACCCCCTCTAGACACCTCTTCTCGATCCTTTCAATTGGTATCAGAGCATTGGTCTCCATTGCTTTGGTTTAAACACCTTTGGAGGAAGATGGATGAGTCTACATTGGGAGTCTTAGACATAGAGTGCCTATACTTTATGGGGAGTTCTTTTATGAGTGGAAAATTGAGATGCTTGAGATTTTCAATGAATATCATTTGAACAAGTACATTACTAGCCATTGTGCACCTCATGTTGATCCTTTGTATCCTACCCTTGATGAGTCTATTGACATGATCCGTAATCTCAGAATCGTCAACCTAATCACTAGAGGATTGCCTAGAAACTTGTTTGCTAGCTTGCCTGCTCTTGATTGTGCCTACACCATATGGAGATTTCTTGAGGAACGATTTCCAAACTATTCCTTGCAAAACTTGGATGAAATTCTTCATAAGTCTATTGCTTTGAGTAAGATGAGTTCCAATGATCCCAAATTTGGTGATTTTCTATTTGAGCTTACTAATCTCACACGTGCCAAAGGAGATGTTGGAATCATTATCAATATCATCTCTGAAGCCATTAGAATTCACAAAGATAACTATTGTGATAACCATTTATCTAATGAATTACCCTATCTAGGAATTGATCCATCACAAGACAATGTTGAACATGGATACTATGATGAGGATGATGATAGTGACTTTGATCTCAACGAGTCTATGAGACACTTTGGTCTTATGGCAAATCTTCGCGGCTACATGGCTGGAGGAAAGGAATGGGTTCTTGATAGTGGGTGTACCGATCACATGACCAGAGACAAGGATATGTTTCGTGAGCTTGCTGAAAACGACGGACCTCGAAAGTATGTCACTTTTGGTGACAACTCTAGGGTAAGGTGGTTGTCCTTGGTAAGGTGGCCATCTCACATGATAGCTCCATACAAAATGTTATGGTCGTTGAATCTCTTGGATACAATTTACTTTCTGTATCTAGACTTGCTGACTTTGGTTTCAATGTTCTATTTACCGAAGTAGATTGCCAAGTGTTTCATAGAGATAACCACAATATGGTCTTTACCGGTATACGTAGAGGTGATCTCTACATTGTTGATTTCACTAGAAAGGCTCAACCGAGAATTTTCTTAATTGCTAAATCTTCTAAAGGTTGGTTGTGGCATAGAAGATTAGGTCATGTGGGCATGCGAAATCTTGATAAGCTTATTAAAGGTCATCATATCCTTGGAGTGAAAGATGTTATATTTGACAAGGATAGATTGTGCAGTGCTTGTCAAGTAGGAAAACAAGTTGGAGGAAGTCATCCCGTGAAGAACATCATGACCACGAGAAGACCGCTCGAGCTACTTCATATGGATCTCTTCGGTCCCAATGCCTACAAAAGTCTCGGTGGTGTTATTTCTTGATGATAAATCACAGGTCCAACAAATCTTCAAGAACTTCGCTAGGAAGGCCCAAAATCAATTTGAAGTGAAGATCAAGAAGGTTCGAAGCGACAATGGAACAGAGTTCAAGAACGCAAATGTGGATACCTTTCTTGACGAAGAAGGGATTTTACATGAGTTCTCGGCTATGTATACGCCTCAACAAAATGGAGTTGTTGAGAGGAAGAACTGGACTCTTTCGATGGTGAGAACGATGCTTGATGAGTACAAGACTCCAAAACACTTTTGGGCGGAAGCGGTTGAGACATCTTGTCATGCAACAAATCGCTTGTATCTTCACAAGCTACTCGGCAAGACGGCATACAAACTTCTCATCGGTAACAACCCCCAAGTTGGATACTTTTGAGTATTTGGCTCAAAGTGTTACATTCTTGGTAAGCATCATCGTTCTACAAAATTTTCTCCTAAATATCATGAGGGTTTCCTACTTGGGTATGGCTCAAACTCTCACACTTACCGTGTCTACAACAATTTCACCCGAAAGGTTGAAGAGACGGTAGATGTGAAGTTTGATGAACCTAACGGCTCGCAAGTAGAGAAATTGCCAATTGATGTAGGAGACAAAGACCCTTCGGAAGCAATCCAAGACTTGTCTATTGGCAAGATTCATCCAACGAAATTGAAGGAGAGTACCTCGTCCGTCCAAGTGGAAGGTTCTACCTCACGACAAGGTGAACCAAGAGATGACATGGAAGCATCCACAAGTGGAACACGCCAAGATGAAGAAAACGAGGAAGTACACCAAGATGAACCTCATCAACCTCCTTCTCCACATAGACAAGAGAACGATAACATGAACAATGAAGAAGGCCAAGAAGAAGAACGAGATGAAGAAGAAGATGATCCACCCCGACCCAAACAAAAGCTCCCACGAGTTCGAGCAAGAGTTTCACGAGACCATCCCGTTGAACAAATCTTCAACGATATTCAAACCGGGAGAATCACTCGCTCTAAAACTCGTTTGGCTAATTTTTGTGAACATTATTCATTCATCTCTAGCATTGAACCTATGAAGGTTGAAGAAGCATTGGAAGATCCGAATTGGATAAATGCCATGCATGAAGAGCTACACAATTTTGAGAGAAACCAAGTGTGGACATTGGTCGAGAAGCCCGACAACAACTACAACATCATCGGTACCAAATGGGTGTTTCGCAACAAGCAAGACGAAGATGGACAAGTAGTTTGCAACAAAGCATGTCTCGTCCCCCAAGGCTACACTCAAGTCAAAGTTATGGACTACGGTGAGACATATGCCCCCGTTGCTAGACTTGAGTCCATCCGCATCTTACTTGCCTATGCTAATCACCATGATATCACCTTGTACCAAATGGACATTAAAAGTGCGTTTCTAAATGGTGAAATTGAGGAGGAAGTTTATGTTAAACAACCTCCCGGGTTTGTTAATCCTAAGAAACCCGATCATGTTTACAAACTTCATAAAGCTCTTTATGGTCTTAAACAAGCTCCTAGAGCATGGTACAAATGCTTAACCAAGTTCCTTATTGGAAAAGGCTTTGAGATTGGAAAGATTGATTCTAATCTTTTTATTAAAAGGGCTAATGGTGAATTATTTGTGTGCCAAATTTATGTTGATGATATCATATTTGGTTCAACTAACCCTCATTTTAGTGAAAAGTTCGGAAAGCTAATTTCAGAGAAGTTTGAGATGTCTTCTTTTGATCTTGTTGGCTATTCCGACTCGGACTATGCCGGTGACAAGGTTGATAGAAAGTCCACTTCGGGCACTTGTCAATTTCTTGGTAGATCTCTTATATCTTGGTACTCCAAGAAACAAAACTCGGTATCCTTATCCACCGCCTAAGCGGAATACATTGACGCCGGTTCATGTTGTGCTCAATTACTTTGGATGACCCAAACTCTTAAAGATTATGGGATCTATGTGAAACATGTTCCATTGCTTCATGACAATGAAAGTGCTATTAAGATTTCTCATAATCCCGTGCAACATTCTCGAACCAAGCATATTGAAGTTTGTCATCACTTCATTCGAGATCATGTTGCCAAAGGGGACATTGATCTTAAGCATGTTCGTACCGATAAGCAATTGGTAGATATATTCACCAAACCGCTTGATGAGAAAGTATTTTGCCGTTTGAGAGGTGAATTGAACATCATTGATGCTTCAAACTTGGAGTAGAAACTCCATTTGTATACATGCAAGGCATGAGCCTTGGACTAATCCTTGATATTTCTCTTATGATGATGATCATATATCTTGGATATATTTGCACCCTTGCATGCTATCTAACCATTGTAGGTACTTGGATGAACCAAAATCAATGAGATTGCAAATCACTCACATCTTGATCAATCTCTACATCACCAAGTCTCTACAATATGGTGGTTGAAGATAAGGAAGCATGAAACCTTTCAACATATCCTTTGACCATTTCTATATATCAAATTTCATTTGGTATCAAATCCATGATTGTCAATTTGGATACACAAGTGCTCTTCCTTGCAAGACTAACCCATGTAGGTAGATGAACTAAAACTACAAGTGGTGCTCCCAATCCTTAATGAGCTACATCAACCTTGAGCATCCCAGACAAGTTCAACTACATGATCAAGTTCAACACCACCACCCAAGGTATGCTATTCAATCTTAGAGAAGCTTTACCCCAAGTCATGGGTCAAAGCAACCCAAAAAGATGCGAATACATCAAATGCTTAAACGAAAAATGGTAACCCTGTTTTGAGCTTAAATGATGAGTATGACCTATGATCAAGTGTTCTCACTTGACTCCTCAGTCAATATACTCTAACATAGGTGACTTTGTCACCGACCAATTCTATATGAAGTTCTCTAGTGTTTCTCTATATTTTTCTCTTGCATGTTTGTTTCCCTTTTCTTTTCTTTGTTTTGTTCTGCATTGCTTGCATCAAATTCACTGCAAATCCTTCCATTAATTCCTTGCAAACCTTTGTGAGATCTTATTTGCCTAGTGAGCTGAGGCGACAAAATGTTGTCCCTATGTTGAACTCGGTGCCACCGAAGAATACAACTTGGTGCTACTGATTTCAGTGCTGGGAAGACAATTTGCCACTTGCATCCTGCATTTTTTCTCCAGCTCCACTCAATGATTCTTGTCCTCTACCAGCATCACACTCTAAATGCTTCTTTCCTCTGTGAGTCAGGGACCAAACCTAATTTAACTCACAATCCAGAAGATCCCTTCTCGAAAATTGATGTCAAAGGGGGAGAGAGAGATCACATCAAAGCTTACTCACTTCAAAAGGGGGAGAGTACTTCAAAGGGGGAGAATGCTTAATCACATCTAACGGAGAGAGAGAGAGACCCCAGATGCTTGGTATTCAAGAGGAGAGAAGTCACATGTCTTTAAGAGGGGAAAGACATGTTAGGTTGTCTTATGTTTCCGTGCTCTAATATGTTTTGCTCTTCCGTTCCCTATATTCTCCCATTATCAAATATAAGATTTAGGGGGAGAAAGACATTTAAGGGAAGGAAATCTTGAATTCGTTGCATATCTTTATCCTTGGAGACATGTCTATATCCAATAGGAGTACCTAGTACTCATTCTCTACATGTCATCCCAGTCTTGGTACTCTTGTGGTTTGCCGTTTGCTATGTTTAGTAGATATATCTATGTTATCTAACCTTGTTTACTCAGGTTCATCTCTTCCTAAGACAGCTCAAGACCACAAGGTAAGTATATGCATCTCACCCATGTGCATGATGATCTCTTGCTATTGTACATATTGTTTGCAAGAAGGACTCATGAACATGGAGGTACAATTCCTATATCCACATCATTTGCTCTGATGCATATAGCCAAGATACATGTAACTCATTGCTTGATCTCTCATGATTATGCATTCACATGCTCTTATACTCTGCATTCACATGATTGCATACATGTAGGGGAGCTTATGCATGTTACATGTCTTTCCAAAGCTTTATCTACTATTCTTTACATCTTTATCTAAAGCTTTGATGTATGTTGTCATCAATTATCAAATAGGGGGAGATTGAAAGCACAAGTGCTCCCTGGGTGGTTTTGGTAATTAATGTCAACATATCTCTTGTTGGACTAATGCTTTATCTAGTATATTTCAGATAAGTTCAACAGATGGAGTGGCGTGGACAAGAGGATGTGGAACCCCTTCAAGATTCTAAGGACAAAGCATTGGCTCAAGCTCAAGACTCTACATTTTCATTTTAGTGATCCAAGATCACATTGAGTCCTTAGGAAAGCCAATACTATTAAAAGGGGATGAGGTGTTGCTTAATGGCTTGCTTGCTCAAAGTGCTTAGTGACATGCTCCAAAGCCCTCAACCACTTTCCCATATCAACATATGTCCCAAAACAAAAGTCAAACTTGGCCCCACCAATTTGATCCATCCGGCGCCACCGACTTCACTTGAAATAGCCACTACCATAAACCCTAATCAATTCGGTCTCACCGATGGGATATCGGTCTCACCGAGATGGGCTTGCAAACTCTCTGTTGCCTGTTGCAATTATTTCGGTCCCACCGAGTTTGCTTGACCAACTCTCTGTTTTACTTATTGCCAAAATCGGTCTCACCAAGTTTGTGTAATCGGTAAAACCGAGATGAGGTTTTACCCTAACCCTAGCACATAGGTACCACCGAGTTGATCATATCGGTCCCACCGAAATGCCTAACGGTCACATTATGAACTTAATCGGTATAACCGAGTTTTCTGATTCGGTCCCACCGAGTTTAGTAAATTGTGTGTAACGGTTAGATTTTGCGTGGAGGCTATATATACCCCTCCACCCTTCCTAATTAGCAAGGAGAGCCATCAGAACGTGCCTACACTTCAGCATTCATTTTCCAAGAGAGAATCACCTACTCATGTGTTGAGACCGAGATATTCCATTCCAACCATATGAATCTTGATCCCTAGCCTTCACCAAGTTTCTTTCCACTCAAATCATCTTTCCACCAAATCCAAATCAATGAGAGAGAGTTGAGTGTTGGGGAGACTATCGTTTGAAGCACAAGAGCAAGGAGTTCATCATCAACACACCATCTATTATATTTTGGAGAGTGGTGTCTCCTAGATTGGTTAGGTGTCACTTGGCAGCCTCCGTCAAGATTGTGGAGTTGAACCAAGGAGTTTGTACGGGCAAGGAGATCGCCTACTTCGTGAAGATCTACCCTAATGAGGCAAGTCCTTCATGGGCGATGGCCATGGTGGGATAGACAAGGTTGCTTCTCCGTGGAACCTTCGTGGGTGGAGCCATCCGTGGACTCGCGCAACCGTTACGCTTCGTGGGTTGAAGTCTCCATCAAGGTGGATGTATTATAGCACCACCTATCGGAACCATGCCAAAAATCTCCGTGTCTCCAATTGCGTTTGCACACTCCAATCCCATCCCTTTACTTTCTTGCAAATTGCATGCTTTACTTTCCGCTGCTTATATACTCTTGTCATGCTTGCTTGAATGTATTGTGAATGTTTAAACTTATGCTAAAACTCCACCTTAACTTGAAGAAATTAAAAACTGCTACTTTTCTTTGTTAAGAGTCTATTCACCCCCCTCTAGACACCTCTTCTCGATCCTTTCACCGAGCTCTTCGTGATGCTAAAATCAATGAAGGTATAAATCAAGAAAAGCATCAAATGTTGATGGTTGACAAGACCACTAGTTTCGAGTAAAAGGGCAAGGGAAAGAAAGGGAACTTTAAGAAGAATGCCAAGCAAGTTGTCACTCCCATGAAGAAGCCCAAAGCTAGACCCAAGCCTGAAACTGAGTGCTTCTACTTCAAAGGAAGTGGTCACTAGAAGCGGAACTGCCCCAAATACTTGGTGGATAAGAAGGATGGCAAAGTGAACAAAAGTATATATGATATACATGTTATTGATGTGTACTTTACTAGTATTCATAGTAGCCCCTGGGTATTTGATACTGGTTCAACTGCTATGATTAGTAACTTGAAACAGGAGTTATAAAATGAACAAAGACTAGTTGAGGGCAAGGTGGCGATGTGTGTTGGAAGTAATTCCAAGGTTGATAAGATCACCATCGCACACTCCCTTTACCTTCGGGATTAGTGTTGAACCTAAAATAAATGTTATTTGGTGTTTGCGTTGAGCATAATATGATTGGATCATATTTATTGCAATACATTTATTCATTTAAGTCAAAAAATAATTGTTATTATGTTTACATGAATAAAACCTTCTGTGGTCATACACCCAAGGTGAATGGTTTATTGAATCTCGAATGTAGTGATACACATATTCATAATATTGAAGCCAAAAGATGCAAGGTTTAATAATGATAGTGCAACTTATTTGTGGCACTGCCGTTTAGGTCATATTGGTGCAAAGCGCATGAAGAAACTCCATGCTGGTGGGATTTTGGAATCACTTGATTATGAATCAATTGATGCTTGCGAACCATGCCTCATGGGCAAGATGACTAAGACTCCGTTCTCCGGAACAATGGAGCGAGCCACTAACTTATTGGAAATAATACATACTGATGTATATGGTCCGATGAGTGTTGAGGCTCGCGGTGGGTATCATTATTTTCTGACCTTCACAGATGATTTGAGCAGATATTGGTATATCCACTTAATGAAACACAAGTCCGAAACATTTGAAAAGTTCAAAGAATTTCAAAGTGAAGTTGAGAATCATTGTAACAAGAAAATAAAGTTTCTACGATGTGATCGCGGAGACGAATATTTGAGTTACGAGTTTGGCTTCATTTGAAACAATGTGGAATAGTTTAGCAACTCATGCCACCTGGAACACCACATCGTAATGGTGTGTCCGAACATCATAACCACACTTTATTAGATATGGTGCGATCTATGATGTCTCTTACCAATTTATCACTATCGTTTTGGGGTTATGCATTAGATACAACTGCATTCATGTTAAATAGGGCACCTCTAATCCATTGAGACGACACCGTATGAACTATGGTTTGGCAAGAAACCTAAGCTATCGTTTCTTAAAATTTGGGGCTATGATGCTTACGTGAAAAAGCTTCAACTTGATAAGCTCGAACCCAAATTGGAGAAGTTCGTCTTCATAGGATACCCAAAAAGAAACTGTTGGGTACACCTTCTATCACAGATCTGAAGGCAAGACATTTGTTTCTAAGAATGGATCCTTTCTAGAGAAGGAGTTTCTCCGAAAGAAGTGAGTGGGAGGAAAGTAGAACTTGATGAGGTAATTGTACCTTCTCTCGAATTGGAAAGTAGTACATCACAGAAATCAGTTCCAGTGTTTCCTACACCAATCAGTGAGGAAGCTAATGATGATGATCATGAAACTTCAGATCAAGTTACTACTGAACCTTGTAGGTCAAGCAGAGTACGGTCCGCACCAGAGTGGTACGGTAATTCTATTCTGGAAGTCATGTTACTAGACCATGACAAACCTACGAACTATGAGGAAGCAATGATGAGCCTAGATTCCGCGAAATGGCTTGAAGACATGAAATCTGAGATGGGATCCATGTATGAGAACAAAGTATGGACTTTGATTGAATTGCCCGATGATCAACGAGCCATTGAGAATAAATGGATCTTCAAGAGGAAGACGGACGCTGATAGTAGTGTTACTATCTACAAAGCTCGAATTGTCGCAGAAAGTTTTCGACACACTTCAAGGTGTTGACTAAGATGAGTGTTTTCTCACTCATATCTATGCTTAAAGTCTGTCTGAATCATGTTAGCAATTGTCACATTTTCTGAAATTTGGCAAATGGATGTCAAAACTGCAATCCTTAATGGTTTTTTTAAAGAAGAGTTGTATGGGATGCAACCAGAAGGTTTTGTCAATCCCAAAGGTGCTAACAAAGTGTGCAAGCTCCAGCGGTCCATCTATGGACTGGTGCAAGCATCTCGGAGTTGGAATATACGCTTTGATGAGGTGATCAAAGCATATAGTTTTATACAGACTTTTGGAGAGCCTGTATTTACAAGAAAGTGAGTGGGAGCACTAAAACTTTTCTGATAAGTATATTTGAATGACATATTGTTGATCGGAAATGATGTAGAATTTTTTGGAAAGCATAAAGGAGTGTTTTAAAGGAGTTTTTCAAAGAAAGACCTCAGTAAAGCTGCTTACATATTGAGCATCAAGATCTATAGATATAGATCAAGACGCTTGATAAGTTTTTTCAATGAGTACATACCTTGACAAGATTTTGAAGGAGTTCAAAATGGACCAGTCAAAGAAGGAGTTCTTACCTGTGTTGCAAGGTGTGAAGTTGAGTAAAGACTCAAAACCCGACGACGGCAGAAAATAGAAAGAGAATGAAAAGTCATTCCCTATGCCTCAGTCATAGGTTCTATAAGTATGCTATGCTGTGTACCAGACCTATTGTATACATTAGCATGATTTTGGCAAGGGAATACAATAGTGATCTAGGAGTAGATCACAGGACAACGGTCAAAATTATCATTAGATGACTAAGGAAATATTTCTCGGTTATGGAGGTGATAAAGAGTTCGTCGTAAAGAGTTACACCGATGCAAGCTTTTACACCGATCCAGATGACTCTGAGTCTCAATCTGGATACATATTGAAAGTGGGAGCAATTATCTAGAGTATCTCCATGTAGAGCATTGTAGACATAGAAAATTTGCAAAATACATACGCTCTGAATGTGACAGACCCATTGACTAAGCTTCTCTCACAAGCAAAACATGATCACAGCTTAGTACTCTTTGGGTGTTAATCACCTACCGATGTGAACTAGATTATTGACTCTAGTAAAAACCTTTGGGTATTAGTCACATGGCGATGTGAACTAATCACACGGTGATGTGAACTATTGGTGTTAAATCACATGGCGATATGAACTAGATTATTGACTCTAGTGCGAGTGGGAGACTGAAGGAAATATGCCCTAGAGGCAATAATAAAGTTGTTATTTATATTTCCTTATATCATTATAAATATTTATAATTCATGCTAGAATTTTATTAGCCAAAAACTTAGTACATGTGTGAATACATAGACAAAACATAGTGTCCCTAGTATGCCTCTACTTGACTAGCTCGTTAATCAAAGATGGTTATGTTTCCTGACCATAGACATGTGTTGTCATTTGATGAACGAGATCACATCATTAGAGAATGATGTGATGGAAAAGACCCATCTGTTAGCTTAGCATAATGATCGTTTAGTTTTATTGCTATTGCTTTCTTCATGACATATACATGTTCCTATGACTATGAGATTATGCAACTCCCGAATACCGGAGGAACGCCTTGTGTGCTATCAAACATGACAACGTAACTGGGTGATTATAAAGATGCTCTACAGGTGTCACCGATGGTGTTTGTTGAGTTTGCATAGATCGAGATTAGGATTTGTCACTCCGTGTATGGAAGAGGTATCTCTGAGCCCTCTCGGTAATGGACATCACTATAAGCCTTGCAAGTAATGTGACTAATGAGTTAGTTACGGGGTGATGCATTACAGAACGAGTAAAGAGACATGCCGGTAACGAGATTGAACTAGGTATGATGATACCGGCGATCGAATCTCGGGCAAGTAACATACCGATGACAAAGGGAACAACGTATGTTGTTATGCGGTTTGACCGATAAAGATCTTCGTAGAATATGTAGGAGCCAATATGAGCATCTAGGTTTCGCTATTGGTTATTGGCCGGAGATGTGTCTCAGCCATGTCTACATAGTTCTCGAACCGTAGGGTTCGCACACTTAACGTTCGATGACGATTTGTATTATGAGTTATGTGATTTGATGACAGAAGTTTGTTGAGAGTCCCAGATGAGATCACGGACATGACGAGGAGTCTTGAAATGGTCAAGAGGTAAAGATCTATATATTGGAAGGCTATATTCGGACATCGGAAAGGTTCTGAGTGATTCTGGTATTTTTCAGAGCACCGGAGAGTTACGGGAATTGTGAGCCCATCTGAATAAGTTTAACAACTTCAACATAATGTGTTATTCAGATCTGGAACAATTTCGAAATTTGCATATGGGGACTTTCTGGAATTGTTATATGTTGTTTCCGGCCTCATTTAAACTTGCTTTGATGTGGTGTTCTTGTATGCATCATCTCTTGCCATGAGTAGCATCATGTAGCCTTGTCATGCATCATACTTGGTTGAGCATCATGTCGTGTTTATGTGCTGGGTGTTTGCTATGTTGTTTGCTTCTTTCCGGTTGTGCTTCTTCCCTATAGTTCGTGTTTCGTTGCGATCGTTAGGATTCGTTCGACTTGACTTGGTTCGTCTATGTAACGCCCCGAGACCGATGTGCCAGGTGTCCTCCAGTTATTTGCTGTTGTTGCCTTGTCGTTGCTTGCGTGTCATGCATTGCATATCATGTCATCATGTGCATTTCATTTGCATACGTGTTCGTCTCATTCATCCGAGCATTTTCCCCGTTGTTCGTTTTGCATTCTGGCGCTCCGTTCTCCTCCGGTGGTCATTTCTACCTTCTTCTCGTGTGTGGGGATTAAACATTTCCGGATTGGACCGAGACTTGCCAAACGGCCTTGTTTTACTACGAGTAGACCACCTGTCAAGTTTCATGCCATTTGGACTTCGTTTGATACTCCAACGGTTAACCGAGGGACCGAAAAGGCCTCATGTGTGTTGCAGCCCAACACCCTTCCATTTTGGCCCAAAACCCACCTAAAACCTCTCCATCATCTAGAGCGTTCGATCACGATCGCGTGGCCGAAAACCGCACCTCATTTGGACTCTCCTAGCTCCCTCTACCTATATATATGTGCTCCCCTCCGAAATTTTCGCGCAGTCCAAACCCTAGCCTTCCTCTACCTCGCGCCCGGACGAAATCTCCTCCGCGCCGGACAATGTCCGCGCCACCGCCGCCACCTCACCCGGACCAATCCGGAGACGCCACGTCGCCTCCTCCGCCGCCCGAACCAACCGGTGAGCTCCACCTCAGCCGACCGCCTCCCTCTCCACCGCGCGGCCCGCGGGGCCCAGATCCGGCCTGCGCGGGCCCGGTCGCCGCCGCCAGCCGCCCAGCTCTCCTCCCGCCCGAGCCCGCGGCTCCTCCCGCCGGCCGCCGTCGGAAGCCGCCATGTCACCGCCTCTTCCTCCGCGCCGCGCCGCCGCGACGGCTCGCCGCGCCTCCGCGCCGGCTAACCGCCGATCCGCGCCACCGCCGCCGTGGCGCCCTGCCCCACCGTCCGCCGCCTCGCCTCGCCGGTGCATCACCGGATCCGGCCGCCCCTCTCCCTCGACTCCGGTGCCCCGACGAACTCCGGCCCGGCAAACCTCGGCATCCGCGCCCTGCTACAGTAATCGCCCGGATCCGATCTGGATCTGAGATCCGCGGGTTGACTTTTTCGTCCCTAACCCTAATATTTTGCTCCTGTTCATCGCATCATAACTTTGCATCCGTAGCTTCGATTCATGCATATAGCATATCAAAATGTTCATCTCAGAGAGTACATAATTTCATCTCATTGCATCATTTTCATTTGAGTTCATCTTGATGCCCGAAATGCTGTTAGAAGAGTGCTACTTGAGTTACTTGTCAGATCTGTTGCTCCATTTAGATATTTGTCATTTTTGCCATGATTATTGTGTGCATGATATGCCCATGAGCTCTACATGAGTTTTGTTATATGTTTTGCCATCTATCCATAGGTGCAACCCATGTATTTTTATGATGTGTGTGGTGACTAGCACAAGCTTGCAAAGTGAGGCATTTGTTAATCCTGATTTCAGGGACTTAGCATTTCCACTAAGTCCTTGACCTGTTTATCTCATATGACCATATGTTCATGTTGTTTCCTAGTGACCCGTGCCTCTTTTGAGGATGATCAGTAAGGATGTTTTGTTAATCTTGTAGTGATCTATCCATCCATGTATTTGTTTGCAATTATGGAGCACCCTAGCTTGAATCAATCGAGCTCTACTTTTGCTACTTCATGAATCTGGGCAGATTGTCTACTTGTTAGCGATTTTGCCGATGATGTTGTAGTTGATCTGTGCATGCTATCTTATTGTTCTTGCCATGTCTAGCTTGAATTTTGTGTATTCTTGATGGGTGTATGCTTAGATTGTCATGACCTGCTCTGTAGTGAGTGCATCGAGCTCGTAAACATGCCTACTTGATATCTGTTTCAGCATGCTCCAGTTTTCACTAAGTCTGAGAACTGATTATGTTTTTGCCATGTTCACATGCTTACAAATGTATTTTCTGATCCCTTTTGGCTCAAGGTGACTAAGGGACTTTTGTTAAGCTCTCTGATTAGCTCCATGCCATGCTTTACTTTGCCATGTTCAGGTCCAGTAGCATATAGTTTTCATGCTCCGAAGAGTGCTATCTGATCTGAAATTCCAGACAAGTGTTAATTTCACTGTCTGAAACCTGTTTACCATATGCATTTTTGCCATGCTTGTTTGAACCTGTTAATGGATGAATTGGCCGTAGCTCAGTGCTAGACTTTTGTTAAGCTTCATGAATGGATTCCTGCCATGTATTTTGATGCCATGTTTGGGTGCTGTAGCATGTTCATCTTGTTGCATTTAGATGGCTACTTGCTGTAAATCGCAGATCGGTGCCATATTTGAATTGCTTGCCATTTCCAAACCGTAACTTCGATTCCGGTGATCTTTATATTGTTTTCAAGCGATTTCATCTCATCTTTCCTGTGGCACACTTAGATTTCCAAGTTGAGTCCAGGTTCATTCATTCCCTTGCAAATCATGCATATGCATCCCGCATATCATATCATGTTCATGTGTTGGTTGTTTACTATGTTGTGTGCTTCTTTCCGGTGTTTGCTTCTTCGGGTTGATTCCGGTAACGTCGCATTTGTGAGGACCCGTTCGTCTACGTTCGTTTGTCTTCTTTGTGGACTCGTTCTTCTTCCTTGCGGGATCTCAGGCAAGATGATCATACCCTCGAAATCACTTCTATCTTTGCTTGCTTAGTTGCTCGCTCTTTTGCTATGCCTATGCTGCGATACCTACCACTTGCTTATCATGCCTCCCATATTGTTGAACCAAGCCTCTAACCCACCTTGTCCTAGCAAACCGTTGATTGGCTATGTTACCGCTTTGCTCAGCCCCTCTTATAGCGTTGTTAGTTGCAGGTGAAGATTGAAGTTTGTTCCTTGTTGGAACATGGAGATGTTGTTCCTTGTTGGAACATGTTTACTTGTTGGGATATCACATTATATCTTATTTAATTAATGCATCTATATACTTGGTAAAGGGTGGAAGGCTCGGCCTTATGCCTGGTGTTTTGTTCCACTCTTGTCGCCCTAGTTTCCGTCATATCGGTGTTATGTTCCCGGATTTTGCGTTCCTTACGCGGTTGGGTTATAATGGGAACCCCTTGACAGTTCGCTTTGAATAAAACTCCTCCAGCAAGGCCCAACCTTGGTTTTACCATTCGCCACCTAGCCTTTTTCCCTTGGGTTAGGCCAGCCTAAGGGTCATCTTTATTTTAACCCCCCCGGGCCAGTGCTCCTCTGAGTGTTGGTCCAACTGAGCGATGTCCGGAGCTACCAGGGGCAACTCTGGGCTGGCCCACCCGATGTCTTGCTCATCCGGTGTGCCCTGAGAACGAGATATGTGCAGCTCCTATCACGATTTGTCGGCACATCTGGGTGGCTTTGCTGGACTTGTTTTACCATTGTCGAGGATGTCTTGTAGAACCGGGATACCGAGTCTGATCGGAATGTCTCGGGAGGAGGTCTATTCCTTCGTTGACCGTGAGAGCTTCTCATGGGCTAAGTTGGGACACTGTTGGGGATATTACTACTGGGCGTAAGCCGACCTATCTGGGCCGGGTTAACTTCATCAGTAGTTAAGTATGTTAAAGCCCATGAAGGTAGATGAGGGCTCAAGACCCGTAATCGGTTAAGAGCATGAAGCCGTAAACCGGCGTCAATATGTAACTTGTATTGTAAGTTAGGAATAAGTAGAGACCAAACCAGACACATCTATGAGCTGGTGTTGGGACTCTGTAAACCGACGGGCATCACCCATGTATATAAGGGGACGACCCGGTGGCGGTTCAAGGACAACAGACAACAGCTCGAGACATAGACGAAGCTTGTTTGCTCCCTAGTCATCGAAACACCCATCAATTCCATCACAACTAGACGTAGGCTTTTACCTTCATCGAAGGGGCCGAACTAGTATAAACTCTCTTGCGTCCTTGTGTCCGCTTTAACCCCTTCAAGCTAACCCGTCGCGATGGCTCCACGACTAAGTCCTTTCTCTAGGACATCTGCCGTGACAAATCCACGACAGTTGGCACCCACCGTGGGGCTATCGCACGATGGTTTCTGGTTCTTGGAGGGCCGCTTTGAAGGACTCGAGGGTTACGCTGTAGGCCGGATGAATAAGAGTCGTCGCGGCAAGCTCTACATTGACGACGCAGGCTGGGGCCCCGAGGCCGGCTCAATTGAGTACGGGTACTGGGTCCCCTTTGGTAGCATTCACGTTTTCATTGGCAAGATCGGAGAACCAGGCCCTGAGCCGGACATCTGCACCGACCTCGTCGAGATGGCTCAGCATGCACAATCCGCCCGGGTTAAACCGGCCATGAAGCGTACCTTCATGGGAGTGATCCATGGAGGAAGTTATGAGGACAAGTCGGAGCTTCGCGGGGCGACTGTCATTTGTTCCACTGACGAATATTCGACCGGAGAAACCGAATCTCTTTATCAGCTACAAGATGGCCGGATTGAGAGCTGTTCCAATGGCGACAGTATTCCGGACCCCTCCGATCTGCCTAACCGGGTTGGAATATTCATGACCGGAACACAAGCAACACTTCATTATTCGACAGCCGCGGCAACGATCTCTGGTTCAGCAGCGGCGACGGCTGCCGGGGCAGGAGGCCCTGTGCGCCCGCCGGCTTAGGTTCTATCAGAACTATTTGATGCGTTGGCTGTGCTTATGGCGGAAGTTAATCCGCCAGATCAGGACGTTCACAACACAGAGATTGCAAAGGTGAAGGAACAAGTCACCCAGGCCAAGACGGATCTGGCAGCTGAGGATACCAGGATGGCCGCAGAGCGGGCCGCTTTAGATGCACAGGCCTACAGGCTTATGTTGGACCAGAGCGCGTCGCATGAAGTCATGAGGAGGAAGCACCGATCCCGCTTTCCTCCGGTTTTCGAGGCCAGAGACCTTTTCAACACTCCAGGACCAAGAGCTGGCAATCCGCTTGAGGGGAACCGGGCAGAAACCCCTGGGACCGGTGCGCCGTTCAGCCCCGTCAGATGGACCCACCTTGTCAAAACACCGTTATACCTCAGGATGCTTTAACACCTCCGGGTCACTACTCCAACCCAATGGACAATCTTGTTGCCGCTACTGCACGACTGGAGGCCATTCCAATTGAAGGTGACTCGCCGCAGGCAGTAGAGACGCGACGGGTCAAGGAACTTCTGAGGACAGCTTTGTCCCAACAGGAAGCGTACTCGTACAGCCGCGACCGGATCCACTCGACCCCCCGTCCAAGCCGGAGCTATAGCAGACATATGGATGAGCCAGCAGTGTCGAGTAATGAACGACGTGGAGCACCCCGTGGCAACAACCCGACGAGTGGTGCTGATGACGCTCAGGAAGTGGTGAACCGGGTCCGAGCATGCAGGGAGGCCGAGTTAGCCGCACATCATTAGGCTCGGCAGCTCACGCCGGTTCGTCCAACCATCTCGATCGAACCTGGTGTTACTTCTAGTTCTTTGGGGGTGCCTTGCCTTATCCCCGCTTTACGCAACGTGCGCCTGCCCAAGGATTTCAAAGGCCCGCGCAAGGTACCAAATTACACGGCGGATCCACCTCCAGAGACATGGGTGGAGAGCTATGAGATGGCCATGGAGATGCTGGATGTGGATGACACGGCGTGTGTGAAATACTTCACCATGATGCTTGAAGGAACGGCCCGTACTTGGTTAAAAAGCTTGCCAGCTAATTCTATCAGTTCATGGGCCCAATTACGAGCCCGGTTCATCAACAATTTCAAGGATACCTATAAACAGCCTATGTTGATAGTGGACTTAGCTGCAGGCGTCCAGGAAGAAGGAAATCAACGACTCATTGGGTGCGCCGGGATTCACAAGTGTTGCACTCCTCAGACCGCATCAACGTTGACACCGCAGTATTAACCCTAGAAGGCAACTGCCGGTTTGGGCCTCTGAAGTTGAAATTGGTACGGATGAAGCGTCATTGCACCGACATGGGGACCCTCATGGCCACTTTGGTAAAATATGCTGATTCTGATAGTGCCAAGGATCCCGAATCTGATGATGACAAGACAGGGAAAGGGAAGAAGAACATCAGCTCCAAAGGTCAGCAGCATCACTGGGTAGGCAATGGCGGAGGAGGCAAGCGTAAAGTGGATGGTAACATCGATTTTGTGGCTAATACCAACGCGCAGGACAATGGCCAGCGATGCAAGGGTAGGCCGAAAAATCGTAGCAGAGCACCCAACCCTAACCCAAACCGCCTGAACTATCTGCTAAGCCAGCCCTGTCCAAGACATGGGACGAAGGAGGAGCCAGCAAACCACCTTTGGAAGGATTGCTTTATTATGCAGGAGTTCAAGAATTTTAATAATTTCCGGTATGATCACGGATCAGGCGGTGGCTCAGGGTCCGGGCCGGGTTACGGTGGAGGAAGTTCCTATTCAGGATTTAATGGTAATCCGGACGGACATAATGGTCAAAATAGTCAGAACAACCAGGGTGGTGACAACCAACAGCAGCAACAGTCAGGTTATCAGAGCAACCCAAAGCAGTTGAATAGTGGGCAGTACCATGTCTTCACCACTAGCTTGGACAAGCGAGACCGGATGGTTCAGAGGAGGGCAGTCAACTCTGTTGAACTGGCCATACCCCGTTATCTACGTTGGTCTGAACAACCAATCATATGGAGCAGAGAGGATCACCCACCCCAGGTCGATAATCCGGGTCAGTTGGCTCTGGTGGTGGCGCCTCAGGTGGGAGGTTATAAGTTTACCAAGGTGGTCATGGATGGAGGGAGCAGCATTAACATCCTTTACTATGAGACCTTCCATCGTATGGGACTAACAGATAAGAATGTCAAACCATCTAATACAATATTCCACGGTGTAGTGCCTGGCAGATCAGCATATCCCGTTGGTAAGATAGCTCTCGAAGTGGCCTTTGGGGATGATCATGATTCCAGATCAGAGACATTGACGTTTGAAGTGGTGAAAATCCAAAGTCCATATCATGCCCTGTTTGGGCGACCGGCATACGCCAAGTTTATGGCTCGGACCTGTTATGTGTATTTGCAGCTCAAGATGCCGGGTCACAAGGGGACAATAACGGTTCACGGAAGCCGCAAAATCGCTTTGGAATGCGAGGAAGGAGATGCGGCTTATGCAGAGTCGGTTTGTGCCACCGAGGAGTTGAAGTACTATAAAGATAATGTTGATCCGGCGGACATGACTCCGTTGAAGAAGCCAACTGCGGAGCATGATCCGGCCCTGAAGTTCAAATCGACAGTAGAAACTAAGCTTGTTGACTTCGTACCTGGCGATTCGTCCAAGCAGTTCAGCATCAGTGCCAACTTGGATCCGAAATAGGAAAGCGCGCTCATCGAGTTCATCCATGAGAATCGGGACATTTTTGCATGGAAGCCCTCCGACATGCCAGGTGTACCGAGGCAACTCGCTGAGCACACACTTAATGTGGATCCTAAATATAAACTGGTGAAACAGTTCCTCCACCGGTTTAATGAAGAAAGACGCAAGGCGATTGGAGAAGAGGTAGCCAGGCTCTTAGCAGCTGGCTTTATTGTTGAAGTTTTTCACCCCGAGTGGCTTGCCAATCCGGTGCTGGTCCTCAAGAAAAACGGCACCTGGCGCATGTGTGTGGATTACACAGATCTTAATAAAGCTTGTCCAGCAGATCCGTTTGCCCTCCCCGTATTGACCAAATCATTGATGCCACGACGGGTTGTGAGCGTTTAAGTTTTTTGGATGCGTATTCTGGCTACCATTAGATCAAAATGGCAGTTAAGGACCAGGAGAAGACAACATTTATAACTCCCTTTGGAGCCTTCTGCTATGTGTCTATGCCCTTCGGGCTCAAGAGTGCCCAGGCAACTTACCAACGGTGTGTACAAAATTGTCTTCACAAGCAGATTGGCCGTAATGTACATGCTTACGTGGATGATATCGTGGTTAAATCCAGGGAGAAGGAGACTCTGATTGATGATTTGAGAGAAACCTTTGATAACCTAAGAACATACAAGATGATGCTTAATCCGGACAAGTGTGTCTTTGGTGTACCGGCGGGCAAGCTATTGGGTTTTCTAGTGTCCAACAGGGGGATTGAGGCTAATCCGGAGAAGATCACGGCTATCACCTCCCTGGCTAAACCAAAGTGTATCAATGATGTTCAACACCTGGCATGCCGGATTGCTGCGCTAAGCCGGTTTATCAGTCGCCTGGGTGAGAAGGCAATCCCTTTGTATCAGATGTTGAAAAAGACGGATCAATTTATCTGGAGTTCTGCTGCTGATGCAGCATTTGAGGACTTAAAGCGGCAATTGGCCAATCCGCCTGTGCTCGCCACTCCCGTTGACAAGGAGCCGTTACTGCTATATGTTGCTGCTAATGTTCGAGCAGTCAGCGTAGCTATTGTGGTGGAGCGAAAAGAGGCAGGTAAGGAGCATCCGGTTCAACGTCCGGTCTATTATATCAGCGAGGTGCTCATTGAGTCCAAACAAAGGTATCCGCATTGGCAGAAGCTGGTGTATGGAGTTTTTATGGCAAGCCGGAAGCTTAAGCAATATTTCCAAGGGCACTCAATTACGGTAGTCAGTTCTGCTCCTTTGGGAGATATCATCCAGAACCGGGAAGCAACTAGCCGGATTGCAAAGTGGGCCATAGAGCTGGGGCCATACGGTTTGAAGTATGTGCCTCGGACAGCGGTTAAGTCTCAAGCACTTGTTGATTTCATCAATGATTGGACAGAAATGCAAGCACCTGAAGAAAAGCCGGATTGTATGTATTGGACCATCCATTTTGACGGATCCAGGCAGTTGGAAGGCTCGGGGGTGGAGTCGTATTAACTTCCCCACGAGGTGATAAGTTTTGTTATGTTCTCCATTTAATGTTCCCTTGAACTAACAATGCAGCTGATTATGAAGCCTTGCTCCATGGTCTCTGGATGGCTAAGGAGATGAATCTAAGTCGAGTTAAGTGCTTCGATGACTCGGACCTTGTGGCTCAGAAAGTGTCTGGCACTTGGGACTCCAAGGACCCACTCATGGCAGCATATCATCGTGAGGTGGATATTGTTGCAGGTTATTTCAGAGGCTATCAGGTGGACCACGTGGACCGACAGAAAAATGAAGCGGCGGACGCTTTAAGCCAGCTGGGCTCTCAGCGCAAACCGGTCCCGCCCAATGTTTTTTTGGATGTGCTGCACAACCCGTCGGTGAAGATCCCTGGTGAAGAGGATTTGGCTATTCCTGATCCGGAGGCTCAATTGGTGGCAGTTCTTCATGTTATTCCAGATTGGACGCTTCCTTACCTGGCGTACAAGAACCGGGGCGAGTTGCCAGAAGATGAGATTCTGGCCCGGTAGATAATCCGGCGATCCAAGTCCATGGCTGTCATCAATGGTGAGTTGCATCATTGCAGTGTATCAGGAGCTTTTCAACATTGCGTGTCTCCTGAAGAAGGTCGTGAAATTTTGCGTGAGATCCACGAAGGAGATTGTGGTCACCATGCCGGTTCAAAGTCTCTGGTGGCTAAAGCGTTTCGCCATGGTTTCTATTGGTTAACTGCTCATGCTGATGCGGAGGATCTGGTCAGGCGATGTGATGGTTGCCAAAGGTTTTCAAGACGTGCTCATGTACCGGCTCAAGAATTGAGAATGATTCCAATTACTTGGCCGTTTGCGACTTGGGGGCTGGATATGGTTGGGCCTTTCAAAAGGTCCAAAGATAAGAAGACCCACCTCCGGTGGTGGTTGACAATTTTACAAAGTGGGTGGAGGCAGAACCTGTTAGCAAGTGTGATGCGGCCATGGCGGTTCAGTTCATCAAAAAGGTGATTTTCCGGTTTGGCTTTCCGCATAGTATTATCACAGATAATGGTACCAATTTGTCCAAAGGTGCTATGAAGGAGTTCTGCGAACGGGAGCACATCCGGCTCGACGTTTCATCAGTGGCACATCCACAGTCCAATGGTCAAGCAGAAAGAGCTAATCAAGAGATCTTGAGAGGCATCAAGCCCCGGCTCATGGTTCCTTTGCAGAGAACGCCGGGTTGTTGGGTAGAAGAATTACCATCTATGTTATGGAGCATCAATACAACACCCAACAGATCAATAGGATACACACCGTTCTTCATGGTTTATGGAGCGGAGGCGGTTCTTCCCAGTGATATCCGTCATGATTCACCTCGTGTCACGGCTTATATTGAAGCGGACAACGAGACATCACGGCAAGATGCTTTGGACCAGTTGGATGAAGAGCGTGACATCACAGCCGCCCGATCGGCGATTTACCAGCAGGATCTTCGTCGTTATCACAGTCGCCGAGTCAGAACCAGAGCCTTTCAGGAAGGAGATTTGGTGCTTCGGCTCATCCAAGATCAGACTGATATGCATAAGCTATCCCCACCTTGGGAGGGGCCTTTCGTGGTCAGCAAGAATCTGCACAACGGGTCGTACTATCTGATCGATATTCGAGAGCATAAGGACTCACGTACATCAGAGGAGGAGACTAACAGGCCGTGGAATATAGCTCATCTTCGGCCTTACTATACCTGAGCCATTGGCTATACTTATGTACATATTACGACAATGTATATATTATTATTAAATATAATAAACCGGAACCTCAGCTAAAGCGGGGTATCTGTTCTTTTACATCATGTGAGGTTACACGGAGTTGCTCTAAAGCGGCCTCCGGTTTACCCCTTGAGTTCGCTTTGCTAAAAGCATCGTGTTATATCACTTGGAGGATTGGTCGTGTCCCAACCAATACCATGCCTCTTGATAGGCAAAAGCCACTAGGTCACTTGGGGACTTGGTCATGTCTGAACCAGTCATGCCTCTTGATCGGCCTAAGGCCACAGAATCACTTGGGGGCTTGGTCGAACCCGAACCATGACCACGCCATTTGGTCGGCATAAATGCCACAAGAATCACTTGGGGACCTGGCTAACTAGAACCATAGTTACACCTAACGGGAGCTTGGTCGCGTTTGGCCATGGTAATGCCATTTGATCAGCTTAAATAAATCTTTTTTGGCAAACGTTTTTGTCGTTGCTTTTGCTTCATACTTTTCTTTGAAGGGGGGTTTTTGCTTTTTATTGTGTTCTTTAAACCGACAAAGTTTTTTAACCAATCAATTGACGGAACACAGTTCACGTCAATCCAGAGACTATTTGTCCAGTTTGATCCTTGTTGTTAACATCCTCTTATGGAGTAACACGGTGTTTATTATAACCCGGCACGGTTTACATGGTAACCAGTGGCATATACATATACAGGAGTTGTTATTTCCTCCAAGAGTGTGGGTTTGCAAAACTCCGCTTCAAGGTTGGCCAAGCCAACTTCACACTCAATGGTGGCAGGTATTATGTATCTCAAAATTTTGATCATATACTTAAAATTTTGTTTTGGATGTTTTGACTTTATATATACAGACATCATATTCCGCCTGACGGTACAACCGCGGTGGCACTTGACGAATTTCTTATTTTAGAAAGTGTTTTGGAAAGTTCATTACCATAGGAAGAACAAGTTATGCACAAAGGCATATCAACATCAAAGGTATCAGCTAGCCTATTACAAGGCAACATGTGTGCCCATAATAACATAATTGTTTTTCACAAAGGAGAGGCAATTTTAAAACCAGCTTTCGGTTTAAGCTTGGCCACCAGCTTCGCCTGATGGTTGTGGGTCATCCTGCGCCGCTTCAGCTTCTGTTTCTCTACCCAGTGGCTGGAAATCCACAGTTGTCCAGTCGATTCCCATTAATGCTTGAAATACAACTTCGTCATGGATTAGCGAAGACGGGTCAATATCGGGAGTGTAAGTATGCTTATGGATTGGAGGGATCAGATTTTCCGATTCATGGATTGGTGCAGCTATTCGCTTGTTCTGGCTGCCATATTGGGCTTGATAATGAGACAAGTCTGCTTCCTCAGCCAGTTGACAAGCTAGCGAACGTACCTCCCGGTTTATTGCTCGCAAATCCGCTTCACCAAATTCTGACCCGTCTTCCTTCAAGCTGGGATAGCCCTGAGCCGCTTCAATAGGATCAAAATCCGTCACCCAGGCTTTTGCTCGGATTAAAGCATTGATTGCACCGGTTCGAGCAGCAGATTTCTTCAGCTCTTCAACCCGGGCAGGAAGCACTGACAGTTTCATCAGAGTATCTTGAATCAAAGTGGGCGCCGGTTTGTTATGAGACGCGGTACAGATGATCCGCTGGGCACCAGTATACAATTGTTCAACCAAGGTATAGGCGGCTTTCAATTTTTTCCGCACATCTGACCCCAAGTGACCAATGCGTGTCCCTGAAATACCATAAAGGGTTAATAAACCGGCGACTCTGTAAGAAGGTAGAACCAATTCAGAAGGCAAGCCGGCTTACCAAAGATAGCAGTGGTCATGGCATGAACGTGCTGCTTTATGCTGGTCAGTTCATCCGTCACTGGTTTTAGTGCAGCCTCGACATCCTCTGCTCATTTGATCAAAGCGGACTTTTCAGTGGCCCAATCCGCCCGTTTCTTCTTGATGTTCTCCTTAAGTTGTTCCATGACGCTTAAGGCACTGGCCAATTCCTCTTTTGCTTTGGAGGTTTCAGCCTGTTGGGTTTTCAAGTTTTCTTGCAGATCGATGACTTGGTTTTCTTTCACCTTCAGCTCCGCCTGCAGGCATACAGATATATGTTTCAACAAATCAGTAGAAGGATTCAAGTACCAACCACATAACAAGTTATGCGCTTAGCACTTGGGGGCTAATGCGTATTCGATCTTCATCTTTCAATTGTTTACAAAGTCCCAAGATCAATACAAGCATTCAACTTGGCACTTGGGGGCTAATGGTTATTTGTTCATATGTATTCTGATGCGGCAGTTTCAATTACTTAAAGTACCGGTTTAACTACGCTAAGTTGAACCGGCCCTTGGGGGCTACATCAGCAAATTTCAAAGCATCAAGATTTATATTATTAAGTCCCGGTTTGAAAGAATAGTTCAAACCGGCCCTTGGGGGCTAGGAGAGTCAGCAAGGATAAAAGCATACAAGCAGGAAGGAGCATATGGAAGTTACCTCATATTTATCTTTCATCATATTAACCAGACCGGCTTCGTAGTCACGGCTGGTATACAGCCGGTTCAGATAGCCGGAATGGATATCTTGGGTGTTCAGAGCAGCGTAAGCCGTCAGATCAGCGTTCCACGTGCCTTTGCCAAAACCAGCAAATTCTTCCTTGGCAGAATGTTTGGATAAAGTGACAGGATTGCTTGGCTCAGTATGGCCAGTGCCAGTAATGACAACCTCATCATCCTTGGTATCGCCGGTTTGCACTGGAGCTGTTGGCTTGTCAGTAGGTTTTGCTGGACCGGTGGAGCTTTCAATCCGGATGGAACCTGTGGGCTATTGGATAGGACCTGAGGTATCAGCAGGTCTCTCTTCAGCAATAAGATCATCATCTGGCTACGGTGGATTGTTGGGAATATCCTCAGAGATAGCCGCTTCAAGAATGACATCTTCTTCGGCCGCTTTGTCCAGGCGGGCCTTCTTACGCCCTGATTATGCAGACACTGATATTAAAAACAATGACCAGACATATCAATAACAGATTCAGCAAAGAGAAAAATCAAAGTCTTACAGCTAGCGGTTTGTTGGTAGCACAGAAGGGAAGTAGGCCGGTTCTAGCGCATACGTGTTCCGGTTCATTCAGTATCTTACGCACAGCCTCTGTGATTTCTTCACCGGAGAGCTGGAGTTTTGAGTGTCGCAGTGGGTCATCAACACTATCAGTATACTCGCACATCAAACCGGAGCGCTGACTAAGGGACAGTATGCTCCATGATATCCAACAGCGAGCGAGATCAACCCCTGTTAAACCGTTGGCCATAAAGGCTCTGAGCTTTGACAGCTGGGGAGCATATTTGCTTCTGTCCTGGGCAGTCAATCTTTGAGGAAAAGGGTGTGTATTGCTGAGCCGCTCCGGACGAAAGCCATGCAAGGGATTCTCACCAATAGGGGAGGTGTCTTTGCAGTAGAACCATGTCTGATTCCACTCCTTGGGGTGACTGTGCAGCTTGGCATGAGGGTATGTGACCTCTTTCCTTTTTTGAATCGCCATGCCACCCAACTCCATATTGGAGCCATCAGTAAACTCAGTACAGCGGTTTAGATGGAAAAGATCTCTGAATAATTCCAAAGTGGGCTCCTCTTGAAAGAACACCTCACAGAGCACTTGGAAGTGGCACATATTTGTAACAGAGTTGGGGCCAGTGTCTTGCGGATGGAGTTGGAAATCAGCTAAAACATCCCGGTAAAATTTAGAACCGGGCGGTTTAAAGCCCCGGGCTAAGTGATCTACGAAAACAACAACCTCTCCTTCTCGAGGGGTGTTGGGACATTCTTTGCCAGGAGCCCTCCAATGGATGGTATCTTTGCTGCCCAAGGCGCCAATCAGGACTAAATCGTCCAGTTGATCCTCTGTGACGCGAGAAGGGACCCAATTGCACTCATACACTTGCTTGGCCATGATGGAATCTACAAGGTAGAAGATCCCGGTTCAAAAATGCATTTGATCAAGGTATGTTGGTATGGGCACTGTTAAACCGGAGACAGAACTATCTGAACCAGAGTTTCATGAAGCAACCAACATCTGGCGGTTCAACAAGGGGACTAATGGTATATACCGGTTTGTCAAATTTTTCTACAAAGTTAAACCACCTGATCTAAGCATTGAACAGTCAAGACTGCAGATGAGTAAGTACGCAAAAACAGATTTCACAAGATTATACTACAGCTTTGGATCTGGAACATGTTTATAGAGATAAATATTCAAGGCCCAAAAGGAGCAGTGCCGAATCAATAAGCAAAGGTACAGATAAGATCTATGGTCTTAATATGCGGAAGTGAAAACGGAGGATAAAAACTACTGCTACACAGAGCGAAGATTCACAGACTCGTCTAAAGATCTATCATATGAACAAGAAACAAGCGATGAATGCTAGAGAACATGGAAACCCTAGAACAGATCTATGATGAAAAGGATAGAAGAGTTACCGGAGCTGAGGAAGGAGCGGAAGGTCGCCGTGGTGCTCTGGTACGATCAGGTTGATGCAGCGGCCAAAGTTGGTGCAGAGGTCGACGGCGGCGGCGGAGCTCCGAAGCTGGGCGACACGAGGAAGAAGAAGTAGAAGGGCAAGAAGGGGAAAAAGAAATGACCCTTCGGTCCTATTTATAAAGCAAGGGACATGGGTCAGGCGTGAAAATCAAGGGGCCGCAAGTTTGGAAACAGAGCTATCGCCTCGATTATCGCAGATCTATTAAATAAGAAGGTATCATGGATAGTTTCTTGATGACAGATGACGTCACGCCGGTTTGCAGCAATCAGAGAAGATGACATCACGGCGGTTCACCAAACTACAAGAAGATGTTGAAACTGAAGTTTTTGCTAAGGATTGACATGAACCTGTTCAAATTAATCTGGGGCCTAATGTTGGGGATATTACTACTGGGCGTAAACCGGCCTATCTGGGCCGGGTTAACTTCATCAGTAGTTAAGTATGTTAAAGCCCATGAAGGTAGATGAGGGCTCAAGACCCATAATCGGTTAAGAGCCTGAAGCCGTAAACCGGCGTCAATATGTAACTTGTATTGTAAGTTAGGAATAAGCAGAGACCAAACCGGACACATCTATGAGCTGGTGTTGGGACTCTGTAAACCAACGGGCGTCACCCATGTATATAAGGGGACGACCCGGCGGCGGTTCAAGGACAACAGACAACAACTCAAGACATAGGCGAAGCTTGTTTGCTCCCTAGTCATCGAAACACCCATCAATTCCATCACAACTAGACGTAGGCTTTTACCTTCATCGAAGGGGCCGAACTAGTATAAACTCTCTTGCGTCCTTGTGTCCGCTTTAACCCCTTCAAGCTAACCCGTCGCGATGGCTCCACGACTAAGTCCTTTCTCTAGGACATCTGCCGTGACAAAACCATGACAGACACCCCTGCAGGGATTTGAACTTTCAAAAGCCGTGCCCGCGGTTATGGGCAGATGGGAATTTGTTAATGTCCGGTTGTAGAAAACCTGAAGATGACCTTAATTAAGATACATCAACCGCGTGTGTAACCGTGATGGCCTCTTCTCGGCGGAGTCCGGGAAGTGAACACGGTGTTGGAGTTATGCTTGACGTAGGTTGCTCTAGGATCACTTATTGATCATAGTTTCTCGATCGTGCTTTGCCTTCTCTTCTCGCTCTCAGTTGCGTATGTTAGCCACCATATATGCTAGTCGCTTGCTGCAGGTCCACCTCATACCTTTACCTTACCCATAAGCTTAAATAGTCTTGATCGCGAGGGTGCGAGATTGCTGAGTCCCCGTGGCTCACAGATACTTCCAAAACCAGTTTGCAGGTGCCGTTGAACCGTGCAGATGACGCAACCAAGCTCATGGAGGAGCTCGATGAAGATCTTGTCCTTTATGTTGTTTCGTTCTAGTTGATCAGTAGTGGAGCCCAATTGGGGTCAATCGGGGACCTTTGTCGCATTTGGGGTTCTTCTTTTATTTTGGTTCCGCAGTCGGACCTTGATTGTATCTGGATGATGTAATGCTTTATTCATGTAATTGTGTGAAGTGGCGATTGTAAGCCATCTATGTATCTCTTTCCCTTATGTATTACATGGGTTGTGTGAAGATTACCTCACTTGCGACATTGCTTTCAATGCGGTTATGCCTCTAAGTCGTGCTTCGACACGTGGGAGATATAGCCGCATCAAGGGCGTTACAAGTTGGTATCAGAGCCTTTCCCGACCTTAGGAGCCCAATTGCTTGATTGTATTAGCAGACGAGTTGAGTCTAGAAAAATATTTTGAGTCATTTAGGGATTATATATCGGAGAGTTTAGGAATTCTTTTTACTCCCCAGTCTCCTCATCGCTGTGGTAAGGTATCCTGACGTAGAGTTTTGACTCTTCTCTTCTCAAATTTCACTAAATTTTTTTTAGGATCACGCGGGTATCTTGGAATCGTTCCGATGGTTTTGTGACGAGAACATTGTGTTGGTGCCTCCTGTGAGGGGTTTTGTGGAAGTGTCCCGGGGAGTTGAGCTCCGAGGTGTTGTCGTCATAGTTTTATCGTTGCAATTCTGGAATACCTGAGTTCAGTTTTGCCGACATCGAAATCTCTTTTATGCAATTGTTGGTGAGATAACCTCGACGCCACCCAGTACTGGGGCGGGAGTTCGGGAGTATTGCCATAACTTGTATAACGGATGCTTTTCGAAGGTTGAGGTAGACGATTTCTGAAGTTTTCTTGGTTATGTGTTGAAGGATGGATACATCTGGATGTAGGATTTGTTAGTTTGGGTGAGATATTATGCTTCCCCTGTATCCCTAACACTTGATTGCATAACTGGAAAGGTTCGGGAGTTTATAAGTGGGAATTCAAGTAGCTCTTTGGATATCTTTCCGACAGATGTATGATATGAAATTGGGGGTCGACGTCTAGTGGTCCGCCTATTCACGGTCGGTTTTACAGTGGTCTCGTTGTGTCTTAAAGAGTCCTTGGCTATGCCGACTCGGGGATGCTTCGTATGTCATGCGCACTGCCTTGTATATGATGGTGCTGTACGATCGAGCCCGTGTAGGCCTCACCACGAAAACTTCGGACGAAATCTCTATCATATGTTTGTTCCGGCTTATTTTGCAAGCCAATCCTTTGTTTTGTTTTGAGTTGTGGTATTCGAGTTGCTTCAATGTCAAATGTTGATGACATACCTTGTCCAAGTGGTGTTGTCATATTCCTATGTGAATACTAATCCTTCTCGATCATCGAGTTTGCCATTTCAATTTTTTTCACCGGCTTGCTTCTCTTCAAGTGGATCCGATCATTGCAACATCCGCAAGTTTCAATCTCAGCTTTCTCTATGGTGTTCGTTTCATCCATCCCAAATTTCCTTTGTTTTTCCCGCCCACCCACCCTTTTTCTTCAATGATTCAGATTTCTTATTCAAGTGTCCTTTTTACTGATGGGAAGCCTCTCCATTCCTTTTCTGTCAATGTTCTTATCCGGTGATTCTCAGGAAGATTCTAACAGAGCTTCAAGTTCGTCTCTCATCACTCGTTTTCTTCTCCGGTGGAACCAATTCAAGCTTTGGTGTTAATCATATCCTTTTTCATCGTTTCAAATACCTTCTCATGCCGGTGCACCTCACAATCTTTCACCGCTTGCTATTCTATTGTTCCGGAGTGCTGAAGATACCTCAGAAGATGTTGGATTTTATTCTCATTTTGTCAAGATCTTTCGGGAATGCTATCTTATTCAAGCCATTTAATTCGACCGGTGCTTTCTCTCTTGTAAATCGTTCAACGGTTTTTTCTTTTGAGTGGCCCCTAACCCACAGGTCATTTTTCCAGGATCTTACCTGACTCTTCTTATTTTCCCAGCGTTACTCTCAAATTCTTTTCCAAGTTTGACGTAAGAATGAGTTATCATCAGTCAAATGTCTTTCTCCAAGATCTTCCAAATAATTTTCATCGTTGGCTCAACCTTTTCCATTCTTCATTCTGGAGGGCCTCAAAAATTCTCACTGGTGGTAATCGTCATCATTCTCAACATTTGTAGACCGAAGAAGAGTTTCTCTCAAATCTTGGTCCGTTCTCTCGAAGATTCATGGTTCTAGCCTTTTGCCATCCTCTCATAATTGTTTTCGAATGTGAGATTTCTTTTCACCTATCCGGAGCAATTCAAGATTCTTTTCAGTTTGTTTCTCCAGAGCCCATCATCTCAGAATTTATTCATTCACAGCTTTCAGCTATGGTTCTCCAAATCTTACCGGTGCTTCTTTCAAGTGATCCTCTAATCAGTTCGGGATCTATTCGTTCACTTGTATCTAAATTATCTCAAGTATCTTTTTTCGTTCTCTTCCTATGGTTCTTCATCTTTTATTCGTTCATTTTCAATTTTTTTACGGTGGATCATTCAAGATCTCTCTTCCTTGGCTATCATATCAATTCTTTCGTTCTTTCAAATTATACCGGTGGTTCGTTGAAGACCTTCTCAAGTTTGATTTATACCTCTCTTAATCTTTTCAACGAGAATAAGTAGTATGCCAAACCCGTTGTTTGTCATCAATTTAATTGGTGAAGGATAAGCATAATGCAATTCTTATTCTTGTTTCATCCAAATGATTAATTCCCTATTCCGGAGGCTCATCAAAATTCTTGATCTCAATTGTTCATCTTATCTTTTCCTGGAGTTCCTACCTCTCGCAATTATATCACCACGGAGGTTCATCTAAATCATTACAAGGTTTCACCTTGTGTTTTCAACTTCTCTTTCCTTTTGTTTGATCATCCTTTTGTTACCGGAGTTCTTCTTGAAGGTTCTACATGATGGTCCATCAAGGATTTAATTCCTCCTCGAAGTGTTCATTAAGATTCTTTTCAGAGGAGCTCAAGTATTCTTTATCTTGCATTTCAAAGTGCAATTCTTTCAACCTTATCATTTGAGGTGGTGCTATGTCATTCTTCATAATTTGAGTTCATGCTTTCATGATTCACATGTTGTTAAGAGTGAGATATGTTAAATCCATCAACCTCTTCGTTGGAGTTTTCTTGGGGTATATTTCACCTAAAGCTTCCCCTAAGGATTGTTGCTATTATGGTGTTTATAATTAACCCAAGTTCTTTTATCCTTCCGGTGAGTAAGTTTATCGTCTCCTTCTTGTTATCAATCCAATCTATCGTTTCCGTTAGTGGCATAATTTCACCTCGTAGTTTTGAGATGTTCTCCATAAGCCCACTACAAGCTTACTCTTTTCGTTGTTGGTTTTCCAACAATTATGTTCGACACTTCTCATAAGATGCTTTCAAGCTCATTCGAGATAAAAAAGATATTGTTTTTTCTCCTCTGTTCATTCCATTTCATTCTCTATTTTCTTCCGGAGGCATTGTGATGTTGCTCTTTTCATCCATCTTCTTGTCTTGTCAAGATCATGTTCTTTCTTTGCTTATCCTTTTAATCGGAGTGTTGTGCCCTTTTGCTCAAGTTCTTTTTGCCTTATCAACCATTGCATCTCTTTCCTACCGGAGTGCTGTCGAAATTTGTTCTTCCTTCTTACTCTTCCCTAACGGAGTGCTTTCAACTTCGTTCATACTCGTTGCATTCTTTCTTTCAATTTGTTCAACCTTTCAAGGTTTGTGGTTTCACTCATTTTTCAAAGAAGCAACTTAGTTTTACCTCTTCTCTTCCTCTTCTTTGTCCCTCCGGTGCCATTCTAGATCTCGGGACGAGATCATCTCGTAGTGGTGGAGTGTTGTAACGCCCCGAGACCGATGTGCCAGGTGTCCTCCAGTTATTCGCTGTTGTTGCCTTGTCATTGCTTGCGTGTCATGCATTGCATATCATGTCATCATGTGCATTTCATTTGCATACGTGTTCGTCTCATGCATCCGAGCCTTTTCCCCATTGTCCGTTTTGCATTTCGGCGCTCCGTTCTCCTCCAGTGGTCATTTCTAACTTCTTCTTGTGTGTGGGGATTAAACATTTCCGGATTGGACCGAGACTTGCCAAGCGGCCTTGTTTTACTACGCGTAGACAGCTTGTCAAGTTTCGTGCCATTTGGACTTCGTTTGATACTCCAACGGTTAACCGAGGGACCGAAAAGGCCTCGTGTGTGTTGCAGCCCAACACCCTTCCATTTTGGCCCAAAACCCACCTAAAACCTCTCCATCATCTAGAGCGTTCGATCACGATCGCGTGGTCGAACACCGCACCTCATTTGGACTCTCCTAGCTCCCTCTACCTATATATATGTGCTCCCCTCCGAAATTTTCGCGCAGTCCAAACCCTAGCCTTCCTCTACCTCGCGCCCGGACGAAATCTCCTCCGCGCCGGACAATGTCCGCGCCACCGCCGCCACCTCACCCGGACCAATCCGGAGCCACCACGTCGCCTCCTCCGCCGCCCGAACCAACCGGCGAGCTCCACCTCAGCCGACCTCCTCCCTCTCCACCGCGCGACCCGCGGGCCCTAGATCCGGCCCGCACGGGCCCGGTCGCCGCCGCCAGCCGCCCGGCTCTCCTCCCGCCCGAGCCCGCGGCTCCTCCCGCCAGCCGCTGTCGGAAGCCGCCACGTCACCGCCTCTTCCTCCGCGCCGCGCCGCCGCGACGGCTCGCCGCGCCTCCACGCCGGCTCGCCGCCGACCCGCTCGCCGATTCGTGCCGCCGCCGCTGTGGCACCCTGCCCCGCCGTCCGCCGCCTCGCCTCGCCGGTGCATCACCGGATCCGGCCGCCCCTCTCCCTCGACTCCGGCGCCCCGACGAACTCCGGCGCCCCGACGAACTCCGGCCCGGTGAACCTCGGCATCCGCGCCCTGCTATAGTAACCGCCCGGATCCGATCTGGATCTGAGATCCGCGGGTTGACTTTTTCGTCCCTAACCCTAATATTCTGCTCGTGTTCATCGCATCATAACTTTGCATCCATAGCTCCGATTCATGCATATAGCATATCAAAATGTTCGTCTCAGAGAGTACATAATTTCATCTCACTGCATCATTTTCATTTGAGTTCATATTGATGCCCGAAATGCTGTTAGAAGAGTGCTACTTCAGTTACTTGTCAGATCTGCTGCTCCATTTAGATATTTGTCATTTTTGCCATGATTATTGTGTGCATGATATGCCCATGAGCTCTACATGAGTTTTGTTATATGTTTTGCCATCTATCCAGAGGTGCAACCCATGTATTTTTGTGAAGTGTGTGGTGACTAGCACAAGCTTGCAAAGTGAGGCATTTGTTAATCCTGATTTCAGGGACTTAGCATTTCCACCAAGTCCTTGACCTGTTTATCTCATATGACCATATGTTCATGTTGTTTCCTAGTGATCCGTGCCTCTTTTGAGGATGATCAGTAAGGATGTTTTGTTAATCTTGTAGTGCTCTATCCATCCATGTCTTTGTTTGCAATTATGGAGCACCCTAGCTTGAGTCACTCGAGCTCTACTTTTGCTACTTCGTGAATCTGGGCAGATTGTCTACTTGTTAGCGATTTTGCCGATGATGTTGTAGTTGATCTGTGCATGCTATCTTATTGTTCTTGCCATGTTTAGCTTGAATTTTGTGTATTCTTGATGGGTGTAAGCTTAGATTGTCATGACTTGCTCTGTAGTGAGTGCATCGAGCTCATAAACATGCCTACTTGATATCTGTTTCAGCATGCTCCAGTTTTCACTAAGTCTGAGAACTGATTATGTTTTTGCCATGTTCACATGCTTACAAATGTATTTTCTGATCCCTTTTGGCTCAAGGTCACTAAGGGACTTTTGTTAAGCTCTTTGAGTAGCTCCATGCCATGCTTTACTTTGCCATGTTCAGGTCCTGTAGCATATAGTTTTCATGCTCCGAAGAGTGCTATCTGATCTGAAATTCCAGACAAGTGTTAATTTCACTGTCTGAAATCTGTTTACCATATGCATTTTTGCCATGCTTGTTTGAACCTGTTAATGGATGAATTGGCCGTAGCTTAGTGCTAGACTTTTGTTAAGCTTCATGAATGGATTCCTGCCATGTATTTTGATGCCATGTTTGGGTGCTGTAGCATGTTCATCTTGTTGCATTTAGATGGCTACTTGCTGTAAATCGCAGATCGGTGCCATATTTGAATCGCTTGCCATTTCCAAACCGTAACTCCGATTCCGGTGATCTTTATATCGTTTTCAAGCGATTTCGTCTCATCTTTCCAGTGGCACACTTGGATTTCCAAGTTGAGGACAGGTTCATTCATTCCCTTGCAAATCATGCATATGCATCGCATACCGCATCCCGCATATCATATCATGTTCATGTGTTGGTTGTTTACTATGTTGTGTGCTTCTTTCCGGTGTTTGCTTCTTCGGGTTGATTCCGGTAACATCGCATTTGTGAGGACCCGTTCGTATACGTTCGTTTGTCTTCTTCATGGACTCGTTCTTCTTCCTTGCGGGATCTCAGGCAAGATGATCATACCCTCGAAATCACTTCTATCTTTGCTTGCTTAGTTGCTCGCTCTTTTGCTATGCCTATGCTGTGATACCTACCACTTGCTTATCATGCCTCCCATATTTTTGAACCAAGCCTCTAACCCACCTTGTCCTAGCAAACCATTGATTGGCTATGTTACCGCTTTGCTCAGCCCGTCTTATAGCATTGTTAGTTGCAGGTGAAGATTGAAGTTTGTTCCTTGTTAGAACATGGAGATGTTGTTCCTTGTTGGAACATGTTTACTTGTTGGATATCACATTATATCTTATTTAATTAATGCATCTATATACTTGGTAAAGGGTGGAAGGCTCGGCCTTATGCCTGGTGTTTTGTTCCACTCTTGCCGCCCTAGTTTCCGTCATATCGGTGTTATGTTCCCGGATTTTGCGTTCCTTACGCGGTGGGGTTATAATGGGAACCCCTTGATAGTTCGCTTTGAATAAAACTCCTCCAGCAAGGCCCAACCTTGGTTTTACCATTCGCCACCTAGCCTTTTTCCCTTGGGTTAGGCCAGCCTAAGGGTCATCTTTATTTTAACCCCCCCGGGCCAGTGCTCCTCTGAGTGTTGGTCCAACTGAGCGATGTCCGGAGCTACCAGGGGCAACTCTGGGCTGGCCCACCCGACGTCTTGCTCATCCGGTGTGCCCTGAGAACGAGATATGTGCAGCTCCTATCGGGATTTGTCGGCACATCTGGGTGGCTTTGCTGGACTTGTTTTACCATTGTCGAGGATGTCTTGTAGAACCGGGATACCGAGTCTGATCGGAATGTCTCGGGAGGAGGTCTATTCCTTCGTTGACCGTGAGAGCTTGTCATGGGCTAAGTTGGGACACCCCTGCAGGGATTTGAACTTTCGAAAGCCATGCCCGCGGTTATGGGCAGATGGGAATTTTTTAATGTCCGATTGTAGAAAACCTAAAGATGACCTTAATTAAAACACATCAACCGCGTGTGTAACCGTGATGGTCTCTTCTCAGCGGAGTCCGGGAAGTGAACACGGTGTTGGAGTTATGCTTGACGTAGGTTGCTCTAGGATCACTTATTGATCATAGTTTCTCGATCGTGCTTTGCCTTCTCTTCTCGCTCTCATTTGCGTATGTTAGCCACCATATATGCTAGTCGCTTGCTGCAGCTCCACCTCATACCTTTACCTTACCCATAAGCTTAAATAGTCTTGATCGCGAGGGTGCGAGATTGCTGAGTCCCCGTGGCTCACAGATACTTCCAAAACCAGTTTGCAGGTGCCGTTTAACCGTGCAGATGACGCAACCAAGCTCACGGAGGAGCTCGATGAAGATCTTGTCCTTTATGTTGTTTCGTTCTAGTTGATCAGTAGTGGAGCCTAGTTGGGGTCGATCGGGGACCTTTGTCGCATTTGGGGTTCTTCTTTTATTTTGGTTCCGTAGTCGGACCTTGATTGTATGTGGATGATGTAATGCTTTATTCATGTAATTGTGCGAAGTGGCGATTGTAAGCCATCTATGTATCTCTTTCCCTTATGTATTACATGGGTTTTGTGAAGATTACCTCACTTGCGAATTGCTTTCAATGCGGTTATGCCTCTAAGTCGTGCTTCGACACGTGGGAGATATAGCCGCATCGAGGGCGTTACAGTCTACGCTGTTCATCTTCTTCATGGACTCAATCTTCTTCCTAGCGGGATTTCAGGCAAGATGACCATTACCTTGGATCTCACTACTATCATTTCTATGCTAGTTGTCTCAATGCTATCGCTATGTAGTGCTACCTACCACTTGTTTATCAAGCCTCCCAAACTACCATGATAGCCTCTAACCTTTTCCACCATCCCAGCAAACTGTTGTTTGGCTATGTTACCACTTTGCTCAACCCCTCTTATAGCGTTGCTAGTTGCATGTGCAATTACATGTTGTTCCATGTTGGAACATGGATATCATGGGATATCACAATATCTCTTATTTTATTAGTGCATCTATATACTTGGTAAAGGGTGGAAGGCTCGGCCTTTTGCCTGGTGTTTTATTCCACTCTTGCCACCTTAGTTTCCATCATACCGGTGTTATGTTCCTTGATTTTGTGTCCCTTACACGATGAGGGTTTATGGGCCCCTCTTGACAGTTCGCTTTGAATAAAACTCTTCTAGCAAGGCCCAACTTTGGTTTTACCATTTGCCTAATAACAACTAAAACTTGCATAGGGACTTTCCGAACCCCGATGACTTAATCAACCAACGAGCCAGTGCTCCTCATGAGTGTTGGTCCAAACTATAGCAGCTTGCGGCTCCACCCCTTGGCAACTTGGGGTTTTTGGTCGCTATAACCAGAGCTCATCCGTTGTGGCCTGAGACGAGATACACGCGACTACTATCAGGGTGTCGGCACGCCGGGAGGTCGTGCTGGATTTTTTTTAACATTGTCAAAATGTCTTGTGCCCCGGGATATCGAGTTTGATCAGATGTCCCACGATGGAGGATTGTCTCAGCTTATCATGAGCTTGGCATGGGCTAAGTTGGGACACCCCTGCAGGGTTTAAACTTTCGAGAGCTGTGCCCGCGGTTATGTGGCAGATGGGAATTTGTAATGTACAGTTGTAAAGAACCTGACACCAGACCCGAAATAAAATACACCAACCGCGTGCCTAACTGTGATGGTCTCTTTTCGAGTGAGTCGAGAAGAGAACACCGTGGGGTTATGTTTGAACATAAGTAGTTCATGATCACTTATTGATCATTACTAGCTTGCGACCGATTGCGTAGCTTCTCATCTTACTCCTGTACTCATAATTTAGTCACCATACAATGCTTAGTCACTTGCTGCAATCTCACCACTTATCCAATCCTTACCCATTAAGCTTTCTAGTCTTGATACCGATGGTAATAGGATTGCCGAGTCCTCGTGGCTCACAGATTACTACAACAATAGTTGCAGGTACAGGTAATGCGGTGATCCAACATGAGAGCGATGCTTGCTTGTTTTCGAGTTCTTCTGCTTCTTCTTTGATAAGGGGTTAGGTTCCTGGTCGGCAACCTGGGCTAGCAGGGTGGATGTCGTTTGAGTTTCTGATTGTGTTTCATTCATAGTCGTTTGTTGTCCTCATGTATGATGTATTGATGTATTCTTGTGGCATTTATATGCCCTTTGTATGTATCCCCAACTATTATGTAATGGTACGATGTAATGATATCCACCTTGCAAAAGCATTTCAGTCAGATTCAGGGTTCCGCAGACCCTTGAGAGGGTTGAACACTGGGGTGCGTGCGAAGAACTCTCCCTTCCCAGTCTGCCTGCTCAACAATTCCACGGCCTAGCTCAACGAACCTAAGGAACAAGAGACACAGCGGTTTATCCTGGTTCGGCCACCTTGCGGTGTAATACTGTACTCCAAATTTGTGGTGGATTGCCTCGAGGGGCTGAGAATGAACTAGTACGGTGGTGGAACAGCCTCACGAGGTGAGGTGTTCTTGAGCTTGATGAGCTAGTGGGTGAGAGGATGATCTGGATGAAATTGACCCCCCTTCCATGGTGGCGGCTAAGTCCTATTTATAGTGGCCTTGGTCCTCTTACCAAATGTAAGGCGGGAAGGGATACCACAATGGCTAAATTTGAAGGGAGACAACTAGTACAAGCTATCCTAACAAATGTGGTCTTCGCCTACAAAAGGCTTTGGTGGTGATGTTGCGGTGGGCTCCACGACGACCTCCGTACCGCCGTCCTGGCTGTCTTGGTCTTGTTGCACCGATATGGAAACCTTTGCTTGATTCCTCGGGACTGCGCGCCTGTGCTTGCCTCCTTGGCACCAAAGAGGAAAATGGTACACTACGCCCGCTAGCGCCCGCCTGGCCTTGGTCGTCATGGCTCATGTCATGTGAACCCCGCGAGGTCGTCATGGCTTGCTAACCCAGTCATCATCCCCAAGAAGGGCGGGAAGGAGTGCATGTGTGTTGATTTCACCAAACTCAACAAGGCCTGCCCTCAAGACCCATTCCCGCTTCCGCGCATCGACCAGATCGTCGACTCCACAGCTGAATGCGATCTACTGTGCTTCCTGGATGGCTTCTCGGGCTATCACCAAATCAAGATGGCAGTGCAAGATGTTGAGAAGACCGCCTTTTTAACCCCGTGCAGGGTATATATATTGCTCCACCTGCATGCCGTTTGGGCTGCGCAATGCGGGAGCAACCTTCCAATAGCTGATGCACACCCCTAGGGCAGCAGCTCGGGAGGAACGCCGTGGCATATGTGGATGACATAGTGGTGAAATCTCGGGAGGCGAGAACTCTCATCGAATTCCTGGAGGAGACCTTCGCCAGCCTGCGCGCGGTCAAACTGCGGCTGAACCCAAAAAAATGTGTGTTTGGGGTTCCATCTGGCAAATTGCTGGGCTTCCTGGTGTCGCACAGGGGGATCGAGGCCAACCCGGAGAAGGTCAAGGCCATAGAAAGGATGAGCCCGCCGCAGACCCTTAAGGAGATGCAGAAGCTGGCGGGCTGCGTAACCTCGCTCGGGCGCTTTATCTCCAAGTTGGTGGAGCGCGCCCTCCCATTCTTCAAGCTAATGAAGAAGAAATGCCCATTCGAGTGGACTCCGGAGGCTGATGCTGCCTTCCAAGACCTCAAGAGGTACCTAATCAGCCCACCAGTGATGGTAGCACCGTGCCCCCTTGAGCCCTTGGTTCTATACCTGACCACGACACCTCACTCTGCCAGCGCAACACTGGTGGCGGTTCGGGAGGAACATTCGATCTAGGGCTCACGGGGAAGCACCTCGCGCCCGATTGCGGCACTGTGGCCTCAGGACGATGCTCCTGAGGCCTCCGCCGCCTCGCCAGTCAACGACGCTCCTGAGGTTCCAATCAATCCTCTAGACAATGAGACTCCTGAGGGCGGGGCTCCTGAGGCCACAACTGCCTAGACAGATGACAAAGCCCCTGGGGACCCTGAGCCTCAGGAGGTGCAATACTCCGCCAACGCCCACGCCCTCGTAGAGCACCCGGTATACTTCGTCAGCATGGTGCTATGTGATGCGCGGGCTTGCTATCCAATGCCACAAAAGCTCCTGCTCACGCTTCTCGTTGCCTCGCGAAAGCTGCGCCACTACTTCCAAGGCCACCCCATCAAGGTCGTCTCAGCTTACCATGGAGTGGGTGCTCTGGAGCCCTAACGCCGTAGGGAGTGCGGCCGAATGGAACATCGAACTGCATGCATTCCAGTTGGAGTTCAGCACCACTAGGGTCATCAAGGGTGCGGCCCTCGCCGACTTCGTGGCGGAATGGACCGACGTTCCCGACCCGAAAATGGGTGAGGACCACTCCCTCTCGCCGGGAAGCGAAGCACCAGATGGCTGGATCATGTACTTCGACGGTGCATTCGCATGACACGGCGCGGGGGCTGGAGCCATGCTCATCTCGCCCACCTAGGACAAGCTCTACTACGCCGTGCAGCTCTGCTTCTAGCAGCGCGAGAAGGTCTCCAACAACATCGCAGAATACGAAGGCCTAATCACCGGCCTCAAGGTTGCGGCGTCGTTAGGAGTAAGGCGCCTCACCATCAGGGGCAACTCATAGCTCCTCGTCAGCTTCTCCAACAAAGCGTACAAGCCAAAGGACGAGCACATGGGGGCATACCTTGAGGAGGTACGCAAAATTGAGAAACAATTCTTGGGCCTGGAATTGCAGCACATGCCACACGACACGAACAAGGAGGCGGACGACATCGCCAAGAGGGCGTCTCGGCGCCTGCCTCAGGAGCCCGTTGTCTTCGTGGAGAGACTCTTCAAGCCATTGGAAGCTCCCCCACCACGGAACCAGCGTCGCCACAGGAGGAGCTCCCCCAGCGCCCCTCTCAGGTGCCCCACCTTGCGGCCCGACCTCGGGAGCCCACCTGCTCCTCACACTTGAACCTCATTAGGGGTGCTGGACCGAGGAGTTCATGGTGTACCTGCTCCAAGGTACCCTGCCAGAGAAGGAGGAAGACGTAGAGCATGTGGCCTGCCAGGCCACCGCTTACTGCATCCATGACAGTGAGCTCTATCGGAGATGGCAAAACAATGTCTCTCTATGATGCATCTCCAAGGTGTAGGGATGCGAGCTATTGGTGACATACACGGCGGGGACTGCGAGCATCACTCTTCACCGTGCACCATTGTGGTCAAGGCATTCCACAACAGATTCTACTAGCCCACAATGCTCAATGATGCTACTGAACTGGTAAGATCCTACGAGGCCTACCAGTTTGATGCCAAGCAGATCCACCAGCCTGCCCAGAGCCTCCAGACCATCCTGCTCTCTTGTCCGTTCGCGGTATGGGGGCTGGACATCCTAGGCCCGTTTCCTCGAGCGCCTGGAGGCTACCGCTACCTCTACATCGCCATCGACAAGTTCACCAAGTGGGAGGAGGTGGAGGCCGTCCGCACCATCCCGACTGGGTCAGCCGTCAAGTTCATAAAGGGCCTTGTGAGCCGGTTCGGGGTTCCAAATCGCATCATCTCCGACAATGGCTCGCAGTTCACCAGCAACCTTTTCAAAACATACGGTGCTAACCTTGGAACACAGATATGCTATGCCTCGGTAGCACACCCCCAGAGCAACGACCAAGATGAGCGCTACAACGCAGAGGTCAGTCCGTGCTGTGGTCCATCCGCACCACCGCGACCAAGCCGACGGGTGAGACTCCATTCTTCCTCGTCTACAGAGCCGAAGCGGTTCTCCCTGACGAGGTCCGGCATCACTCCGCACCGGTCTTGGCATTTGACGAGGCACGCCAGGACACCTCGCGGGGGATGGACCTCATGCTGGGGGAGGAACGCCGCAACCAAGCCTCACTCCAAGCTGCAAGGTACCAGCAGGCGTCTAACGCCCCGAGACCGATGCGCCAGGTGTCTTCCAATTATTCGCCGTCATTGCCATATCATTCAATTGCGTGTTGCACTTTGCCATGTCATCATGTGCATTGCATCTCCATGTTTTTCAAAACTTGCATCCGGCCATGTTCATCATTTTCTCCGTTGTCTATTTCGGTATCCGACACTCTCACACGCACCCGTCGCACCTCCCAGATCTTGTTTCATGAGCGGGGAAAAAATGTTCTCGGAATGGACCGAGAGTTGACGAGTGCTCTTCGTATATCACCGGTAGACTGCTCGTCAGATTTCCTTCCATTTGGAGGTCGTTTGATGCGCCAGCGGTTAACCGCATTAATCGCCGGACCCCCTCTCTTTGCAGCCCAACATCCCTCCACAACAGCCCACTAGCCCATCTAAACCCCCTCCTTGTTTTTCGCCGTTGGATCACGATCGTGGGGTTGAAAACCACACCTCAATAGCCCTCTCCTAGCTCCGTCTACCTACAAACAAGTCTCCCCTCCTCAAATCACTGGCAAACCCTAGCCTACCTCCTCCTCGCGCCGGACGCGTCCACCCCACTGCTGGACGCGTTCATGCTGCCGGCCAGGCCAACCATAGCACGACACGTCACCCACGCCTCTTCCCGTCGCCATGGACCGTCGGGTCCAGGCGTGGCCCTCTCGGCCTGCGCGCCTGAGTCGCACGCCTCGCCTCGAGCCGCCGCCTCCCGGTTCGCGCACCGTCGCTCGCCACCGCTCGCCGCTGCCTCGCTCGCCTACGTCATCCCATTGCCTCACCAGTGCCACCCGACATTGCTCCGCCGCCTTGCACTGCCCGCCGTCCACTACGTGCTGCCCCGCGCCGTCACCACCGCCTCCAGCCGCCGTCGCCTTGTCGCTGTCGGATTAGGGGTTCTGGCAAACCCTTGAGGTTCAAACACTGGGGTGCGCACGAAGATCTCTCCCCCTAGCTCACGCTCTCGCAACAATCTCAAAGTCTAGCTCGCCAAACCGAAGGAACAAGGGATACAAGAGTTTATACTGGTTCGGGCCACCATTGCGGTGTAATAGTGGTGGATTGCCTCGTAGGCTGGGGATGAACAAGTACAAGGGGAGAACAACCTCCTGAGGAGAGGTGTTCTTGAGCTTGATGAGGTTGTGTGGTTGGGGATGATCTTGATCATCCGTCTCCAGATGGGCCTCCCTGACTACGATGGTGGCTAACCCTATTTATAGAGGCCCGGGTCCTCTCCACAAATATTAGGCGGGAAGGGATCCCACAACGGCCAATTCAAAGGGGGACAACGAGTACAAGTTATCTTGACAAAAGGTAGTCTTCGCCTGCCAAAGGCTCTGGTGGTGACACCGTCGTGGGCTCTGTGATGACCTCTGTCTTGCCATCCAGCTGGTCTTGGTCTCGTTGCACCGATATGGAAACATTTGCCTGGCTCTTCGGGACTCCTTGCCTGCTCCTACCTCTTTAGCATCGAAGAGGAAACTGGCACTCTGCGACCGCTGGTGCCCGCCTGGCCTTCGTCGTCATGGCTCACGTCACGGAAACCTCACGAGGTGCCCCTTACCTTGATCTCTCCTCTCCTCGCGAGCTAGCCTAGTGAGGCTGCCCCTGAGGAGGTCTTGTGTCGTCTGCCTCGCGAGGTTCTTGAGTGTTGGTTGATGAAGATGGGCCGCACCAGGCCGCTAGTGGAGCCATGCCCTGGGCTGCAGGCAGGCAAGTTTGGGTACCCGCGTTCCCAGGACGCCGACAGTAGCCCCCGGGCCCAAGGCGTGCTCGCGCTTGGCTTCACAGCGAAGCCAAGGGTCAGGTGTGGAGCGCCGCAGGCCCTAACAGCCTGCGGCCTTGATTGACTCGCGGCGATTGACAGAACGCGGGCATCTCCGCTTCCCCATGCTGCCTCGGCAACTGTCCGACTTGACGAGTCCCTGTTGCATGCAGAAAAAGGTTAGTATTACCTTAGATCATGGAGGCCGGCGGTTGGCCTCCTCCTGGCTATAAATGGGAAGGGGGCGGAGCCCTTGTCACCCATCTCTTCCTCCGCTCCTTCTTCTTCTTCTTCTTCTTCTTCTTCTTCTTCTATTTCTTCTTCTTCTTCTTCTTCTTCTTCTTCTTCTTCTTCTTCTTCTTCTTCTTCTTCTTCTTCTTCTTCTTCTTCTTCTTCTTCTTCTTCTTCTTCT
>NC_041386.1:402019460-402023373 GCF_002162155.2 Triticum dicoccoides
TTGCCGCAACACCCATGGCGCCAGTGAAGAGGTTCTCGGCCGCTGAGAAGGGGAAAGCTCGCCAGGAGGGGCTCGACTCGCCACCGCCTAAGAGGGGGCGCGGCCGCCCGCGCAAGCATGCCGCGACCCCCGCTGCGGTCCCTCATGGGCGTGGGCAGACTCCTTCGGGGTCAGGCGTTGTCCTTGGCGGCCGCGTCGCCGCTCCTTCGCGCGGCGGGAGCCGCCTAGGTCGGGCCAGCCCCGTCGATGAGGGGAGGCGCTCCATGGTCGCCCGGCCTCCCCTGCCGTGCTTCCACTCGGCGGAGGTGCTGGCTGAGTTTGTCGTGTGGTCGGCGAACCTGTCTGACACATGGCTTCAACTTCCGCGCTCCTTCGCCGGGGAACTGCCGGCCCCAGGTCCCGGCGGCCTCTAGCTGCAGGCCGACGGCTGCTGCAGCAAGGCTTTGTGGGTCACGGTGGAGGTCTCTGCCGCGAGCAACGTAGCCCTGGCCCGCGGCTGGCAGAAGTTCGCCCGCGCGCGCGGCCTAGGCAGGCGGTGCACCCTCCACTTCAAGTACGATGGCGTAGTGACCCTCTTTGTGAGGGTGTTTGGGGGAAGACGGTCACCGCGCCGGATGCTACCCTGAAGACGATGACGATGGTGGCGAGGTGCTTGGCCTTGGCGATGGCCGTGATGAGCACGAGGGTATCCTTGCCCTCGGTGGTGGCCGCGGTTCGCCCAGCTACGACAGCTCCTCCTTTGACGAAAGCTCCAGCAGACGCGGCTATGACCAGCAGCCACACCGTCGGGCCCGCTTTGAGGATGGTGGCAGATCATCCTGTCGTCGCGCCCCGGTGAAGCGCGAGGAGGGCTCGAGCTGAGTCCGGGGGCCGACCCTTGTGAGCAACCGCGTCGTAGGAGCCGCTTTTGCTTGTCCTCTCTTTCCCTTTGCCTTGCATTATGAGAAACGAGTTCGGGGCCCTGTAAGGGTGTGTGATGAACCGTGGTGCTTATGTTGCTTTTATGGTGTGTTTATTGTTTCCGGGTTGTGTTGTGAAATCTATGCCTTATACGGGTGTAGAGGGGTAACATAGCTCGATGCATCCGGGGTAGCTTTGACCTCATGAGGGCGCACGTCTCTGGGCACCTGGTGGGGCTTCGACACTATTGATTCGGGTAACATCGCGAGGCTGCGTCACAAAGCTGCAAAAACTTGTTAGGAAATCTTTAATTCTTCCTGCGCGAGGCCTCAGGTATGGGCTGGTTATGGCCAAACGCATCGTGTCGCGGTACCCATGGGGCACAGACTAAAGGGGGATGCGCCGATCAAGAACTCAGACGATAACGCCCCGCGGAGACCAGGGGAGTGCGCATGTGCATACTACTTGTCCAGGCCCCCTCGCGGGGCATGCGAGGGAGAGCGTCGGGCAACTGCCGCCCTCCCTGGCGAAAAACGAAGGATCGAGGGAAGAAACAGGAAGAAGAGGCAAGCCAACGAGAAACGTCGGAAATCCAAATTTCATTAAAGGAAAGAGGCAAGCCAACTACAGAAAGCAAATGAACAGCCGTGTCCGGCACCAAGTCTAGTCTTCTCACCAGCACAGAGCTAAGTGCTGCCACTAGGACATGGGAGGGAGCCCCTGAGGCCCGAGGGCGGCACTCCTGAGACTCCGGGGCGTGTACAGCCCCACTCATTATTACGTGAGAGTGTCACGAGTGGAGACCTTCACAGGCACTGGGCCTTGCTTCATGGGTAGAACTTCCGAAGGTGTTGGATGTTCCAGGCATTCTGGATGGGGACCCTGTCTTGCGTCTCCAGGCATGCGGCACCAGGCCTGGAGACGTAGGCAATCCTAAACGGGCCCTCCCACACAGGTGAGAGCTTATGTAGCCCTTCCCTGGAGAGCACCCGCCTCAAGACGAGATCGCCCACCTCAAGCGCTGCGACTGTGGTACCGTCGCAGCGCCTACTGGTATCTTGCCGCTCGGAGCGAGGCTTCACGACGGCGTTCCTCCCCCTGCACGAGGTCTATCCCCCGCATGGCGTCCTGCTGCGTCTCATCAAATGCCAGGATCCACGCGGAGTGATGCCTGACCTCGTGAGGTAGAACCGCTTCTGCTCCATAGACGAGGAAGAACGGGGTGTCGCCTGTTGGCTTGGTGGAGGTGGCAGACAGGAGCTCGTCGTGCCAGCCCCTGCCGCAGGCCTCGAGCTTCTTCTTGAAGGTTTGGGTCTTGATGCCTGTCAGGACCTCGGTGTTGGCACGCTTAGCTTGGCTATTGCTCCTGGGGTTTGCCACCGAAGCATAGCTAATCTGTGTTCCAAGGTTAGCACAATAGGTCTTGAAGAGATTGCTAGTGAACTATGAGCCGCCGTCGGTGATGATGCAGTTAGGGACCCCGAACCGGCTTATGAGGCCCTTGATGAACTTAACCGCTGACCCGGCTGGGATGGTGCGGACAGCTTCAACCTCCGCGCTTTTGGTGAACTTGTCGATGGCGACGTAGAGGTAGTGGTAGCCCCCAGGAGCTCGCGGGAGAGGGCCCAGGATGTCCAGCCCCCAGACCGAGAAGGGCCATGAAAGCGGGATAGTCTGGAGGCCCTGAGCCGGCTGGTGGATTTTCTTGGCATGGAATTGGTAGGCCTCGCAAGACCTTACCAGTTCTGCCACGTCGTTGAGTGCCGTGGGCCAGTAGAAACCGCTGCAGAACGCCTTGCCAACTAGGGTACGTGACGATGAGTGATGCCCGCAGTCTCCATCATGTATGTCAGCCAGCATCTCGTTCCCCTGCTCCCTGGAGAAGCATCGCAAGGAAACATCATTCGGTCATTTTCTGCACTGCTCACCGTCCTAGATGCAGTATGCCGTAGCCTGCCGAGCCACATGCTTTGCGTCCTCCTCCTTCTCCGGCAGCGTCCCATGCACCATATATGCCTTGAATTCCTCGGTCCAGCACCCCTCCTAAGATTCGAGCGCTAGGAGCCGACGTGCTCCTGAGGTCGGGCTGCAATCGGGGGCTACCGAGGCTGGTGGCTGAGGGAGTTCTTCTCGAGGTTATGTAGTCTCCGCGGCCGCAGGGGTCGCTGAAGGCTTGAAGAGTCGCTCTTCGAAGACACCAGGTTCTTGGGGTAGCCACCTCAACGCCTTCTTGGCGATTTCATCAGCCTCCTTGTTGGTGCCACGTGGCACATGCTGTAGCTCTAGGCCTAGGAATTGCTTCTCCATCTTGTGCACTTTTGCGAGGTATGTCTCCATATTCTCGTCCCTTGGTTCGTTCACCTTGTTGGAGAAGTTAACGAGGAGCTGCGAGTCACCCTTGATGGTGAGACGCTTCACCCCCAAGGCTGTGGCGGCCTTGAGGCCAACGATCAACCTCTCATACTACGTGATGTTGTTGGAGACCTTCTCACCCCGCTGGAAGCAGAGCTGCACGACATATTATAGCTTGTCTCGGGTGGGCGAGATGAGCAGAACGCCAGCCACTGCTCCTTGTCGTGCGAAAGCGCCATCGAAGTACATGATCCAGCCATCCGGTGCTTCATTTCCAGGAGAGAGGGGTCGACTCTCGCCTGCTTCGGGCTCCGGAGCGTCGGTCCATTCCACAACGAAGTCGACAAGCGCATCTCCCTTGATAACCCTGGTCGTGCTGAACTCCAAATGAAATTCTTGCAGTCCAATGTTCCACTCAGCGACTCTCTCCGCGACATTGGGGCTCTGGAGCACCCTCTCCAGGGGATAGGCTGAGACGACCTTAATTGGGTGGCCTTGGAAATAATGGTGTAGCTTGCGGGAGGCCACTAGGAGCGCAAGTAAGAGCTTCTGTGGCATTGGGTACCGTGCTCTCGCGTCCCGTAGCACGATGCTGACAAAGTATACTGGGTGCTCGACGAGGGCGGGAGCGTCAATGGAGCCTGTGTCCTCCGGAGGTTCT
>NC_041386.1:402023609-402076754 GCF_002162155.2 Triticum dicoccoides
TGGTCTCCCATCTGGGCCTCAGCAGGCCCTTTTACGCCGTCTTGTGGGGTGTGATCATCGGTCGGCATTGTCTTGAGCTTCGTGGTGCCATCTTGCGGCTGCACCATTCCAGCTGAGGGTGCGGTATTGCACTGCAGGTTCTTGGCCCGGTGCTCCTCCCGAATTGCCACCAACGCTGCGCTGGCGGAGAGAGACGTAGCGGCCAGACAGAGCACCAGAGGCTCGAGGGGGCAAGGTGCCGCCATCACCGGTGGGCTGGTTAGGTATCTCTTCAGGTCTTGAAACGCCAGATCCGCCTCTCGGGTCCATTCGAACATGCCTTTCTTCTTCATCAGCTTGAAGAACGACAAAGCGCGCTCCCCCAGCTTGGAGATGAAGCGCCCCAGCAAGGTCACACAACCTGCAAGTTTCTGCATTTCCTTGAGAGTTTGTGGTGGGCTCATGTCTTCTATTGCCTTGACCTTCTCGGGGTTAGCCTCGATCCCTCTGTGGGAAATGAGGAAACCCAGTAGCTTGCCGGAGGGGACACCGAACACACACTTCTCCGGGTTGAGCCGCAAATCAATCCGGCACAGGCTAGCGAAGGTTTCCTCCAGGTCCTGAATCAGGGTTCTCGCCTCCCGAGATTTTACAACGATGTCATCGACGTAGGCTTCTGCCTCTCTGCCGAGCTGCTGACCTAGGGTGATGTGCATCAGCCGCTGGAAGGTCACCCCAGTGTTGTGCAGTCCGAACGGCATGCAGGTGTAGCAGTCCACCCCACACGGGGTCAGGAAGGCAGTCGTCTCCACATCCTCCACTGCCATATTGATCTGGTGGTAGCCCGAGAACGCGTCCAGGAAGCACAACAGGTCACACTCGGCGGTGGAGTCGACGATCTGGTCGATACGTGGAAGCGGGAATAGGTATTGCGGACAGGCTTTGCTGAGGTTGGTGAAATCGATGCACATGCGTTCCTTCCCGCCTTTCTTTGGCACGACGACGGGGTTCGCCAACCACTCCGGGTACCGGACCTCGCGAATGATGCCTGCCACCTCCATCTTGTGAGTTTCCTAGATGATGAAGGACTGCTTCTCCGTGGACTGTCACCGTGCCTTCTGCTTCACAGGGCGCACATTGGGGCACACCCTCAAGTGATGCTCGATTACCCCCTTGGGACCCCTACCAGCTGCTTGGGTACCCAGGCGAATACCTCCTTGTTCATGTGCAAGAACTTCACTAAGGCCTCCTCTTGACCCGGGTCGAGGACGTCGCCTATGGTGAAGGTGGCCCCCGAGGATCCACCTTCCTCGACCGGTTATTGCTTCGTTTCGGCCCGGTCTTGAGTGAACAATTGCTTCTTCTTTGCCGGTGCAGCCTCCTTAGTCCCGGGGGTGGTTTCACCAGCCGGGCACGCTGCTGCTGCGGCCCTAAAGGTAAGCTTGAGGGCTGCTAGGGCTTCCTTGGTGTCTTCGGCCACGGTGAGGACGCCGCTGCTGCCCGGCATCTTCATGAGGTTTTAGGCTGGATGGGTCGCTGCCATGAACTGAGCCAAACCAGGGTACCCGAGGATGGCGTTGTACGGGAGGCTGATGCGGGCGATGTTGAAGTCGAGGAGCTCGGTGCGGTATTTGTCCCGGGTAACGAAGCCCCAAGGGGCTGGTGGACCCGCTGCCGACTCTGGAGAAAGGCTTGGTGGGGCGAAGCCGGCTGTACAACACGTGAAGCAAGTCGAAAGCTTCCATAGAGAGCATGTTGAGGCCCGCTCTGCCGTCGATGAGGGTCTTGGTCATGGAGAGGTGGCAGATGGTGGGCGTCCAGAGCATCAGGAGTGCACCCGAGCCGGTCGTGCTAGCGGGGTGATCCCCTGAGTCGAAGGTGAGGTCGGCCTTGGGTGCCACCCATCTTGGAGGGGCTCCCCACTACAGAGAGGCGGCGCTGATCTGGCAGAAGAACTACTTGGTGTGGTGGTCCGAGGGCGGCACTTGTGAGTCGCCGAGGAGGGCCGCAACGGCGACAGGCACCGGTGCCGCGCAGCGTGCAACGAAAAGGCCGCGTAGCTCCTCCCAACAGGCTACAAAGGATCCTGGCAGGTTGAGTAGCTAGGCGCGCAACACGCTAGCGAGGGCCATGGGGAACCAGTTGGCCATGACCTTGTCGTCGCCTCCAGCTTCCAAGACGGCCTCCTCGTACACCAGCAGGAAGGTCGACGGATCTGCCATGCCTTCGCAGCGGGGCGGCATCTCCAGCTTGAACTTGCGTGGCCACTGCACCCACCGCAGGCAGGTTGAAGGCCCTGAGCCCCCTGGCGCCATAGGGGTCGCTCGCCGATCCAATCAGGGGAGCCGCACTGGCCATGGGGACCGGTCAGAGAGGCGGAGCCGGCAGAGGAATGGAACTCTGGCGCACCCCTACCTAGCGCACCAAATGTCGGATTACGGGTTCCGACAAACCCTTAAGGTTCGAGCACTTGGGTGCGCACGAAGATCTCCCCCCCCTAGCTCATGCTCTCACAACGATCTCAAAGCCTAGCTCGCCGAACCCAAGGAACAAGGGACACAAGAGTTTATACTGGTTCGGGCCACTGTTGCGGTGTAATACCCTACTCAAGTGTGGTGTGGTGGATTGCCTCATTGTCGGATTTCGGGTTCCGGCAAAACCCTTGAGGTTCGAAATTTGGGGTGTGCACGAAGGTCTCTCCTTCCCCCTAGCCCACTCACTCACCGCGATCTCAAAGCTCAGCTCATTGGACTCCTGGAACAAGGGACACAAGAGTTTATACTAGTTCGGGACACCGATGTGGTGTAATACCCTACTCCAGTGTGGTGTGGTGGATTGCCTTGTATGCTGAGGATGAACAAGTACAAGGGAAGAACTACCTCCTGAGGAGAGGTGTTCTTGAGCTCGGTGAGCTTGTGTGGTTCAGGATGATCTGAATTATCCGTCCCTTCCTATGGTGGTGGTTAGTACTATTTATAGAGGCCCTGGTCCTCTTCCCAAATATTAGGCGGGAAGGGATCCCACAATGACCAATTTGAAGGGGGAAAGTTAGTACAAGCTATCCTGACAAAAGGTGGTCTTCGCCTGCCAAAGGCTCTGGTGGTGACGCCGTCATGGGCTCCGCGATGACCTCCATCCCGCCGTCCTACTGGTCTTGTTCTTGTTGCACTGATATTGAAACCTTTGCACGATACCTTGGGACTCCTCGCCTACGCCTGCTCCTTTAGCACCAAAGAGGCAACTGGTGATCTGCGCCCGCGAGCGCCCGCCTGGCACCCGCCTGGCCTTGGTCGTCATGGCTCACATCATGGGAGCCTCTTGAGGTGCCCCTCGCCTTGATCACCCCGCTCCTTGCGAGCCAGCCTGACGAGGCTGCCCCTGAGGAGGTCTTGTGTCGTCCTCCTCGTGAGGCTTGGCACCTCGCGAGGGTCTTGAGTGTTTGCTAGTGAAGATGGGCCGTACCAGGCCGCTAGAGTTGCCATGCCATGGGCCGCAGGTAGGCAAGTCTGGGGACCCCCATTCCTAGAACACCGACACTCGTAGGGTGGGGATGAATAAGTGCAAGGGAAGAACAGCCTCCTGAGGAGAGGTGTTCTTGAGCTCGATGAGGTTGTGTGGTTGGGGATGATCTTGATCATCCGTCTCCAGATGGGCCTCCCTTACTACGGTGGTGGCTAGCCCTATTTATAGAGGCTCGGGTCCTCTCCCCAAATATTAGCGGGAATGGATCCCACAAGGGCCAATTAGAAGGGGGACAATGAGTACAAGTTATCCTGGAAAAAGGTAGTCTTCACCTGCCAAGGCTCTGGTGGTGACGCCGTCGTGGGCTCCGTGATGACCTCCGTCTTGCCGTCCTGGTGGTCTTGGTCTCGTTGCACCGATATGGAAACCTTTGCCTGGCGCTTCAGGACTCCTCACCTACGCCTGCCTCTTTAGCACCGAAGAGGAAACTGGCACTCTGCACCCACTGGCGCCTGCCTAGCCTTGTCGTCATGGCTCACGTCACGAAAGCCTCAGGAGGTGCCCCTCGCCTTGATCTCTTTGCTTTCTAGCAATAGCTCAGTAATCATGCTTTGTATTGCTTGACATGTTCTTTAATGCCATGCCCTTGTTTGCCATATAAACTTGTTGTACTCTCACTTAAACTTGCTCTCAAGATGTCATCATGCTAAATCTGCCAATCTATTAACATCATGTTCCATTTTGTAAAGCTCATGGTAATTAATCTATGCATCTTATAAATTGAGCATTTGGTTTAATTGGAAGTATGTAATGTCTACTGCATCCTAACGTCCGTTGCATAATTATTAAAATTCCTATGCTTGCTGTTATGTGCCTCCAAAGTCAGCATCATAATGTTACTGTTTTGCATTCCCAGATTTATCTTAAGTCTGAGAATCTACTATTTCATGTTTGCATCTTGTCTTGATGATTCCCATGAACTTGTTGCTCCTATGTATATGCCATGTTGTGTGTTTTAAGCTCCATGTTATGTACTAGAATCCTATGCCTTTTGATGCCATGTTCTTGCACTGTAGCATCATTGTTTCATGCCTCCAACATGTCAACATGTTATTTCTGCTCACATGTATGCCCTATTTTTCACTAAGTCCTAACCTGTGTTATAAAGTTGTCTTTTGCTTTGATCATGTTGGATTAATCTTGATGACTATGAACCTGAACCTTTATGATAATTGTAGCATGTAATATGTACTTCAAGTGAACATCATGTTTGTGCCTATCTTGTTCTTGTAGCATGTTGTTATCATGCTTGTAAGATGCCTAGTTGCTATTTTGGACAACTTGTCCTTTAAACTTGTTTCATGTGTATGTGTTGAACCGTGGCTCCGTTTGGAGCATGCTCTATATGAACTTGCTTGGTATGGTGTGTAGTTTCAACATGTCATTTTGCATCCTTGAGTTGAGTATGTGTGCTTGATGTTTGAATGCATTTTGCATCAATGCCATGTTTAACTTGTTTTGCTCATATCTTCTAGGTCGTAGCTCCAAATTAAATGAACTTTACATGTAACTTGACTAGAAAGACGCATAAATCATCATGGTGTACTTTAACTTGCTATTTAATAACTTCAACATAATGTGTTATTCAGATCTGGAACAATTTCGAAATTTTCATATGGCGACATTCCGAAATTGTTATATGTTGTTTCCGGCCTCATTTAAACTTGCTTTGATGTGGTGTTCTTGTATGCATCATCTGTTGCCATGAGTAGCATCTTGTAGCCTTAGCATGCATCATACTTGGTGGAGCATCATGTCGTGTTTATGTGATGGGTGTTTACTATGTTGTTTGCTTCTTTCCGGTAGTGCTTCTTCCCGATAGTTTGTGTTTCGTTGCGATCGTGAGGATTTGTTTGACTTCGCTTGGTTCGTCTATGCTGTTCATCTTCTTCATGGACTCAATCTTCTTCCTAGCGGGATTTGAGGCAAGATGGCCATCACCTTGGATCTCACCACTATCATTGCTATGCTAGTTGTCTTGATGCTATCGCTATGCCGCGCTATCTACCACTAGTTTATCAAGCCTCCCAAACTACCATGACAGCCTCTAACCTTTTCCACCATCCTGGCAAACCGTTGTTTGGCTGTGTTACCGCTTTTCTCAACCCCTCTTATAGCGTTGCTAGTTGCATGTGCAATTGCAGGTTGTTCCATGTTGGGACATGGATATCATGGGATATCACAATATCTCTTATTTAATTAATGCATCTATATACTTGGTAAAGGGTGGAAGGCTCAACCTTTTGCCTGGTGTTTTGTTCCACTCTTGCCACCTTAGTTTCCATACCTGTGTTATGTTCCTTGATTTTGCATCCCTAACACGATGAGGGTTGATGGGCCCCTCTTGACAGTTCGCTTTGAATAAAACTCTTCCAGCAAGGCCCAACATTGGTTTTACCATTTGCGTAATAAAAACTAAAACTTTCATAGGGACTTTGTGGACCCCGAGGACTTAATCATCCCTCGGGCCAGTGCTCCTCATGAATGTTGGTCCAAACTAGAGCAGCTTGCGGCGCCACCCCTTGGCAACTTGGGGTTTTGGGTCGCTGCAACCATAGCTCTTCCGTCGTGGCCTGAGACGAGATACACACGACTACTATCAGGGTGTCGGCACGCCGAGAGGTCTTGATGGATTTGTTTTACCATTGTCGAAATGTCTTGTGCACCGGGATACCGAGTTTGATCGGATGTCCCGCGATGGAGGATTGTCTCCGCGGATCGTGAGCTTGGCATGGGCTAAGTTGGGACACCCCTACATGGTTTAAACTTTCGAGAGCCGTGCCCGCGGTTATGTGGCAGACTGGAATTTTTAATGTACGGTTGTAGAGAACCTGACACCAGACCCGAAATAAAATACACCAACCACGTGCGTAACTGTGATGGTCTCTTTTTGAGTGAGTCGAGAAGAGAACACTGTGTGGTTATGTATGCACGTAAGTAGTCAGGATCACTTATTGATCGTTACTAGCCTGCGACTGATTGCGTAGCTTCTCATATTACTCTTGTACTCGTAATTTGGTCACCATACAATGCTTAGTCGGTTGCTGCAATCTCACCACTTATCTAATCCTTACCCATTAATCTTTGTTAGTCTTGATACCCATGGTAATTGGATTGCTGAGTCCTCGTGGCTCACAGATTACTACAACAATAGTTGCAGGTACAGGTAATGCGGTGATCCGACGTGAGAGCGATGCTTGCTTGTTTTCGAGTTCTTATGCTTCTTCGATAAGGGGTTAGGTTCTTGGTCGGCAGCCTAGGCTAGCTGGGTGGATGTCGTTTGAGTTTCTGATTGTATTTCATTCATAGTCAGATGTTGTCCTCATGTATGATGTATTGATGTATTCTTGTGGCATTTGTATGCCCTTTGTATGTATCCCCAACTATTATGTAATGGTACGATGTAATGATATCCACCTTGCAAAAGCATTTCTGTTGGATTCAGGGTTCTGCAGACCTTGAGAGGGTCGAACACTGGGGTGCGTGCGAAGAACTCTCCCTTCCCAGTATGCCTGCTCAACAATTCCATGGCCTAGCTCGACGAACCTAAGGGACAAGAGACACAACGGTTTATCCAGGTTCGGGTCACCTTGCGGTGTAATACCATACTCCAAATTTGTAGTGGATTGCCATGAGGGGCTGAGAATGAACTAGTACAGTGGTGGAACAGCCTCAGGAGGTGAGGTGTTCTTGAGCTCGATGAGCTAGTGGGTGAGAGGATGATCTGGATGAAATTGACCCCCCCTTCCATGGTGGTGGCTAAGTCCTATTTATAGTGGCCTTGGTCCTCTTCCCAAATGTAAGGTGGGAAGGGATCCCACAACGGCCAAATTTGAAGGGAGACAACTAGGATAAGCTATCCTGACAAAAGTGGTCTTCGCCTGCAAAAGGCTCTGGTGGTGACGCTATGGTGGGCTCCGCGATGACCTCCGTACCGCCGTCCTGGCAGTCTTGGTCTTGTCGCACTGATATGGAAACCTTTGCTTGATTCCTCGGGACTCTACGCCTGCGTTTGCCTCCTTGGCACCAAAGAGGAAACTAGTACACTGCGCCCGCTATCACCCGCTTGACCTTGGTCATCATGGCTCACGTCATGTGAACCCCGCGAGGCTGCCCCCCCAGGGAGGTCTTGGTGTCATCCGCCTCGTGAGGCTCTGCCCCTTATGAGGGTCTTGAATTGTTGTTGCTGAAGCCGGGCCGTACCGGGCCATCGATGGAGCCATGTTGTGGGCTGCAGGCATGCAAGTCTGGGTACCCCCGTTCCCAGGACACCGACAGTAGTCCCCGGGCCCAAGGCACGCTAGAACTTGGCTTCGCGGCAAAGTCGAAGGGCAAGGGTGAAGCGCCGCGGGCCTGTGGCCTTGGTCGACGCATGGCGATTGACAAGACATGGGAGCCCCCACTTCCCCACGCAACCTTGATATTCACCAGGCATGGCGGTCACCGTCACCGCTTCAACTCCATCTTCATTGCTTGCCGTGCGCTCCATTGGCTCTTCCACCTTCTCGGCTCTCCTTTGTCGACATGGTGTCGAGGTTGATGAGGAAGAAGAAAGGGAAAACCCGTGCTCCGGCCGAATCTCCATCGGCCTTCCAGCCCTCCCTCAAGCGGTCGACGATGGTCAATCTGGAGATGCTGGACAAGATCCGTCCGGCGCCATCGCCAATTCCAACGAGTGGAACACGATGGTGTCATGGCCTGTTTCCCGCGCCATCGTCGACATGGCAGCCACTGAGATCCCCATTCATCTCCACACCCTCTTGGCAGGCTTGATTCCCCACCTTTTCGATTTCTTTAATGCCATAATCTCGCATTACCAAGTCCACGCGCTGCATCTGGATCCCCAATCCATCCTTCTCCTTGCCGTCTTTGCCTTCGTCTCTGAGGCCATGGTGACCTTTCAGGCTATGGCGGTGACGACCAGCTCAGGTATCAACTTCGAGCTCTCGCCGGTTTTAAGTTGATTCTAGAAGCGGTGGGTGTTCGTGGACGTCGGCCCTCTCAACTCCCTGCTCTTGCTTCCCCAGGCGCTGCCTGTACCCAGCTCCGGGTGGGGGCATGTGAAGCTTGTCGAACCTCGGCTTGCCCATGTTTGGCGCTGGCTGACCAGGTTGAAGGAGCTCAGGGTGACGACGCTCATGGTGGTGAAGGATTTCGTCCACTGCCGCATTGCTTCACTCTAGCGTCATTCTCCGCGGATGTGGACCTTCGCCGGCATCAGGGACCCCATGAGGCTCCATGTATCTGCGCTTCCTCCTAAGACACTGCGCACGGTGCTCGAGCTCCTGACGGGCGACCCTGCGCCATCCATGCTTCTGAAGGAGGGCCGCCTCTTGTACTACTGCTCGAACACGGAGGGGTTCGTGAGGCAGATGCCCCTCTTTGACGAGTGGGGATACGCTCGGCCGGACTTGAGGGGCCCCATGAGAACCCTGTCCTTGTGGTCCCTCTACCTGCCGTCCCCGTGGCACACGCTGCCGGATGCTGTCGGGGCGGCTGATGAAGAAGCGACACAGCCCAGTGCTCCAGAGATGGAAGCCCCCGAGGCTCGGGTGAGTCGTCCTGAGGGGGCGATCAATGACTTGGCGTGATCCGAGGCTACCAAGGCCGACGCCCCAGAAGCTCGGGGAAGCAGTCCAGAGGTGGTGGTCGGAGAGTTGATGCAGCCCAGGGAGCCCGAGGTCGCCACTCCAGGGGCTTCGCAGTCCGCCCCAGATGCTGATGGCCGTGCCCCGGGCTTCGGCCAGCTGTGCCTGAACTACGAGGCACTCTGCAAGAGAAAGGGGCCTCCTAGCTGCAGTGGTGACGCCTACCGGCCGCTGAAGTAGAGGAAGTACATAGGCATAGACGAGTAAGTACCTCTTCTTCGCGATTTTCTACGTCTTACATCCTTTTCTGACAATGGCCCTTCAGGATCCCTTCATCTGCGGCAACGAGATCTCCTGAGGAGCGGCGTCCACCTGTCCTCAGCTCACCCCTGGTCTTGAGCTCCCCCTGTCGGTCCACCGTGCGTGGCGTAGGCCTGCCCTGGAGGCGAGTGTACCGACGGGGGACCTTGATCCCGCGTTCCTGTCACCCCTCCTTCATGGTCTGCCCTGGGGTGCATATTGGCAGCCTGGGAACGGGGGTTCCTAGACTAGCCTGCCTGCGGCCCACATCATCGCTCCATTAGCGGCCCGGTACGACCCAGCTTCTGCAGCAACAACTCAAGACCCTCGCGAGGGGCCAAGCCTCGCGAGGCAAACGACACCAAGACCTCCCTGGGGGCAGCCTCACTAGGCTGGCTCCGAAGGAGCGGAGATATCAATGCAAAGTGCACCTCACGAGGTTCACATGACGTGAGCCATGACGACCAAGGCCAGGCGGGTGCCAGCGGGCACAGTGTACTAGTTTCCCCTTTGGTACCAAGGAGGCAAGCGCAGGCGCGGAGTCCCGAGGAATCAGGCAAAGGTTTCCATATCGGTGCAACGAGACCAAGACCGCAGGATGACAGGACGGAGGTCATCGCGGAGCCCACTATAGCATCACCACTAGAGCCTTTGCAGGCAAAGACTACTTTTGTCAGGATAACTTGTACTAGTTGTCTCCCTTTGAATTTGGCCGTTATGGGATCCCTTCCCGCCTACATTTGGGAAGAGGACCAAGGCCACTATAAATAGGACTTAGCCACCACCAGAGACGGGGGGGGGATCATTCAGACCATCCTCACACCCACCAGCTCATCGAGCTCAAGACCTCCTGAGGCTGTCAACCACTATACCAGTTCATCCTCAGCCCCTCGAGGCAATCCACCACAAAGCTGGAGTAGGGTATTACACCTGAAGGTGGTCCGAACCACGATAAACTGCTGTGTCTCTTGTCCCTTGGGTTCGTTGAGCTAGGCTGTGAAATCGTTGGGCTAGTAGGTTGGGAAGAAGGAGTTGTTCATACGCACCCCAGTGTTCGAACTCTCAAGGGTCCGCAGAGCCCAGAATCTGATATTTGGCGCACCAGGTAGGGGTGCGTCGAAGCTTCTCCCCCATCGATCGACTCACTGCCGCTCCACCGCCTCCATGGCTGATGTTCGCCGAATCCGTGCTGAGCGTCAAGCCGCTCTCGCCGCGCGCGTCGCCCAGACAGCGCCCGTCGGCAGGCCCCCCGTCATTCTCCATCACCTGCCACCAAGGCCGTCACCGGCCCGGCAGCCGCCACGCTGTCGCTGACTTCGGATGGCTCATCGTCCCATGCTCGTCACGGCACGGCGAACGCACAGGCTTCCTTGCTCATGGCGCATGAGCTCCTGCGCTACCGCCCGATCGACGACCTGTACGAAGACTGGCTAGACCGCATCGCCGAGCTAGTTAGTGCGGCTAGGGGGCACGCCTACACCGTCCCTCTCATTGCCTCGTCCGCCGCCTGCTGCGGGCGACGTAGCCCATGGAGCGCCTCTGGCACCTCCCCGTCAGGACGTCGCCTGCATCCTGGGTGGTGCTCAGGCCCCAGCCTCCCACCGCATTTTCAAGCAGTTCGCTCGTGAGGTGAACGCGGCCCTCCCCAGGCTCGAGGCCAGACGTCTACTCAGGTGGCCCAAGTGCACCATCACCTTCAGCTCGACCGACCAGCTCAAGTGCGCCGCAACTGCCGGTGCCCTCCCGATGCTTTGCTCGCCTGTCATCAACAATGTCCTTGTCACCAAGATCCTCATCGATGGTGGTGCGGGGCTCAATGTTCTTTCCATCGAGACATTCGACCGCCTCCAAGTGTCGTATGATCAGCTGCAGCCCACCAAGCCCTTCTCAGGAGTGACCGATGGCTCCACTACCCCGATAGGGCCAATTCGCCACCCTGTCACCTTCGACCAACGCGACAACTACCGCACCGAGCTCATCGACTTCGACGTCGCTCACATCCGCCTCATGTACAATGCCATCCTTGGGTATCCGGCCCTGGCCAAGTTCATGGCAGTGACCCACCATGGCTACAACGTCCTCAAGATGCCAGGGAACCGCCACATCATCACGATCACCTGCGAGGAGAAGGACGCAGTGTGCTCCCTCGAGCGTGCCTATCAGGATGCGGCGATTGAAGACCCAGACAACGAAGGCGCCATCTGCCCTCTTGAGGCTGTCCCCAAGAAGAAGAAGCAGCAACTCTGCCAAGAGCCTTAGGAGAGCGATGTCTACAGTGGGACCACCTCAGGATCTGCGCCCACAGATGGGGCACCTCCTTCTCGTGCATAGGAAGGCGCGCTCGGCGCCCTCCTCAGGCTGGGCTCACGTGCTCTCTTCTAGTGGGCCTTTGACTTAGCCAACGTCATGAGGGAGGCACTTGGGCACCACATGGAGGCATGCCTCATTGCACACTTCCCTCATGAGGGCACAAGGCACATGGTGCCAGGTGCTCAAGAGTTCATCACCAAGACGACCGAGAGCTTCAAGAGGTGAGAGCCATGCATGGCGACCATTGCCTACCACCTGGTACGACCCCTTATCCTAGGGAGGACAACAAGCTGCCCATCTGCCTCAACATCCCTGGGCTCAATAGAGCCGCATCTCAGGAGCGCTTCTAGCCTTTGCGCGCTGGTCGGTGTGAGGGCTCACTTCACATCTACGTTCGCATGCCTTTTGGCTTGTCGAACGCGGCTTTCGCCTTCCAACGTCGCCTGTGAAGCATTGTGGCTGCTCAGGAGGCCAGGCACCATGCGGTCCTGGCAGAGGTGGCAACGGTTCTTTGCAAGCCCCCCAAGCCTCCAGAGCCTCCCGAGGTTCAGGACCCAGGCGGCTCGTGAGGAGCAACCTCGTCAGCGCGCATCTTCATCTACTTCAAGATCTCTTCAGCAACGGTACCTGTAATTATGTAAATAGCTCAATAGGTAAGTAGTTTTCCTCCCCCCTACCTTGTTTCTTTCTCAGAACCTTCCAGTTTGTTTGGTGGTTGAGTTTTAATAAAATGTTGTGGGGCTGTTGCCTCATAGTTTTCAGTCAATTTTTTTTCAGTTTATTCAGTTGGGGCGCCCCTCGAGCTGCATTATCCCCAGGTCGCATGGGCTTGTCCCTGCGACTCGTATCCTTTTGCATCTTTGATTTACCTTGTTGGGGGTGCCCCTCGGGCTGCACCATCCCCAGGCCGCGTAGGGTCTGTCCCTGTGGCATGTATCCTTCTTGCATCTATTAGAACTAGCTTTACCTGCTTCCATGAGTTACCTTAGGATTATTGCATGCCTGTCTGGTACTTCGATACCATGAACGTCATACGCCCTTGCAAACCCACCCATAACCGCCTCATGATTAAGGACTAGCACGACGTCTATGCTTGGGTCCGTCCCTGCAGCGTTGCTAAACCCAAGAGGCTGAGCTCTGGCTTGCGGGCCAGCTCCCGTGTACGTCACCTCCCATGGCCCTTGGTGCCTTGTTCTTGCATGAGATAATCGTGGGTGGACGAGCCAGGGCGCGTGACCCGGTGCCTCTCCACCACGGGAGCCGCGCGCCGGTTGTCTTTCTTTAGTATTTTCGCATGAGAAGACTGGGAACGACGTCTGTGCTCGGGTCCGTCCTTGTAGCGTTGATAAACCCAACGACTGAGCTCTGTCTGGCGGGCCGGCCCCATTCACGTCACCTCCTAGGGTCGTTGATGTTTGGCCTTCTCATGTGATCACCTCAGGAGATTCATCTGGCGCAGGTTGCCTAACCATCTTGCAGGGCCATCAAAACTATCAAGAACCAAATTCAGGTGCAACCCTCCTTGAGGCAGGGCCTCGTGACTCCCGCGCTGGCTCATGAGTGCCCAGACACACCTCGTCTAGCCCTGCCATGCAAGCATGTGTCAGGGCGGGGCTGTACACGCCCCGGGGGCTCCACTCAGAGGGAGCCCTCACCCACGCACCAGTGGAAGTACCATGCTCCGCGCTGGCAGTCGACACAGTCGAGGAGTGGCTATGCCCGTGCAAGTGCGGAAGCATCATGCTCCGCGCTGGTGATAAACAACGAAGGGCGGCCCCATGGCTGCATCAACCTCAGCGAGCCACCAGATTTAGTGTCTAGCATCGTCGCAACACTTTCCCCTCGGGAGAGTTGCGCGAGGGGGCTGGGCAGGGGGCTATGTTTAGGTCACGCCTAGCGTATGCCACCCTGCCAGGTCCCTCGGTCCTGGTCGTCGCGCGCCCCTCCCGAGCCGGGCCTCGGTGAGAAAAAGGTATGGAGGTTTGTTTGTACGTCAAGGGGGACTCCTGAGCATCGCGACTCAGGAGCCTAACTGGTCACGTAGCCCCTCACCCCTTAGTCTTGTCCTGGTGATCCGGACGACCCAACGACGGCTGAGGTACGCGCGGGGCTGGGCCCTACCGACGTAGAACGCCAAGGCCTACTCTCGCATCTCCTTTCCGTGGGCCGTTTGTACGTCAAGGGGGAGTCCTGAGCATTGCGACTCAGGAGCCTAACTGGTCATGTAGCCCCTCACCCCTTGGTCTCATCCTAGTGATCTAGATGATCCAACGACGGCTGAGGTATGTGTGGGATCGGGCCCTGCCAATGCAGAACATCAAGAAAGCGGGAAGGAAATTGCAAAATCATAGCTAATTATTACAAAAACACTGTCTCTTAAAAAGCACAGACACATAAAGTTTTAACGCCTCCATGAGGCATGGCGCATGTGCTGGAAATGAAAATGGAGGGAAGCGCTGCCTGCCAGCCCCTGCTTCAGCCTTGGGTGCTGCCGCCGCCCGCGAGGAATGCTCCGTCATCGACAACATCACCGTCACCTCTACCATCGGCTATGGATGTAGGTTCAGCAGTGCCATCAGTCAGGGGCGCAGGGTCGATGGCAAGGAACTTCCACATCAGAGCCTCCACTTGGTCCTTCATGGCTTCAGCGGTGGCGGTGCAGTGCACCTCGTCCATAGGCTCAAGCAGGGCTTCGAAATCGGTGCTGGGGTCACGAAGATGGAGGTGGCTGAAGACGCGCCTCATAGATGAAGAGGAGAGCACGCAGGCTCCCCCCTCCACCATGGGGCAGACTCTGTCAGCAACACCCTCGAGCGCCTCGACAAGCTAGGTGAGTAGCTCGGCGGGGCCTTCCCCAGCAGTCACCAGCGGCTTCTTCAACCCCCTCCTGTAGAGATCTCGCAGCGCCTTGCGGGACCTCTCCTCTAGAGAATCGAAGGCGGCATGATCGTTGGCAAGGATTTTCGCCTTGGCCTGTAGCCGGACCTTCTCCTCCTCCACCTCCTTCTTCAGCTTCTCCAGGCGATCACGCTCCATGGCCTACTCCCACGCTGACTACTCCAGCTCGGTGTCACGGCTAGCGACCGCGTCATCCCGAGCCTTTAGCTCCTCCTCCCGCGCCTTGTGCTGACGAGCCTCGGTGGCATGCTCGTTGCGCAGGGTCTCCAGCTCGGCCTCCGCCACCTGGCAGCGCTCCTTGGTAGCCTTAGCATCCTTCCGCGCCATGTCGCGGGCGGCCGCAGCCAGGCCGGCAACCTGCTTACTGATACGTCCATTTTGCATCATGCTTTTATATCGATATTTATTGCATTATGGGCTGTTATTTCACATTATGTCACAATACTTATGGCTATTCTCTCTTATTTTACAAGGTTTACATAAGGAGGGAGAATGCCGGCAGCTGGAATTCTGGGCTGGAAAAGGAGCAAATATTAGAGACCTATTCTACACAACTCCAAAAGTCCTGAAACTCCACGGAATACCTTATAATAAATAATGAAAAATCCTCGCCAAAGATGAAGACCAGGGGGCCCACACCCTTTCCATGAGGGTGGGGGGCGCGCCCCCTACCTCGTGCGCCCCCTGGTGGCTCTCCGATGACCATCTTCTCCTATATGATGTATTTCGTCGAGAAAAAAAAAGCAACCTTTCAGGACGAAACTCCGCCGCCACAAGGCGGAACCTTGGCGGATCCAATCTAGAGCTCTGGCAGAGCTGTTCTGCCGGGGTAACTTCCCTCCTGGAGGGGGAAATCATCGCCATCGTCATCACCAATGCTCCTCTCATCGGGAGAGGGCAATCTTCATCAACATCTTCATCGGCACCATCTCATCTCAAAACCCTAGTTCATCTCTTATATCCAATTCTTGTCTCCAAGTCCGGGATTGGTGCTAGTAGGTTGCTAGTAGTGTTAATTACTCCTTGTAGTTGATGCTAGTTGGTTTAATTGGTGGAAGATCATATGTTCAGGTCCTTTATGCATATTATTACCCCTCTGATTATGAACATGAATATGCTTTGTGAGTAGTTACGTTTGTTCCTGAGGACAAGGAGAAGTCTTGCTATTAGTAGTCATGTGAATTTGGTATTCATTCGATATTTTGATAAGATGTATGTTGTCTAGCCTCTAGTGGTGTTATGTGAATGTCGACTACATAACACTTAACCATTATTTGGGCCTAGAGGAAGGAATTGAGAAGTAATAAGTAGATGATGGGTTGCTAGAGTGACAGAAGCTTAAACCCTAGTTTATGCATTGCTTCGTAAAGGGTTGATTTGGATCCATATGTTTCATGCTATGGTTAGGTTTACCTTAATACTTTTGTTGTAGTTGCGGATGCTTGCAATAGAGGTTAACCATAAGTGGGATGCTTGTTCAAGTAAGAACAGCACCCAAGCACCGGTCCACCCACATGTCCAATTATCAAAGTACCGAACGCGAATCATATGAACGTATGAAAACTAGCTTGACGATATTCCCTTGTGTCCTCGGGAGTGCTTTTCCTTATATAAGAGTTTGTCCAGGCTTGTCCGTTTCTACAAAAAGGATTGGGCCACTTTGGTGCACTTTATTTACTTTTGTTACTTGTTGCTCGTTACAAATTATCTCGTCACAAAACTATCTGTTACCACTTATTTCAGTACTTGCAGAGAATACCTTATTGAAAACCGCTTATCATTTCCTTCTGCTCCTTGTTGGGTTCGACACTCTTACTTATCGAAAGGACTACAATAGATCCCCTATACTTGTGGGTCATCAACAATCTTTTCTGGAACCGTTGCTGGGGAGTGAAGCGCCTTTGGTAGGTGGAATTTGGTAAGGAAAAATTTATATAGTGTGCTGAAATTTATTGTCATTTGTTACTATGGAAAGTAATCCTCTGAGGGGCTTGTTCGGGGTATCTTCACCCCGACCAGTAGAGCAAAGAGTTGCTCCTCAACCTACTGAACCTATTGAAAATGAAATTCCTTATGAGTATCCTTCGAGTATGATAGAAAAACTACTAGCTAATCCTTTTACAGGAGATGGAACAAAGCATCCTGATGAACACCTAATATATGTGGATGAAGTTTGTGGATTATTTAAGCTTGCAGGTATACCCAATGATGTTGCTAAGAAGAAGGTCTTCCCTTTATCTTTGAAGGGAGACACATTGACATGGTATAGGCTATGTGATGATACGAGATCATGGAATTATAGAAGATCGAAATTGGAATTTCCTCAAAAGTATTACCCTATGCATCTTGTTCATCGTGATCGCAATTATATATATAATTTTTGGCCTCGCAAAGGAGAAAGCATCGCTCAAGCTTGGGGGAGGCTTAAATCAATGTTATATTCATGCCCCAATCATGAGCTGCCAAGAGAAACAATTCTTCAAATTTTTTATGCTCGGCTTTCTGAAAATAATCGCACCATGCTTGATACTTCTTGTGCTGGCTCTTTTATGATGGAGACTATAGGATTTAGATGGCATTTATTGGATAGAATTAAACGCAACTCTGAAGATTGGGACCTCGACAATGGTAAGGAGTCATGTATGACACCTAAGTTTGATTGTGTTAAATCTTTTATGGATACCAATATTTTCCGTAAGTTTAGCACTAAATATGGACTTGATTATGAGATAGTAGCTTCTTTCTGTGAATCTTTTGCTACTTATGTTGATCTCCCTAAGGAGAAGTGGTTTAAATATGATCCTCCCATAGAAGTAAAAGTAGCTACACCTATTAAAGTTGAAGAAAAGACTGTCACTTATAATGATCCTATTGTTCCTACTTGTTATGTTGAGAAACCACCACTCCCTGTTAGGATAAAGGATCATGCTAAAGCTTCAACTGTGGTTCGTAAAAGCAATATTAAAACATATACACCTCCTAAGCAAGTTAAAGTAGAACCTAATATTGCTATTGTTAAAGATCTCTTGTCTGATAATATAGATGGGCATGTTATTTACTTCTGTAATGAAACTGCTAGAATTGCTAAACCCCGTGATACAGATAAACCTAGACCTGTGGTAGGCATGCCTGTTATTTCTGTTAAAATAGGAGATCATTGTTATCATGGCTTATGTGATATGGGTGCTAGTGCTAGTGCAATACCTATTGACTTATACAAAGAAATTATGCATGACATTGCACCTATTGAGTTAGAAGAAATTGATGTTACTATTAAACTTGCTAATAGAGATACTATTTCACCAATGGGAATTGTTAGAGATGTTGAAGTCTTGTGTGGGAAAACTAATTATCCTACTGATTTTCTTGTTCTTGGTTCCCCACAAGATAGCTTTTGTCCCATTATATTTGGTAGACCCTTCTTAAATACTATTAATGCTACCATAGATTGCACAAGGGATGTTGTTTCTGTCGGCTTAGATGATATGACTCATGAGTTTAATTTCTCTAAATTTAGTAAAAAACACCATGAAGAAGAATTGCCTAGTAAGGATGAAATTATTGGTCTTGCTTCTATTGCCGTACCTCCTAGTGATCCTTTAGAACAATATTTGCTAGACCATGAGAATGATATGTTTATGAATGAAAGAAGGGAAATAGATGAAGTATTCTTTAAATAGGAACCTATTCTGAAACACAATTTGCCTGTTGAGATCCTAGGGGATCCCCCTCAACCTAAGGGTGATCCCGTGTTTCAGCTTAAACCGTTGCCTAATAATCTTAAATATGCTTATCTTGATGAAAAGAAGATATATCCTATTACTATTAGTTCTAACCTTTCAGAGCATGAAGAAGAAAGATTATTGAAAACTCTGAAGAAGCACCATGCTACTATTGGATATACTCTTGATGATCTTAAGGGCATTAGCCCCACTCTATGTCAACATAAAATAAATTTGGAAACAGATGCCAAACCAGTTCGTGATCCTCAATGATGTCTGAATCCTAAAATGAAAGAAGTAGTAAGAAAAGAAATAATAAAGCTTTTGGAAGCAGGTATAATTTATCCCGTTGCAGATAGTCAGTGGGTAAGTCCTGTTCATTGTGTCCCTAAGAAGGGAGGTATTACTGTTGTTCCTAATGATAAAGATGAATTGATTCCACAAAGAATTATTACAGGTTATAGGATGGTAATTGATTTCCGTAAATTAAATAAGGCTACTAAGAAAGATCATTACCCCTTACCTTTTATCGATCAAATGCTCGAAAGATTATGCAAACATACACATTACTGCTTTCTAGATGGTTATTCTGGTTTCTCTCAAATACCTATGTCGGCTAAAGATCAATCAAAGACTACTTTTACATGCCCTTTTGGTACTTTTGCTTATAGACGTATGCCTTTTGGTTTATGTAATGCACCTGCTACCTTTCAAAGATGCATGATGGCTATATTCTCTGACTTTTGTGAAAAGATTTTTGAGGTTCTCATGGACGACTTTTCCGTCTATGGATCTTCTTTTGATGATTGCTTGAGAAATCTTGATCGAGCTTTGCAGAGATGTGAAGAAACTAATCTTGTCTTGAATTGGGAAAAGTGCCACTTTATGGTTAATGAAGGTATTATCTTGGGTCATAAAGTTTCTGAAAGAGGTATTGAAGTTGATAAAGCCAAGGTTGATGCTATTGAAAAGATGCCATGTCCCAAGGACATCAAAGTTATAAGAAGTTTCCTTGGTCACGCCGAATTTTATAGGAGGTTCATTAAGGACTTCTCAAAAATTTCTCGGCCTCTGAATAATTTATTACAAAAAGATATACCATTTGTCTTTGATGATGATTGTGTAGAAGCATTTGAAATACTTAAGAAAGCATTAATCTCTGCACCTATTGTTCAGCCACCTGATTGGAATTTACCCTTTGAAATTATGTGTGATGCTAGTGATTATGCTGTAGGTGCTGTTCTAGGACAAAGAGTTGATAAGAAATTAAATGTTATCCATTATGCTAGTAAGACTCTAGACAATGCTCAAAGAAATTATGCTACTACTGAAAAAGAACTCTTAGTAGTTGTATTTGCTTATGATTAGTTCAGACCTTATATTGTTGACTCTAAAGTAACTATCCACACTGATCATGCTGCTATTAAATATCTTATGGAGAAGAAAGATGCTAAACCTAGACTTACTAGATGGGTTCTCTTACTACAAGAATTTGATTTGCATATTGTTGATAGAAAAGGAGCTGAGAACCCCGTTGCAGGCAACTTATCTAGGTTAGAGAATGTTCTTGATGACCCACTACCTATTGATAATAGCTTTCCTGATGAACAATTAAATGTCATAAGTACTTCTCGTAGTACCCCTTGGTATGCTAATTACATAGTTGCTAAATTTATACCACCTAGCTTCACATACCAACAAAAGAAAAAGTTCTTCTATGATTTGAGACATTACTTTTGGGATGACCCACATCTTTATAAAGAAGGAGTAGATGGTGTTATTAGACGTTGTGTACCTGAGCATGAACAGGAACAAATCCTACGCAAGTGCCACTCCGAAACTTATGTAGGACATTGTCGGTGTCAAAACCGGCGGATCTCGGGTAGGGGGTCCCGAACTGGGCGTCTAAGGCGGATGGTAACAGGAGGTAGGGAACATGATGTTTTACCCAGGTTCGGGCCCTCTTGATGGAGGTAAAACCCTACGTCCTGCTTGATTTATTCTTGATGATATGAGTATTATAGGAGTTGATCCACCACGAGATCGGAGAGGCTAAACCCTAGAAGCTAGCCTATGGTATGATTGTATGTTGTCCTACGGACTAAAACCCTTCGGTTTATATAGACACCGGAGGGGGCTAGGGTTACAGAAGGTCGGTTACAAAGGAGGAGATATACATATCCGTATTGCCTAGCTTGCCTTCCACGCCAAGTAGAGTCCTATCCAGACACGAGACGAAGTCTTCAGTCTTGTATCTTCATAGTCCAACAGTCCGGCCAAAGGATATAGACTGGCTGTCCGAAGACCCCCAAATCCAAGACTCCCTCAGTAGCCCCTGAACCAGGCTTCAATGACGATGAGTCTGGCGCGCAGTGTTGTTTTCGGCATTGCAAGGCGGGTTCCTCCTCCGAATACACCACGGAAGAATTTTGAATACAAGGATAGTGTCCGACCCTGCAAAATAAGTTCCACATACCACCGTAGAGAGAATAATATTTCCACAAATCTAATCTGCTGACACATTTTGGCAACATGACATTATGCCATGGCTCGGAGATTATTCGAACCGTTTCCTCTAACTAGCCCCGCACATAACGCGAGGCAGTTTCTTGACACGTCTTGTCAAATCAGAGATCGTGTCCCCCTTATTACGGGATTCTCATTAATACGGGCGTGGGTAACCCAACCGCGCCATCGATTACGGTGCTTTGGGGGATAAGCAAGTTTTACCAGGCTAGTAGGGGCGCATAGTTTTGGCCGCCCTTATAAAGGGACAAGGTTTAACCTTTTTCTACCCACACCTTCTTCCTCCTTGCTCATCCATTCTTGCGCACTCGAGCTCCAATGCCCAAGTCCACATCCTTCTCCAAACATGTCCGGAGCGGGAGGCAAGTGGATGGCGTCCTCTATCACGGAGGGACACATCAAAAAGCTGCACGGGGCCGGATACCTAGCTGCGAATATCACGCATCGGCTGCCCGCTGCGGGGCAGATCGTCCCTACCCCGGAACCTCACGAGAGGGTAGTTTTCCTCCACCACTTCCTCCGCGGACTGGGGTTTCCCCTCCATCCATTCGTCCGTGGTCTCATGTTCTACTACGGGCTGGACTTCCATGATCTGACCCCGAACTTCATCCTCAACATTTCGGCGTTCATCGTCGTGTGTGAGGCTTTCCTCCGCATCCGGCCCCACTTCGGCCTGTGGCTAAAGACCTTCAATATCAAGCCGAAGGTGGTGGGAGGCCAACGAGCAGAATGCGGCGGAGCCATGCTGGGCAAGATGCCCAATGTTATATGGCTTGAAGGCTCCTTCATGGAGACCATAAAGGGGTGGCAATCGGTGTGGTTCTACATCACCAAGCCGCGCGACACCAACTGGGTGGCGGCCCCCGAGTTTCGATCTGGAATCCCCACGCGTCCCACTTCCTGGAAAGAGAAGGGCCTGTCCTGGGGTTCATCGGTGGAGCTCGACGGACTCCAGAAATGTATCTGGAATATGGCAGGCAAGAAGCTCAAGCTTGTCAACATAGTCCAGGTCATGCTCATCCGCCGAATCCTCCTGTGTCAACAACGGGATTTCAATTTGTGGGAGTTCGACCCGGCCCAACACCAGACTCTGAGCGAGCTCTTCGACACGACGCACAAGGACGTCTGGAGGGTGCTGTTCAAGGGTGCCGAGGTCCCTCCCTCTCTCACCGAGGACCGCGGGCTAAGCGCAAAGCGCACTGAGCATTCGGTGAGTTCTACACATCTGGTAGGATATTTATTTCCCCTAGCTTAACCATGTGCGGGGTCTGAGCTCCATGCCTTTGACAGGACTGGGTGGAGACATCAGGGCAGATTAACTGTCCGGCCCCTCTGCCCAAAGACACTGCGGACGCTCTCCTAACGGAGATGCTGACTCCGGCTCCTTACAAGGTGCCGGAGAAGACCAAGATGGCCAAGGGAACCCTAAAGAGTTCCCGACGCCAGGTGTTATCGGACTCATCGTCCGATAACTCCACGACGCACTCCTCCCCTGAAGACGAGGAGGAAGATGAAGATGCTCCCCCTCCAGTCGGGGGAGACAAGAGAAGGAAGGCCGCCCAAACCGGGGGGGGGGCGACGGGTCCAAGAAGGGAAGGACTCTCCTTCCTGACTACTCCACCACCGCCACCGAAGGCGAAGACGAGTGGCTGCTCAGGGCCAAGCCCCTAGCGAAGTCGTAAGTATTCGGATGCCAGAGTAACTCATAGCATACCTTTGTCGCACTGCTTCTCCTAACGCCGAATTATGATTATGTAGACCGCCACAAGCCCGTATCGACGTATCGTCGGACGGCTCCCTGGGCTCGTCGGATATGGATAGCGATCCACTTCCGACCGCCACCTCCCGTTGCCCTACGGACAACGCCTAGGTATTGTCTCAAGAGGCACCGGGTCGAGGGGAGACACTCCTGGAAGCGCCTCAAGGCGACCTTCCAGATTCCGGGAGCAGAGGGAGCAAGGCTCCCGAGGGCTCCGAGTTTGGCCCTCAGCCGAACATCGCGCCGGAACCTCTAGTGGTTCCGGACTCAGGCAGGCGGACTCCTTCCAAAAGGGGCAAGACGCCTGTGCCGGTGACCTCTGTCCATCCAGAGGCACCGGACAATCTGCTAGGAGCGCTTCGCAGCGCTTCCATCGACGAAGAGCACCGCACTATTATGAGTGCGGTGATCCAGAAGGTTCAGTCCGCCAAGGGCGGACTGACTGAAGCCTGTGCTAGCCTTCTGACAGGCCTTGAGGTAAGTATTTGAAATATAGGAATAATATTACCGCATAGACAGTAGCCCTTGATGCTCTGTTCGGTGTTCACAAAGAAAAGCCGAACAGAGGAACAAACAATATCGCATGAGTCTAATATAAGTATGTCTATATGCGTATGCAGGCTTCGCTGCTGGCCTCTGCCGTACTGACTGCGGAGGTCGCCGCATTGAAGCAGGACCTTGAAGGGTCCAAGGAAGAGCTCGGCCTTGCCGAGAGACATCTCGAGGAGAACAAAGGTAAGTGGTACCTAGTCTATGGATATATAAAGAATGCGATTGCAAAATGACAGGATCATCGTAAATTTGCCAGGGGCCACGACCGAGGTGGCGACCCTGAAGCAAGCGCTATCCGAGGCCGAAAACAAAGTGACCAAGGAGCGCACCGAGTAGGAAAGGCATGAGGCACGGGTGGGCGAGGTGCAGCAAGAGCTCCACGCTCTCGTGATGGAGCACGAGGCGTTGGAGCTTGACTTGAAGACGCGAGAGTCTGAGCTTGCCACGGCCCTTGAGAGTGCAAAGAGTGCCAAGGCCGAAGCCCAAAAGGCCCTCTAGGAGATTGATGCGATGAAGAAGATAGCGACGGGTAAGGCATTCTATATGCAAAGCAAGCATGTGAAAGTGAATTACTTGTTACTTACCCGAATCTGGAGCTCTCCAGGAGCATTCACAGATTTGCCCCGCAGCGTGTCGGATGCCGCACAGTTTTACCAAGCCGAGGAGGGAAGCTCAACGGAGAAGCTATTCTGGTCTCAGTATACTGGGACCGAACACCCGATGCCTCTGAGAGACCAGCTGAAGCAACTGGTCGAGCTGCACAAGGCGGCCGAACAGGCCATGAAGGGCTTTATAGTCCGGATGTGGCCTGGCGACGCCCTTCCTAATAGCTACTTCGGCCTGGTGAGGCGGCTTGTGGATGCCTGCCCATGGCTGGAAGTCATCAAGTGGTCCGTTTGCATCGAAGGTGCACGCCGGGCTTTCGCCCGTGTAAAGGTGCAATGGGCCAAGATGGACGCCGTGAAGCTGGTGAAGGAAGGGCCGCCGTAGGGCAAGGAGCATCGCCACCCCGGGATGTACTATGAGGGTGTCCTGAAGGGTGCCCGTCTCGTAGCGGACGAGTGTGCAAAAGATGTAATATTTGAATGAACTTGCTCGTGTAATCCTGTATTATAAAGACTTGTTCATATGCGCTATGCAACGCTTGTCTAAATTTAAAATATTACCTTCTGTTCGGCTGTTTATCTAATCTAAAAGATGGCTAGTCATCGGCTTCTGCCCCCATGCCACGAGTGCTGGGGTGTTCGGGATAAACCTGAGCACTCTTGTTCCCATTGTTGGGTCCTTCGAGGGAGGTGCTCAGCACAACGAACAAGGCAATCAGACTATAATGCGTTATCACTCTCACTTAGCCATAGAATTCTATAATTTTAAATTTTGGCGAAGCCCCTAGTATTCGGAGGGCCGAATTCGGGGCGCGATACACACCTTAAGCCGGACAGGGCCGACTCCTCGCTCTAAGCGGCATAAGTCTTTAGGGACTTGAAACCTCTCGAACAACGACCAGTCTCTCGCCTTATCATGACAGTCAGTTTTAGCTTTCTCTACTGAGGTGCTTAGCCCAGCAGAACCGGGGCACAATCGTAGTAGTTTTCCCAGTGCTACCTTAGCCGATATAGTGGATCGTAAGGTACCAAAACATGGGAGACGGTCAAACCCAACTATTGACCCAAGACATGATTCAGAGCTGATGGATATAATGCTATAAGTTCGGGGTGCCACACTGTCGAAAGTGTTCGGACTTCTCATGCCGTATTATGGGGTATGCTTAAGCCCCTAGTGTATTGGCCATACCAGAGTGTACGGGTGCTAGATGTCGTGAATGAACATATATATAAAAAGGAAGAATGCAATAATAGTCTTAATGCTATGCATTGTTTATTCAAAAAGGTGCGTTGAAGCAGAACGATACAAGTAGTGCGATAAGCAAAAATTAGGACTGCTTGACATGTCCCTTCCAAGGGCAAGCCGAGGAATAGTATTAAAGCAAATATTTCACTCGTTATCGTAATCCACCTGGGAGTTCCGTGGTGTGACGTAGCTTTCTGCCTCCTTGGTTGATGCATCATGTGTTCGGCAATCATGCTACCGGACAGGGTTTCCAGAGACTAAAGTCCTGAAAGAGAAAAATAACAAAGCGGGAAGCCCCTAGTGCGGTTTAAGCCGTGATTTGGGGCGTGCCGCAGTCGTGCCCCCTCCCCGCCTGTGCCCATGGTATTTTTAATGCGTAATTATGTATGCGTGGCACGGATTTTGCCGTTTGGCTGGGACCGGGGTGGGGCCGCATTGCTATGCGAGCTCGGAACGTGCCAGGCAGTCCTGTTGCCGATTACTCCGGGCACGCTTGAAGGTGTCCGGGTCCTTAAATCGACGAACTAGTGGATTGCCTTAAGAGGTTGCTTTGTGCTTCTGCTGCGAGGGCCGCTGTGTGCTCCTCCATGCGGAGAGAGTGCTCTGTGTTTCCATTGACTGTGATGACCCCCCGAGGTCCTGGCATTTTGAGCTTGAGATATGCATAATGCGGTACCGCATTGAATCTTGCAAATGCGGTTCGCCCGAGCAGTTCATGGTAGCTACTACGGAATGGGACTATGTCGAAGATTAACTCTTCGCTTTAGAAGTTATCCGGGGATCCGAAGACCACTTCTAGTGTGACTGAGCCTGTGCAATGGGCCTCTACACCTGGTATGACGCCTTTAAAGGTCGTTTTTGTGGGTTTGATCCTTGAGGGATCGATACCTATTTTGCGCACTGTGTCCTGATAAAGCAGGTTCAGGCTGCTGCCGCCATCCATAAGGACTCAAGTGAGGTGAAATCCGTCAATGATTGGGTCTAGGACCAATGCGGCGAATCCGCCATGACAGATACTAGTGGGGTGGTCCCTGCGGTCGAAGGTGATCAGACAGGAAGACCATGGGTTGAATTTTGGGGCGACTGGCTCCAACACATATACGTCCCTGGGCGCACGCTTTCATTCCCTCTTGGGGATGTGGGTTGTGTATATCATGTTCACCGTCCGCACTTGAGGGGGGAACCTCTTCTGTCCTCCGGTGTTCGGCTGCCGGGGCTCCTCCTCGTCATCGCTATGTGACCCCTTATCTTTATTTTCGGCATTTAACTTGTCGGCCTACTTGAACACCCAACAATCCCTATTGGTGTGGTTGGCTGGCTTGTCGGGGGTGCCGTGTATTTGACACGAGCGATCAAGTATACGGTCCAAACTGGATGGGCCCGGAGTGCTTCTTTTGAATGGCTTTTTCTGCTGACCGGGTTTAAAGCCTTTGAATCTGGCATTGACTGCCGTATCCTCGGTATTGTTGCTGTTAATGCGGCGCTTATGTTTGTTGCGACGTGACCTGCCATTGTCGTCCTTGGTATCCGAAGTACCATGGTTCTTTGATATGTTATTACTGCGAGCCAGCCAGCTGTCTTCTCCCACACAAAAGCAGGTCATGAGTGTCGTGAGGGCTGCCATAGATTTCGGCTTTTCCTGACCAAGGTGCCGGGCTAGCCACTCGTCACGGATGTTGTGCTTGAAAGATGTTAGGGCCTCTGCATCTGGACAGTCGACGATTTGATTTTTCTTTATTAGGAACCGTGTTCAGAATTGCCTGGCCGATTCTTCTGGCTGCAAAATTATGTGGCTCAAGTCATTGGCATCTGGTGGTCGCACATAAGTGCCCTGAAAGTTGTCGAGGAATGCGGCTTCCAGATCTTCCCAACAGCCAATGGACTCTGCTGGCAAGCTGTTGAGCCAGTGCCGAGCTGGTGCTTTGAGTTTTAGTGAGATGTATTTGATGGCGTGTAGGTCATCACCGCGGGCCATGTGGATGTGCAGGAGGAAATCCTCGATCCATACCGCAGGATCTGTTGTGCCGTCGTATGATTCAATATTTACGAGTTTGAAACCCTCTGGGATTTTCTGATCCAATACTTCGTCTGTGAAGCATAGGGGGTGTAAGGCACCTCTGTACTGGGCTATGTTGCGACGCAGCTCAAATGAGTCTTGCCCGCTGTGTTCGGCCCGACCGGACATACTTTTACTGTGTCCGGCGTGACGATTATCATCTCGCATAGTGGCGCGCCCTCGTGATCCGTAGATCGATCTTGCATGTTTTGCTTTGTCCTCCAATACGTCTTGCAGGTCTGGCATATTTCCCCATGCCTTTTTATTTGAATGGCGTTAGGGTGCGGGCTGAGCTTTTGGCTGGAATGTTTCTTTGTCGCGGCCACGAGGTGGCCGATCAGCCGCGCATACGCCAGGGATGTAGGTTTCGGTGCTTCCTCCTCCAGTCGGGGTAGAAACTTGCACTTTGGGTAACTCTTGGAGGGGCGTTCGAGTTTATATTCCTTGGCCGCCAGGACTTTAGTCCATCTTTCGGCTAGCAAATCTTGATCAGCTTAAAGCTGTTGTTGCTTTTTCTTAAGGCTATTTGCCGTGGCTATAAGCCGGCGCTTGAAGCGCTCTTGTTCGACGGGATCCTCTGGCACGACAAATTCGTCATCGTCGAGGCTTGCCTCGTCTTCGGAGGGAGGCATGTAATTATCATCCTCCACCCCTCCATCTGCCGCTCTCTCAGGAGGGCTGGCTCCTCCATCCTACTGCTCTAAATCTTGCTGGAGGGGATTGTTGTTGTCTTCGGCACTGTCCGGAGTGCTATTATCTTCGGTGCATGTATCACCAATTTTTCCTTGGCAGGACTTAGAGAGGCGCCGCTGACGCTGGCGCTTGGGTTGCTTCTTGGAGGGGTCATCCTCCGTTGTCTCATGGCCATTGCCTTCTTTGGGTGTGTCAACCATGTATATATTGTATGATGAGGTGGTTGTCCAGTGCCCTGTGGGCAGTGGTTCCTCTTCGACTCCTGCATCGTCTTCCATACCGTCGATGTCTTCGGAGTCGAAGTTGAGCATGTCGGTTAAGTCATCGACAGTGGCTACTAAGTGGGTGGTGGGTGGGCGGCAAATTTCTTCGTCATCCGCATCCCAATCCTGCCAGACGTAGTTCGGCCAGGACTCTCCTGACAAGGAGAGAGACCTTAATGAGTTCAGTATGTCGCCAAAGGGCGAGTGCTGAAAAATATCCGTGGAGGTAAACTCCATGATCAGCGCCCAATCGGATTCGACAGGAACGAGCGCAGGCGGTTTGGAGTCCATGGCCGGAGAAGGATCCGACAGTTTGGCAACATGGCTCTCATGAAGGGTAAGGTCGATATTCGGCTCGATCGCCACTGAGGATACGGCCTCCGTGACGGGGTCCATCCACCCGTCCATGGATGGCGTAGCTATCTCCAAATTGAGGCTCGGAGCGGCTGCCGGTGCGATCTCCTGAATACGGTCCGATGGTAGAGCTAAATCGTACTCATCGTGACCATGCGGCGCACAAGGCAGGGGCTCGAATCCATCGAAGATCAAGTCTCTGTGAATATCGGTCGTGTAGTTTAAGCTTTCGAACCTGACCTGGTGGCCAGGGGCGTAACTTTCGATCTGCTCCAGATGGCCAAGCGAGTTGGCCCGCAGTGCGAAGCCGCCGAACACAAAGATCTGTCCGGGGAGAAAAGTCTCACCCTGAATTGCATTGCTATCGATGATCGTAGGAGCCATCAAGGCTAACGGCGACGACACAGAGGAACTCTCAATGAAAGCACCAAAGTTGGTGTCAAAACCAGCGGATCTCGGGTAGGGGGTCCCGAACTGTGCGTCTAAGGCGGATGGTAACAGGAGGCAAGGAACACGATGCTTTACCCAGGTTCGGGCCCTCTTGATGGAGGTAAACCCTACGTCCTGCTTGATTTATTCTTGATGATATGAGTATTACAAGAGTTGATCCACCACGAGATCGAAGAGGCTAAACCCTAGAAGCTAGCCTATGGTATGATTGTATGTTGTCCTACGGACTAAAACCCTCCAGTTTATATAGACACTGGAGGGGGCTAGGGTTACACAAGGTCGGTTACAAAGGAGGAGATATACATATCCGTATTGCCTAGCCTGCCTTCCATCCCAAGTAGAGTCCTATCCGGATACGAGACAAAGTCTTCAATCTTGTATCTTCATAGTCAAATAGTCCGGCCAAAGGATATAGTCCGGCTGTCCGTAGACCCCCTAATCCAGGACTCCCTCAGACACCATGCGGGAGATAGAACTGCACATAAGGTATTGCAATCTGGTTTTTATTGGCCTACTCTCTTCAAGGATGCCCGTAAGTTTGTCCTATCTTGTGGTGAATGTCAAAGAATTGGTAATATTAGTAGACGTCAAGAAATGCCTATGAATTATTCACTTGTTATTGAACCGTTTGATGTTTGGAGCTTTGATTATATGGGACCTTTTCCTGCCTCTAATGGATATACACATATTTTAGTTGCTGTTGATTATGTTACTAAGTGGGTAGAAGCTATTCCAACTAGTAGTGCTGATCATAACACTTCTATTAAAATGCTTAAAGAAGTTATTTTTCCGAGGTTTGGAGTCCCTAGATATTTAATGACTAATGGTGGTTCACATTTTATTCATGGTGCTTTCCGTAAAATGCTTGCTAAATATGACGTCAATGATAGAATTGCATCTCCGTATCACCCACAGTCTAGTGGTCAAGTAGAATTGAGTAATAGAGAACTCAAATTAATTTTGCAAAAGACTGTCAATAGGTCTAGAAAGAATTGGTCCAAGAAACTTGATGATGCATTATGGGCCTATAGAACTGCATACAAAAATCCTATGGGTATGTCTCTGTATAAAATGGTATATGGAAAATCATGTCACTTACCTCTCGAACTAGAACATAAGGCATATTGGGCTATTAAAGAGCTCAACTATGATTTTAAACTTGCCGGTGAAAAGAGGTTATTTGATATTAACTCACTTGATGAATGGAGAACCCAAGCTCATGAAAATGCCAAGTTGCTTAAAGAAAAGGTTAAAAGATGGCATGACAAAAGGATACAAAAGCGTGAGTTTAATGTAGGTGATTATGTATTGCTATACAACTCTCATTTAAGATTTTTTGCAGGAAAACTTCTCTCTAAATGGGAAGGCCCCTATGTTATCGAGGAGGTCTATTGTTCCGGTGCCATAAAAATCAACAATTTCGAAGGCACAAATCCGAAGGTGGTAAACGATCAGAGAATTAAACATTATATATCAGGTAATCCCATAAATGTTGAAACTAATATTATTGAAACCGTAACCCCGGAGGAATACATAAGGGACACCTTCCAGAACGTTTCAGACTTCGAAAAGGAATAGGTATGTGGTACGGTAAGTAAACCGACTCCAAAACAATTTTTAAGGCAATATTTCTCCGTTTTGGAATATTTAGAAAAATAGAAAATTGAGTAGAAGTCCGGGAAGGACACAAGGGCCCCACGAGGGTGGAGGGCGTGCCCTACCCCCCTGGGCGCGCCCCTACCTCGTGAGCACCTCGTGTGCCTTTCAGACTCCGTTTTCTTGCACGATACGTATTTTGGTCGGTAAAAATTCATTATATATTCTCCCGAAGGTTTTGACTCCCGTATCACGCAAATATTCTCTGTTCTTGTTTTGAGCTGTTTTTCTGACAGATCTAGATTATCATGACGTCCCCAAGTGCTTCCAAGGACAAGTTCTTCGAGAAGGTCATCAACCCTTACCTCGCGGAGGTGCTGCGACAGCCTCAAACCATTGAGATGCGTGATGGGTTGCCGCACATCCGCGATGCTGAGGGACCAAAGGGAACCGGAAGCGTGGAGACGAGACTCGAAGGAATGGAGCAACAAGTTTCCAAGTGCCAGGGGATGGTGGAGTGTGGAATCAACGCTAGCCACACAATGCTCGCGGAGTTCACTAACAACTACAAGCCGGATGCCAAGAACACCGAGGAGGCCACCTTCAAGCTACATGAGAAGATCGAGCACCTCCAAGCCCAAATCTATGACCTGCAAAACCAAAACTGGGAGTATGAATATAGATTCAAAAGAATGAGTTTGGCTGCATATTCGAGGATTCCGGAGACTCGATCATCCTTCTATGATGGTGAACCTATGCCTTGGAAGATGGATGACAAGCCTGCATCATCAACAACAACTCCACCTTCTTCACCAACAAAGGAGACATAATCACCTGGGTATGGGCACTCCCCTTGGAAACCACCAAGCTTGGGGGAGGTGCCCCGGTATCGTATCACAATAACAACTCCTATCTTTATCGTTTTCCTTAGTTCGATCCTATTAGTAATATTTTGATCTAGTAGAATAAAGTTTATGGCATGATCTAGTTGTGAGTTTTGCTTTATTATCCTTCTATGTAATCGAGTTCGTGAGCTATATAATTAAGATTAGTGTTAAGTCAAGGGCTTGATTTTCTTGCTATGATCTTGGGTGAATAAAAGAAAAGAGAAAAATAATAAAAAGAAACAAAAGTTCATATTGATCTTATTGATATTAATGACTTCACATAGAAAGAGTGTGATGATTAAAAGTTGTTGGGAGTTGGCAGACATAGCTTTGGTCATCGTTGCAATTAATAGGAAGTAATAAGAAAAAAAGGTTTCACATATAAATATACTATTATTGACATCTTTTATGATTGGGAGCACTCATCAAAATATGACATGATAAAGAGTTGATGTTGACAAGGAAGACAACGTAATGGGTTATGTTTTCTTATATCTGAGATAAAGTATGTTGTCATGGATCATCCAACATGTTGACCTTTCCTTTCCCCCTCATGCTAGCCAAATTCTCAGCACCAAGTAGAGATACTACTTGTGCTTCCAAATACCCTTAAACCAGTTTTGCCATGAGAGTCCACCATATCTACCTATGGATTTAGTAAGATCCTTCAAGTAAGTTGTCATCAGTGCAAAGCAATAAAAATAGCTCTAAATATGTATGATTAGTGTGGGAGAAATAAGCTTTATATGATCTTGTGATGTGGAAGTAATAAAAGCAACGAACTGCATAATAAAGGTTCATATCACAAGGGGCAATATAAAGTGACGTTCTTTCGCATTAAGATTTTGTGCATCCAACCATAAAAGCACTTGGCAACCTCTGCTCCCCTCTGCGAAGGGCCTATCTTTTATTATTATCTTCTACCTTATGCAAGTGTCATGGTGATCTTCACCTCTCCCTTTTTCATTTTATCCTTTGGTAAGCCCAGCGTGTTGGAAAGAACCTGATATATATATAATTGGATGTAGGGGGGCATGAGTTATTATTGTTGACATTATCCTTGAGGTAAAAGGTTGTGGGGCGAAACTATAAGCCCCTATCTTTCTTTGTGTTTGATTAAAACTCTGTAACCACAAGTATTGCGCGAGTGCTAGAAATTATGAAGGACTAGATGATAGTTGAGTATGTGGACTTGCTTTTTAGCTCCGACATAGACACTTTCTGATGTTATGATAAATTGCAATTGCTTCAATGACTGAGGTTATAGTTTGTTGGTTCTCAATAAGGTTTCTGATTCATACTTTTCCATTGTGAATAGATCATCACTTGAACATAAGTAATCATATGACAATATCTAAATATGTTGCTTTTATGAGAATAATCATGATGCCTTCATGTCCGTATTTTATTTTTATCGACGCCTCTACCTCTAAACATGGGGACATATTTATTGTTATCGGCTTTCGCTTGAGGACAAGCGAGGTCTAAGCTTGGTGGAGTTGATACGTCCATTTTGCATCATGCTTTTATATCAATATTTATTGCATTATGGGCTGTTATTTCACATTATGTCACAATACTTATGGCTATTCTCTCTTATTTTTACAAGGTTTACATAAGGAGGGAGAATGCCGGCAGTTGGAATTCTGGGCTGGAAAAGGAGCAAATATTAGAGACCTATTCTGCACAACTCCAAAAGTCCTGAAACTCCAAGGAATACCTTATAATAAATAATGAAAAATCCTCGCCAAAGATGAAGACCAGGGGCCCACACCCTTTCCACGAGGGTGGTGGGCGCCCCCCCAACCTCGTGGCCCCCCTGGTGGCTCTCCGATGACCATCTTCTCCTATATGAAGTCTTTCATCGAAAAAAATAAGAATCAACCTTTCGGGACGAAACTCCGCCGCCACGAGGCGGAACCTTGGCGGATCCAATCTAGAGCTCCGGCAGAGCTGTTCTGCCGGGGAAACTTCCCTCTCGGAGGGGGAAATCATCGCCATCGTCATCACCAACGCTCCTATCATTGGGAGAGGGCAATCTCCATCAACATCTTCATCAGCACCATCTCATCTCAAAACCCTAGTTCATATCTTGTATCCAATTCTTGTCTCCAAGTCCGAGATTGGTGCTAGTAGGTTGCTAGTAGTGTTAATTACTCCTTGTAGTTGATGCTAGTTGGTTTAATTGGTGGAAGATCATATGTTCAGATCCTTTATGCATATTATTACCCCTCTGATTATAAACATGAATATGCTTTGTGAGTAGTTACGTTTGTTCCCGAGGACAAGGGAGAAGTCTTGCTATTAGTAGTCATGTGAATTTGGTATTCGTTCGATATTTTGATAAGATGTATGTTGTCTAGCCTCTAGTGGTGTTATGTGAATGTCAACTACATAACACTTCACCATTATTTGGGCCTAGAGGAAGTCATTGGGAAGTAATAAGTAGAAGATGGGTTGCTAGAGTGACAGAAGCTTAAGCCCTAGTTTATGCGTTGCTTCGTAAGGGGCTGATTTGGATCCATATGTTTCATTCTATGGTTAGGCTTACCTTAATACTTTTGTTGTAGTTACGGATGCTTGCAATAGAGGTTAATCATAAGTGAGATGCTTGTTCAAGTAAGAACAGCACCCAAGCACCAGTCCACCCACATGTCAAATTATCAAAGTACCGAATGCAAATCATATGAACGTGATGAAAACTAGCTTGACGATATTCCCATGTGTCCTCGGGAGCGCTTTTCCTTATATAAGAGTTTGTCCAGGCTTGTCCTTTACTACAAAAAGGATTGGGCCACCTTCCTGCACTTTATTTACTTTTGTTACTTGTTGCTCGTTACAAATTATCTCATCACAAAACTATCTGTTACCACTTATTTCAGTACTTGCAGAGAATACCTTACTGAAAACCGCTTATCATTTCCTTCTGCTCCTCGTTGGGTTCGACACTTTTACTTATCGAAAGGACTACGATAGATCCCCTATACTTGTGGGTCATCACTTACCTTCCTTAGAGGCCGCTAAGGCATGGATCCATGCCGCCCTAATGGACGCGTAGGATCACAACCACCCGAGATCAGCTCGAGGCGTCATGACACCAGGCGACGGTCGGCGCCTTGAAGATCATCGCGAAGTTGGGTCAGCGCAGAAAAATCCTCTTCCAGAGTACCAGGCGCGGCAGGAGGAGGCCGGGGGCTCCGAAGCCTTTGGGACCTCAGCAAGCGAGTTGAGGGCAACCACCTCTGGAGCCCGCCTGGCTATAGGGACCGCTTCCTCCTGAGGCTGGGCCCTCGGGTCTCACAAGGGAAACCTTGCCACAAGAGCACGCGGGTCATCACCAACTTTCTTGTAAACTTGAAATGGGGGCTAATCAACCCCAACACCCCCTGAAAATGCTAAATTCCAACAATTGGAATTTCAATGAACCCAAAATGCCCTTCATAAAAGCCCACCATTTTTGGTTCTGGTTTAAACCTCTGCCAAAAATGGTTCTACAATTTATGGGGACATTCTGGATTTTTGAACCAAGTCATAAGTATTTGAATTTGGGCATTTTAAATATTATAAATATTTTAAAGTGCTCAAATAATCTTGGAAGCATTTTTAGGCAGTTGAGAATATTCTCAAATGTGCCTCTGAATATTTCCAGAGTTTTTGGAAATGAAATAGTATTTATTCTATTTCAAAACACAGTGCAAAAAATAAATAAAAGAGAAACAGAAAACAGTGCAGAGCACTTACCTGAACCCACCTGGCCGGCCCACCTAGTAGCCCAGCCCACCTGCTGTGCCAGCGAGCTGCTTGCTCTCGCCAGCACAGGCAGGCAGGTGCTCAACGGCGAGCACATCATGCTTGCCACGTAGCTGCCCGCCGCACAGCCGCTCCCCTCGTCGACCTGTCGCCCAGGGACGAACCCTCTCTCTCTCCCCGAGCTCCCAGACACACTCGCTCTCTCTCTGGTTCCCTCTCTCGCCCTCCCCAACGTCGCCCGAGACATCACCATCGCCGCCGATCGCCGCAGCCGCGTCCAACGCCGTCCCCGCGCCCTCTCACCATGTCCGGACGGTTCGCCGTCGTCGACTACGTCGACCAGCCGAGTAGCACGACGCCGGAGCCCCTGCATCGTCACCGCCACCGTCGTCTTCAACCTTCGGCCGCCGTCGATCGTTGTCGTTGATCCGCCGCACCCAAGCTTCCCCGAGCACACTGACCCTCCCTGCGGCTTCCCTGTGAGCTGCTGAACCTCCCCGTGCTTTTCGTTTCGCCCTTAGAACACCGTAGACGCCACGCCTCTTGTGCCCGAACGCGCCGCCGCCTGACCACGTCGCTGGTGATGCTCCGGTGGCCATTTGGTCACGGGCTTGTGCCCGTCACACTCCCCGCGCGACGTAGATGTTGTAGGTGCTTTCGCCGGATCGCCTAGGCCACCGCAGCCACGAGCACGAGCACACCCGAGCCTCGGCCTCCGCCGAGCTCGTCGCCGGCGATGCTCCGGCCACTCCCCGGCCAAACCACCACCGTGCTTGGATGCGGGCGAGTCCCAGCTCCAGGTAGGTGCTCTCCGCTCGCCAAATGGGGCCCTGTGGGCAAATCCCACAGTGCGCCGCTGCGTATGGCCTCGCCGGCAGGCTTTGACCGCTCACTGGCGAGGTTGACCCTGTTGACACGGGTTGACCTCCCCCTCTCTCTCACTGACATGCGGGCCCCGCCCGACTAATTAGTCTGGTTAGTGCTAATTAACTAGGTTAGTTTAGTTAGTAGTCATTGACTAGTGGGCCCTACCCAATTAATTAGGACTAACTAGCTTAGTTAGTCCACAGAGTCACTGACCAGTGGGCCCCACTGGCCAGGTTTGACCAGGACTAGGCGCTGTTGACTACTCACGCTAGCATGATGCACTGCTGACGCAATAAAAGGAATTTTGGAATAAAAACAATTCTAGAAATTCTTTTAATTGCTGAAAACTTCTAAAAATCATAGAAAATCAACCATAGCTCCAAATCCAACAAATTATATATGAAAAATGATCAGAAAAATTCAATCTATCATACTGTAATGGTTTCATGCATGACAAAACAATTTAACCTTGCTGTTTAGGTGAAACAAGCTAATACACTTATTATGCATAATAACTTAAGCTTCCATTTGAATCTTTGATTCAAATGGACCCATTTCAACTTGTTTCACGTTGCATTAGGCAGGACACATCATTTTGCCATGTCATAGCATGCATCATATTGTTGCATATTGCCATGTGTTGATTATCTTCTGTGGTGTCTCTCGTGGTAGGTTCTGCCTCCAAGGATATCTCCGAGTATCCAACTGAAGGGCAGTACCCTACTACTACTCCATCAGGCAAGCAGCCCCATTGATCATATCGATACAATCCCATGTTCTCGCCTCTGCTCTCATTTACTGCACTAAGACGACAACGTTTCAAACTGCTGTGTGCTGCGGTAGTTGAACCCTTATCCTCTGCATGACCTATCATTGGCACAATAACTAGATGAAACCCACTAGCATGTGTAGGAGTTGATTGAGCTATGTATGTGTTTCCTACCTTGTTATGTCTGCTATGCTTAGAGTTGTGTCAGGTTTGGTTCATCTGGGTGATGGGCTAGAGTGAAATGATTATGTCAATAATTGAGGAATGTGTTGAACATGATTTGGTAAAGGTATCGATGAGAGGCCATGTAGGAGTACATGGTGGGTTGTTTCATTGAGGCCGTCCCTAAGAACTGAGATCTGTATGTGTGATTTAAGAATCAGCTACTACTATACAATGGGCCCGAAACCAATGGACCCTCTCGGCTTCTTAATCACCCTAGTACTCTATCCAGGAGTTGCAATTAGTTTCTGGTGTTTGTAGCTCATGTGTTGGCGGCCGTTCATAGCACTGACCTTAGGGGTGGGCTATGTTGCGGTAGATACACCGTGGCCGGGTATGCCGGGCGCCCGTTTGGCGTCTCGGGACCCTGTTCACATCGTTCGGGGCCGTATGTGGAAACCTCGGCCGGACTCCCTGCGGATGGAACCTGGATAGGCGATAAACCTGGACTAGAGACTTGAGTGTTTAGGTAGGCCGTGGCCGACACCCTCGTTGGGCTTCCGCTTGAAGGTTGCCGAGTACATGTCGTGTAAACGACGGTAAGTGGTGAGAGCATGTATGAAGAAGTAGACCCCTGCAGGGTTAACATCATCTATTCGAATAGCCGCGTCCGCGATAAAGGACTACTTGGTTGCCTATACAGTTCATAGACAAGTTAATGGATACTACTAAAAGACTCAAGATAAGTGTGAGTACCGAGGATGGCCCTCTCGTAGGATGACGAGGGAGGATCCCCGGTGGAGTATTGTGTTGGTGATTAGTGGACTCGTGTGCGAAAATTATTTTACTAGTGGTGTCTCGTAGGATAGCTTAGCCAAGAATCAAAGCTGGCTTGCTGCAATAACTCCACCACCTTCTTGAGAATGAGCATGTATAGTAGGTTCTATTGTAAGACTTGCTGAGTACCTTTATACTCATGTTTGCTTTAATTACTGTTTTCAGACGACAACACCGCCCCCTCCGATGGGTTTTATGTAGACCTCGACGTCGATGAGTGACTTGCCACCCAGGTGGTGATCCTGGCCATGGAGGGCCCTATGTAGATAGACAGGCTTCGAGAAGCCTTCTTTCTTTCTAGTGTCTGTACTCAGACTATTTGCTTCCGCATGTGCTTGTATGCTTGTATGACTTGAGTGTCGGGTCATGTGACCCCTACCTGTATGAACATGTTATGTACGGCTCTCTGGAGCCTTTAAATAAAGTACTTGAGTTGTAGAGTTTTGTTGTGATGCCATGTTGTATTTGCACATATCGAGCATATTGTGTGTATGATTGAAATGCTTGGTATGTGTGGGATTCGACAATCTAGTTGTTTATCCTTGTCAGCCTCTCTTATGGGGAAATGTAGTCTAGTGCTCCTTGAGCCATAGTATTTCGCTACAGCCCGGTTCACCGGAGTCCTGCTAGCCCAGCACTACTGCTTAGGACACTTGACTGGCCGGCATGTGTTTCACTTCGTTCCTATGTTTGTCCCTTCGGGGAAATGTCATGCGGTGACTTCCGGAGTCGTGCCTAGCCTGCTATAGCCCGGGTTCCTCGGAGTCCTGTTAGCCCAGTGCTACAGCCCGGATTCACACGCTGATGACCGACATGCTCGATGTGATTCATGTATGTCTGTCTCCATAGGTCTGTGCCGCTTTGGGTTCACGACTAGCCATGTCGGCCTAGGTTCTCTGTCATATGGATGCTAGCGACACAATCATATACGTGAGCCAAAAGGCGCAAACGGTCCCGGGCCATTGTAAGGCGACGCCCGTGGGGATACCGTGCGTGAGGCCGCAATGTGATATGAGGTGTTACCGGCTAGATCGATGTGACTTGGAATCGGGGTCCTGACAGCGTTGGCATCAGAGCCGGACTACCTGTAGGTTCGTTGAGCCAAACTGGTCGATGTCGAGTCTAGAAACGCTTTAGTTATATGTAGGGGTATTGCAAACTATTATGGATGTCTCACATCTTTTTCTGAGCATTTATAGCCGTTATGCTGTCCGAGTCATCCCAGGTTTCTAAGTAGTCTGATGCATTTGCAAACCCCTTCCTCCTATTCCTGATGTCCATTTGGGCCAGATTAATCACACTAATCGGTGAGTTGAGGTACTCTGTTGCCTCAACATATATGTTGGAGCTATTACTATGACCCTAGGTGTTTTAGGGAGTCACCTAGTAATCTAGCCATGTTTTGTGTTCCGGTGTGATGATTCTGGCCACCATTCTCGAAAGTATCCCGTGATGCCATGTAGTGGTAGGTATTCTATTCATGGGTTCTTGAACCCGAGATTCACCCTACTTATCTCTTGTTGATAGTGTTGCTAGTTCCTTTAGGATATTAGTAACCTTTGCGATAGTCCTCGAGGTTCGTGGTACATCCTTCTTCCAATTATCATGGACCATTCTTGGCTGGAGTTCTTTTGAACCAAAAGGTCACGATAGAGTGCTCCTCATGAGTTCTCCATTCTATGTTGTGACTCTGCCAACCCTACCTTCCTACATGGGTTATCCGGAAGAAATATGTTGAACTCGTTCGACATACTAATATATGCATCCACAACTCAGAAATTTATATGTTCCTTTGAGTTGTCCCCCTTTCGTTATATTCTGACCTTCATCTATCAATTGATAGTCAAGAGTATGTGAGCATTCGTTCATCGGTGCCTATTATTCTTGTGGTCCGTGGAGCCGTTCTATTTCAGAATGACTAGGAGAAACAAACTCCAGTACCTCATCCATTTCTAGGATTGGGTCAAAGCAGTTGTATTTCGCAGATCAAATGCAATCAAGCTATTGGTCTGTTCTACCCTGAAGTACTATCCACTTTATGTCAGGAATGTCATGAGAATTGCACCTTCCCTTATGAATTCTTGACATAGTGATACTTCTGGCCATCATTATTCATTCCTCGGTGTCGTGCTGTCGCAACCGGAATACCGACAAGTGAATCGTGATGTGTGAAATCAATACTCCTAGCAACCCTTTCCTTGGTAGTTAATGGACATTAATATCATTCTTAGTGTGCTGATTATTGAATCATAACCCTAAGGTTGATCGTGCTACCTAGTCCTTATTTCTTGGTGCACTCTTTGATCAACGGGTTAGGATTTTGCCAAACCCTTGCTCTTTTGATCATATCGTCTTGCCCTGAAAAGCAAGATTATTCTCGAGCTTAGTAACATATCGGTGGTTCGTGATTTTCCGAAGATCTTCTTGGAAGTATTACCTGGCTGTCACCTAACCGCTATGTTGAGTTCGTGATCAAGTTGGTTTTCTTATAAATCATCCCTTGCGTTGTCTTCAACAAGGTAGTCCATATCATCCATTCTAGTCCGGGTATGCCATCCCTTTGTACTCCGCCAAACGATTGTTGTGAATTGCCTTAGGATGGTATAAAGAGTTTCAATGATCTTTGAATCAAAAGTAATTCTTTTTGCCACTTAAGGGAATAGCTCTACGAGCCACCTCCTCTAAGGTGCCCCGTTCGACATGAAGGGCAACTTAACTCCTCGCTACTTGAAACACATCCACCATCTTATTAAGCGTGGAAATGTTGCCTACCAAATTGAAACTTTGTTATCAGTTTCTCTCCATCCGTCTTGATGTGTGCATTGTGTCCCGGCTTAAGAGACGTTCTATCGTCTCATTCCATGAGTTGATCGTGTATCGCTTGATCTTTGTGAAGATCGAATTCTGTTGAGTTTGTGATAGACCTTGTTCTAGGAACCGTCCCAGTTTCATGGAGACCCTATAAGATGGCACCCTTAGAACTAGTCGAGCTTAAGAACCAACTCGATGAGTCCTTGAAAAAGGGTTTCATCCGTCCTAGTTCCTCTCCTTGGGCTTGCCCCGTCCTCTACGTCAAGAAGAAGGATGGAACGGATCAGATGGTTGTAGATTACCGACCTGTCAACTTGGTCACTATCAAGAACAAGTATCCGCTTCCCAGGATCAACGATCTGTATGATTAGCTCGCTGGATCCTCAGTCTTTTCCAAGATGGATTTGAGGTTGGGCTACCATCAAATCAAAATCAGACACGGGGACATTCCCAAAACGGCCTTCGTTACTCGTTATGGCCAATACGAGTACACCGTCATGTCCTTCGGTTTAACCAATGCCCCAGCCACTTTCTCTCGGTTAATGAACTCAGTCTTCATGGAGTATTTGGATAAATTCGTCATGGTATACCTCGATGATATACTCATCTACTCCAAGAATGAAGAGGAACATGCTAAACATCTAAGGCTGGTATTGACGAAACTTCGAGAGCATCGCCTTTATGCCAAATTCTCCAAGTGTGAATTTTGGTTGCTAGAAGTGACCAATCTAGGCCATGAATCTCCAGTAAGGGTATCGCTATCAATCCCGAGCGAGTTCAAGCCGTCCTTGATTGGACTCCACCTGAGACGGTGAAGCAAGTTCAGAGCTTCCTTGGCTTAGCGAGCTATTGCCACCGCTTCGTCGAGAATTTCTCCAAAGTTGCTAAACCTCTAACTGAACTCCTCAAGAAAGATAAAATGTTCGAGTGGACCCCATAGTGCGAGTTCAGCTTTCAGGAACTGAAAAGATGACTGACATCTGCTCCCGTACTGGTACCACCAGATTTCTCCAAGGATTTTATTATCTATTGCGATGCCTCGCGACAAGGACTAGGTTGCATACTCATGCAAGATCATCAGGTAATTGCCTATGCTTCACGACAATTACACCCACATGAGGAAAATTATCCCACACATGATCTAGAGCTTGCAGCTGTAGTCCATGCACTTAAAACTTGGCGACATTACCTCCTCGGTAATCATTGCGAGATCTTCACCGATCACCAAAGTTTGAAATATATCTTCACCCAACCGGATTTGAATCTCAGGCAAAGACGTTGGGTCAAGTTGATCTCGGATTACGACTTATGAATAACTTACACCCGGGCAAAGCCAATGCCATGGCTGATGCGCTAAGTCATAAATCTTATTGTAACAACCTGATGTTACAACAAAGTCAACCACTTCTCCATGAGGAATTTCGTAAGCTTAATCTTCACATTGTTCCTCGAGGATTCCTATCCACCCTAGTGGCGAAACCTACCCTTACGGATCAGATCATCAAGGCACATAAGGTAGGTCCGGGAATCTCCCGTATTAAGAGAAACATTAAGAAAGGAGTCGCGAATTGTTTCTCCGTTGATGATCAAGGTGTCGTATACTTTGGAAACCGCTTAGTGGTTCCCAAGGCACGATACCTGAGGCGGCTGATCCTTAAGGAAGCTCATGAATCCCCTTTCACCATTCATCCTGGTAGTACTTAGATGTATCAAGACCTACGCCAGAGGTTTTGGTGGACTAGGATGAAGAGAGAAATTGCTCAATATATTGCTAGTTGCGACGTCTGTCGTCATGTTAAAGCAGAGCATCAATGGCCTGCTGGCACCCTTCAACCTTTGGCTATTCCTGAGTGGAAATGGGATAAAATCAGTATGGATTTCATTACTGGGTTTCCCAGGACCAAGAGAGGGAATAATGCTATCTTCGTCGTGATCGATCGTCTTTCCAAAGTAGCCCATTTTCTACCTGTTCGTGAGAGTATCACCGCTAGCCAGCTAGCTGACCTATACATCTCCCGAATAGTGTCTCTTCATGGTGTCCCATTGGAAATTAACTCGGACCGTGGGAGTCTCTTCACCTCTCGATTTTGGGAAAGTTTCCAAAATGCTATGGGAACTCGTCTCTCTTTTAGCACCGCCTTCCACCCTCAATCTAGTGGTCAAGTAGAGCGAGTAAATCAAATTCTGGAAGATATGCTCTGAGCTTCTGTCATCTCCTTCGGAATGGATTGGGAGAAATGCCTTCCATTCACGGAGTTTGCTTATAACAATAATTATCAAGCTAGATTGGGCAAAGCTCCTTTCGAAGTTCTCTATGGACAAGAATGTCGAACGCCTCTTAATTGGTCAGAAACCGGGGAAAGACAACTCTTTGGCCCGGATATGATTCAGGAAGTAGAAGAGCAGGTTCACGTTATTCGTGAGAAATTGAAAACGGCCCAATCTCGTCAAAAGAGCCAATATGATTGTAAACATAAGCTCATGACTTATGAATTCGGCGAGAAGGCTTACCTTCGGGTTACTCCGTTAAAGGGAACCCATCATTTCGGTATCAAAGGCAAATTGGCCCCTCATTACATTGGACCCTTTCGCATTCTTGCCAAACGAGGAGAAATTTCCTACCAATTGGAACTACCTCCACATCTTTCCAGAGTTCACGATGTCTTCCACGTTTCTCAACTCAGGCGTTGCTTCGCGGATCCTATCCGTGGAGTGGACCACGAAACGCTTGATCTACAAGATAACCTCTCATATTGGGAATATCCCGTTCGTATCCTTGATCAAGCCGAGCGTACTACTTGATGCCATAACATCAAGTTTCTCAAGGTTCAATGGTCACACCATTCTGAGAAAGAAGCTACTTGGGAAAGGGAGGATCATCTTCGACTAGAGTACCCCTCCTTCTTCCCGACGAGTCCTGAATCTCGGGACGCGATTCTTTTGAGTGGGGGTGAGTTGTCACATCCCTACTTTCCTGTTATGCATTAGGGTTGGTTGAACTTGTGCTTCATGTTTAAATTTCTTTTAAACTTGAAATGGGGGCTAATCAACCCCAACACCCCCCCTGAAAATGCTAAATTCCAACAATTGGAATTTCAATGAACCCAAAATGCCCTTCATAAAAGCCCATCATTTTTGGTTCTGGTTGAAACCTCTGCCAAAAATGGTTCTACAATTTATGAGGCCATTCTGGATTTTTGAACCAAGTCATAATTATTTGAATTTGGGCATTTTAAATCTTATAAATATTTTAAGGTGCTCAAATAATCTTGGAAGCATTTTTAGGCAGTTGAGAATATTCTCAAATGTGCCTCTGAATATTTCCAGAGTTTTTGGAAATGAAATAGTATTTATACTATTTCAAAACACAGTACAGAAAATAAATAAAAGAGAAACAGAAAACAGTGCAGGGCACTTACCTGAACCCACCTGGTTGGCCCACCTAGCAGCCCAGCCCACCTGCTGTGCCAGCTAGCTGCTTGCTCTCACCAGCACAGGCAGGCAGGTGCTCGACGGCGAGCACAGCATGCTTGCCACGCAGCTGCCCGTCGCCCAGCCGCTCCCCTCGTCGACCTGTCGCCCTAGGACGAGTCCTCTCTCTCTCCCCCAGCTCCCAAACACACTCGCTCTCTCTCTGGTTCCCTCTCTCGCCCTCCCCGATGTTGCCCGAGACATCACCATCGCTGCCGCTCGCCACACACGCGTCCAACGCCGTCCCCGCGCCCTCTCACCATGTCCGGACGGTTCGCCGTCGTCGACTATGTCGACCAGCCGAGCTGCATGACGCTGGAGCCCCTGCATCGTCCCCGCCACCGTCGTCTTCAACCTTCGGCCGCCGTCGATCGTCGTCGCTGATCCGCCGCACCCGAGCTTCCCCGAGCACACTGACCCTCCCTGCGGCTTCTCTGTGAGCTGCTGAACCTCCTCGTGCTTTTCGTTTCGCCCCTAGAACACCGTATACGCCGTGCCTCTTGTGCCCGAACGCGCCGCCACCTGACCACATCGCCGGCGATGCTCCGGTGACCATTTGGTCACGGGCTTGTGCCCGTCACACTCCCCGCGCGGCGTAGAAGCTGTAGGTGCTTTCGCCGGATCGCCTAGGCCACCGCAGCCACGAGCACGAGCACACCCGAGCCTCGGCCTCCGCCGAGCTCGTCGCGGACGATGATCCGGCCACTCCCCGGCCAAACCACCACCGTAGTTGGATGCGGGCAAGTCCCAGCTCCATGTAGGTGCTCTCCGCGCGCGAAATGGTGCCCTGTGGGCAAATCCTGCAGCGCGCCACCGCGTCTGGCCTCGCCGGCAGGCTTTGACCGCTGACCGGCGAGGTTGACCCCGCTGACACGGGTTGACCTGCCCCTCTCTCTCATTGACATGCGGGCCCCGCCAGACTAATTAGTCTGGTTAGTGCTAATTAACTAGGTTAGTTTAGTTAGTAGTCACTGACTAGTGGGCCCTGCCCAATTAATTAGGACTAACTAGCTTAGTTAGTGCATAGAGTCACTGACCAGTGGGCCCCACTGGTCAGGTTTGACCAGGACCAGGCGCTGTTAACTGCTGACACCAGCATGATGCAGTGCTGACGCAATAAATGGAATTTTGGAATAAAAACAAGTCTGGAAATTCTTTTAATTGTTGAGAACTTCTAAAAATCATAGAAAATCAACCATAGCTCCAAATCCAACAAATTATATATGAAAAATGATCAGAAAAATTCAATCTATCCATCTGTAAAGGTTTCGTGCATGACAAAACACTATAACCTTGTTGTTTAGGTGAAACAATCTAATACACTTATTATGCATAAGAACTTAAGCTTCCATTTGAATCTTTGATTCAAATGGACCCATTTCAACTTGTTTCACATTGCATTAGGCAGGACACATCATTTTGCCATGTCATAGCATGCATCATATTGTTGCATATTTCCATGTGTTGATTATCTTCTGTGGTGTCTCTCGTGGTAGGTTCTGCCTCCGAGGATATCTCCGAGTATCCAACTGAAGGGCAGTACCGTACTACTACTCCATCAGGCAAGCAGCCCCATTGATCATATCGATACAGTCCCATGTTCTCGCCTCTGCTCTCATTTACTGCATTAAGACGACAATGTTTCAAACTGCTGTGTGCTGCGGTAGTTGAACCCTTATCCTCTGCATGACCTGTCATTGCCACAGTAACTAGATGAAACCCACTAGCATGTGCAGGAGTTGATTGAGCCATGTATGTGTTTCCTACCTTGCTATGCCTGCTATGCTTAGAGTTGTGTCAGGTCTGGTTCATCTGGGTGATGGGCTAGAGTGAAATGATTATGTCGGTAATGTGAGGAATGTGTTGAACATGATTTGGTAAAGGTATCGATGAGAGGCCATGTAGGAGTACATGGTGGGTTGTTTCATTGAGGCCGTCCCTAAGAACTGAGATCTGTATGTGTGATTTAAGAATCAGCTACTACCTACATTGGGCCCGAAACCAATGGACCCTCTCGGCTTCTTAATCACCCTAGTACTCTGTCCAGGTGTTGCAATTAGTTTCTGGTGTTTGTAGGTTATGTGTTGGCGGCCGTGCGTAGCACTGACCCTAGGGGTGGGCTATGTTGCGGTAGATACATCGTGGCCGGGTATGCCGGGCGCTCGTTTGGCGTCTCGGGACCCTGTTCACATTGTTCGGGGCCGTATGTGGAAACCTCGGCCGGACTCCCTGTGGATGGAACCTGGGTAGGCGATAAACTTGGACTAGAGACTTGAGTGTTTAGGTAGGCCATGGCCGACACCCTCGTTGGGCTTCCGCTTGAAGGTTGTCGAGTACATGTCGTGTAAATGACGGTAAGTGGTGAGAGCGTGTATGAAGAAGTACACCCCTGCAGGGTTAACATCATCTATTCGAATAGCCGCATCTGCGGTAAAGGACTACTTGGTTGCCTATACAGTTCATAGACAAGTTAATGGAAACTACTAAAAGACTCAAGATAAGTGTGAGTACCGAGGTTGGCCCTCTCGTAGGATGACAAGGGAGGATCCCCGGTGGAGTATTGTGTTGGTGATTAGCGGAATTGTGTGCAAAAACTATTTTACTAGTGGTGTCTCGTAGGATAGCTAAGCCAAGAGTCAAAGCTGGCTTGGTGCAATAACTCCACCACCTTCTTGAGAATGAGCATGTATAGTAGGTTCTATTGTAAGACTTGCTGAGTACCTTTGTACTCATGTTTGCTTTAATTACTGTTTTCAGACGACAACACCGCCCCCTCCGATGGGTTTTATGTAGACCTCGACGTCGATGAGTGACTTGCCACCCAGGTGGTGATCCTGGCCATGGAGGGCCCTATGTAGATAGACAGGCTTCGAGAAGCCTTCTTTCTTTCTAGTGTCTGTACTCAGACTATTTACTTCCGCATGTGCTTGTATGCTTGTATGGCTTGAGTGTCGGGCCATGTGACCCCTACCTGTATGAACATGTTATGTATGGCTCTCTGGAACCTTTAAATAAAGTACTTGAGTTGTAGAGTTTTGTTGTGATGCCATGTTGTATTTGCACATATCGAGCATATTGTGTGTATGATTGAAATGCTTGGTATGTGTGGGATCTGACAATCTAGTTGTTTATCCTTGGCAGCCTCTCTTATGGGGAAATGTAGTCTAGTGCTCCTTGAGCCATAGTAGTTCGCTACAGCCCGGTTCACCGGAGTCCTGCTAGCCCAGCACTACTGCTCAGGACACTTGACTGGCCGACATGTGTTTCACTTTGTTCCTATGTTTGTCCCTTCGGGGAAATGTCACGCGGTGACTTCCGGAGTCCTGCCTAGCCTGCTACAGCCCGGGCTCCCCGGAGTCCTGTTAGCCCAGTGCTACAGCCCGGATTCACTCACTGATGACCGACATGCTCGATGTGATTCATGCATGCCTGTCTCCATAGGTCTGTGCCGCTTTGGGTTCACGACTAGCCATGTCGGCCCGGGTTCTCTGTCATATGGATGCTAGCGACACTATCATATACGTGAGCCAAAAGGCGCAAATGGTCCCGGGGCATGGTAAGGCGACACCCGTGGGGATACCGTGTGTGAGGCCGCAATGTGATATGAGGTGTTACCGGCTAGATCGATGTGACTTGGAATCGGGGTCCTGACCTTTGGTGCATGGCGCTTGAGCGGCGCGGATCAAGATAGGCATGTCAGTGCCGACAGGCTGCATCTCGCCGCACAACATGATCAATGGCGCGCCGCTGAGCAAGCTAGGCGCATCCGCGCCGATAGGCTGCGGCTTGTCGCACGGGGAGACCATTGGAGTGTCGCAGAGCGAGAGGCGCGCCGCACTGCACAGCAAGAGCGGATCAAGCGGCGCTTGCCTGCTGTTGACACGGCGCCGCAGCTGGGTACATGTCCCGTCAGTACCCCCATCCTCGCCAGGAGTGGGCAGAGGCCCTCAGCATCGTACTTGCACTAGAGGCCGTCTAAACCATAATTGCACCGGACGCCCGCCGCACCATTCGCATGGGTGTCTCCGTTCGCCTTGTCCGCGGCCCGCTGGATGCCAACGCGCTGGTTCGTAAGCTCGACCGCTCCTTGGCCCAGGTGTCCACCTGGTCGCAGTAGAGGAACATGGCCGTCGCATCCTCGAGCTGGTGATCTCCGATGAAATAGCCAACTGGGAGCTCGAGATCGCGCTCGAGATGTACCGCGAGCGTGTCGACCGCTTGGACGAATGCCTGCATGAGTTCAAGCAGAGCGAAGAGCTACCTTAGGCAAGGGCTGCTGGTCATGGTGTCATGGACGCGTTTTATTTTGAAAAGTCATTTTGACGTGGATAGCTATGTCTTCAAATCGATCATAGTATTGCTCTGTTTCAATTTGTGTACTCTGTTTTCCATTCTTATATGCTCTGTTTCAATGTGTGTATATACGCTTTCCATTCTGTATATGTGGATGATAACAGCTAGATTCAAATTAGTATACAAAAACAGATATAAAATGGAAATCATAATATATGTCAATTGTTCATTACATCATCACACAATATATATATATATATATATATATATATATATATATATATATATATATATATATAATATCATCACATATACATGATGATACTTAACTACTAGGTACAATGCATAAAATTGAAAACGATCAATACTAAAACTAATAATCCCTCCTGGGGCCAGTATTCCGGCAGCCCCTCGCCAACAGCTCCCTGGTGCGCGGCGTCTTCCTAGTGTGTAGGTACTCCGACTCCTCCGCCTCGCAGCGCTTGACGTACCAACCTGCCTCTTGCTGGCGGATGCGCGCGGCCGATCTTGCCATTTCATTGGCTGCTCATTGGAGCTCCTCGTCGGTGGCACGCTGGAGCTTATCAGCCCACCTCCACGCAGTGACGAGGCGCCTAACGCCTATGACCTTCCTTGCGAAGTACCCATCTTCATACACCTCCTCGGCACAATGACGCGCCCGCTCCCAAAGTTCTGCCGCCACCTTTTCCAGGCGACATCACAGGCTTCACAGGCCGCCTGGTACCTGGCTTCCTCCTCCGCCATCTCCTTCTTGAACGCCACTTGCCTGGCTTTCTCAGTAGGCGACAGCGACTTCCACAAACAAAGATTGTTCTGGCCCCAAAACCAATCCAAAGTTGGGGGGGTCCGATGCAACCTCATTAGGCGGCGCGTAGGGGTCCTCGTCGCTGCTAATCGAGTGAGCTTCTGCGGGGGCGGCGACTGCTCGTCGGTGCGTGGGCAGACCGGCGGCGCCATGATAGAGATTTGAGAGAGAGAGAGATGGCGAGTGAGGGGAGGATGTAGATGAGAATGCAGGCGGGACGACATGAGCAAGGTAGTATTTATTGGCGGCCGGAATATAGATCGACGGGGACAGTACAAACGCCGTTCGCCAGAATTTATGAGTACCGTAGTTTGAATTACACACGATTCCCACAGCAAAATCCGTGTGTGAACATAATTGCCAAAATCCGTGTGTGAACGTAATAGCTGACGGTTTCCAATGCAGAACCATGTCTAATTAATGATCCCCGCCATTCACCTACCTAACCCCGAGCCGCGAGATAGACAGCCAATCGTGTGGGGGCCGGTTATCTTGCTAGATCTTTACATTTTCTTTTTTGAACACCACATATTTACATTGTTTGATGATTTTTTACCTCGCACACAAGTGCACAAAAATATGATTTCTCAAACCGTTTTGGTTAGGAGTTGCATCTAGATGTTGTTCAAATTTGAATTACGGTCATTAAATGGATAGAAAATCACTTAAATTTCTTTAAAAGGTCAAATGACCCCTGAAAATTTTCAAATTTTCACATAACAGTTGTATTAGTGCACGTGAAAACTAGGAAAAAATTTGAAGGCCGTAAGAGGAAGCTATCTCCCGTCCGTGAGCAAACATGCATTGTTCCCTCTCGGAACCACGAACCTTATAGTGAGTTGCTCCGGTTTGTGAGGGGTGTGTGTCCGAACTTTTGTCAAACAAGCCAATTTTTTTACCACATCATCTTGGTTGCATGACATTAAATCAAGCAAGGTTTCATGTTTTTCTGATCATTTTTTATTTTTTGGAATTAAAATGCCATGGCATGCACTCCATGCATGTGCCCATGGCTTGACAACAATATGTTTGAAATTTCCTTATAATTTATTGCACATGGAATTAATTCGCACACAAGTACACAAAAAATATAATTTTTCAAAACATTTTGGTTAGGCGTTGCATGTAGATGTAGTTCAAATTTGAATTATGGTCATTAAATTGTTAGAAAATCACTTAAATGTCTTTAGAAGGTGAAATGACCCCTGGAATTTACCAAATTTTCACATGACAGTTGCACGTTAAACGTAGGAAAAAAATTGAAGGCCGTAAGAGGAAGCTATCTCCCGTTTGTCATCAAACATGCATTGTTCCCTCTCGGAACCACGAACCTTCTAGTGAGTTGCTCCGGTTTGTGAGGGGTGTGTGTCCAAACTTTTCGTCAAACAGGCCAATTTTTTGCCACATCATCTTGGTTGCATGACATTAAATCAAGCAAGGTTTCATGTTTTTCTGATCATTTTTTTATTATTTGGAATTAAAATGCCATGGCATGCACTCCATGCACGTGCCCATGGCTTGACAACAATTTGTTTGAAATTTCCTTATAATTTACTGCACATGGAATTAATTCGCACACAAGTACACAAAAATATATTTTTTCAAAACATTTTGGTTAGGCGTTGCATGTAGATGTAGTTCAAATTTGAATTATGGTCATTAAATGGTTAGAAAATCACTTAAATGTCTTTAGAAGGTGAAATGACCCCTGAAATTTACCAAATTTTCACATGACAGTTGCACGTTAAACGTAGGAAAATATTTGAAGGCCGTAAGAGGAAGCTATCTCCGTTCGTCATCAAACATGCATTGTTCCCTCTCGGAACCACGAATCTTCTAGCGAGTTGATCTGGTTTGTGAGGGGTGTGTGTCCAAACTTTCATAAAACATGCCAATTTCTGTACCACATCATCTTGGTGGATGACATTTAATCAAGAAAGGTTTCATGTTTTTCTGGTCATTTTTTAATTTTTTGGAATTAAAATGCCATGGCATGCACTCCATGCATGTGTCCATGCCTCGACACCAATATGTTTGGAAATTCCCTCTAATTTACTGCATATGGAATTAACTCGCGCACAAGTACACAAAAATATGATTTTTCAAACCGTTATGGTTAGGCGTTGCATGTAGATGTAGTTCAAATTTGAATTACGGTCATTAAATGGTTAGAAAATCACTTAAATGTCTTTGAAAGGTCATATGACCCATGAAATTTACCAATTTTTCACATGAAAGTTGTATTAGTGCACGCTAAACATAGGAAAAAATTCGAAGCCCGTAAGAGGAAGCTATCTCTCGTTCGTCATCAAACATGCATTGTTCCCTCTCGGAACCACGAACCTTCTAGCGAGTTGCTCCGTTTTGTGAGTTGTGTTTGTCCAAATGTTCATCAAACATGCCAATTTCTTTACCACATCATCTTGGTGGCATGACATTACATCAACCAAGGTTTCATGTGTTTCCGATCATCTTTCTATTTTTTGAATTAAAATGCCATGTCACTCCATGCATACATATGCATGTGTCCATGTGGTGAGACCAATATGTTTGAAAATTCTTTCTAATTTACTGCACATGGAATTAACTCGCACACAAGTACACATATATGGTATTTCAAACTGTTTTGGTTAGGCATTGCATATAGATGTAGTTCAAATTAGAATTATGGTCATTAAATGGTTAGAAGATCACTTAAATGTCTTTAAAAGGTCAAATGACCCCTAGAATTTTCCAAAATTTCACATTACAGTTGTACTAGTGCACGTTAGACGTAGAAAAAATTTGAAGGCCGTAAGAGGAAGCTATCTCCCGTTCGCCATCAAACATGCATTGTTCCCTCTCAGAACCACGAACCTTCTAGCGATTTGCTCCTGTTTGTGAGGGGTGTGCGTACAAACTTTCGTCAAACATGCCAATTCTTTACCACATCATCTTAGTGGCATGACATTACATCAACCAAGGTTTCATGTGTTTCTGATTTTTTTTTGGAATTAAAATGCCATGCCACTCCATGCATACGTATTCATGCATATGTGTCTGTGTCGTGATACAAATAAGTTTGAAAATTCCTTCTAGTTTACTAGACATGGAATTAACTCGCACACAAGTATGATTTTTTAAAACTGTTTTGGTTAGGCATTGCGTGTAGATGTAGTTCAAATTTGAATTATGGTCATTAAGTGGCTAGAAAATGACTTAAATGTCTTTAAAAGGTCAAATGACCCCTAGAATTTTGAAAAAATTCACATTACAGTTGTAGTAGTGCACGCTAGACGTAGAAAAATATTTGAAGGCCGTAAGAGGAAGCCATCTCCTGTTCGTCATCAAACATGCATTGTTCCCTCTCGGAACCACGAGCCTTCTAGTGAGTTGCTCCGGTTTGTGAGGGGTGTGTGTCCAAACTTTGGTCAAACGTGCCAATTTTTTTACCCCATCATCTTGGTGGCATGACATTACATCAACCAAGGTTTCATGTGTTTCTGATTTTTTTTATTTTTTGGAATTAAAATGCCATGTCACTCCATGCTTAATTGTGTCATGTCCGTTAGACCAATATGTTTGAAAATTCCTCCCAATTTACTGCACATGGAATTAAATCGCACACAAGTACACGAAATATGAGTTTTCAAACCGTTTTGGTTAGCTGTTGCATGTACATGTAGTTCAAATTTCAATTACGATCATTAAATTGCTAGAAAATCACTTAAATGTCTTAGAAGGTCAAATGACCCCTGAAATTTTCCCAAAGTTGACATGATAGTTGTATTAGTACTACAAAATTTCTCGTTCATTTAAAACACCATCCGTTGGCACTTTATTCCCAATTCATCTTTCATAGCTAATAAAAAATATCTACGACATCACACACAGTTGTTTTCTAGGAACTGTTTGCGATGAAAATATCTAGTCTATTTAAGTCTCCCGCCTTAAGCTTCGCTGGCTCGTCTGCTCTAGTGTCGGCAACCCCCGAATCCCAATCCCCATTCCCGAACCCCCTTCTTGCAAAGATGACACCGTGGAAATGCTTCGTGAAGGCCCGTATGATGGCCG
>NC_041386.1:402076986-402171953 GCF_002162155.2 Triticum dicoccoides
AGAGCACAGTCGCCTACGCTGAGAGTGTCGCCGCATCCGCATTGAGCGCGGCCGCTACCACCGAGAGGGCATCTGCGGTAGCCGGCAGGGCAGCTGCAGCAGCCGAGACGGATGCAGCTGCTGCTGCGATGGCGGCTGCAAACGCCGAGAGCGCTCGAGCTGCCGTCTGTGCCGCTAATGTCACCCTGGCCCGGGTCGAGGCCATCCACGGCAAGATCGAGGATGCACACGTCAAGATATTCCAGGCCACCTCGGACTCTAGCATGCAACCCATGTCTTAAAAGGCGGCGGTGGCCATGGAGCACCTGCTTCCTCATGACGTCGCCGAACAGGAGCTGGAGATGCATGAGGCGGCGGAGATCGAGGAGCACCGGGAGGAGGAGTTGCGTGTGTCCGAGGTCGAGGTAGAGAGAGTCTGTCCATCAAGGAATCGGCGGTGCAGTACCAACGCGAGCTCTGGCGCAACCACTACTACAAGTACTACAACCTTGAGGGCGTCGCCGAGGACGAGGACGAGGATGAGGACGTGGTCGACTCCAGCAGGGGGACGTGGAGTCCACCAACGGCGGCATGCCGCCAGGACAAGTCTTCGACATCTCATATCACACCGGTGATGCATAGGCCGGTGTGGGGCAGATTTTTAGTTATGCGTACTTAGGCTTTGTTTTTAATGCTGGTCTTTTGTTAGAGCAATGTTTAGGTCAACTGGCTCTATGTAATTACTAAAATTGCTCGATTCAGTAAGTGTGGTCTGTCTGCTGTAGGCTCTTTGTGTGCCCAAATTAGCAAGCGATGTTAAATTGTGCAATGACATACCCGGGGAAATTTCCACCAAAATTTCAATTATCAAACTCATCGCATGCGCGTAAAGCAGAAGAATCATTTGCGGTGCACACAATCATTCAAAGTGAATGGTCCGGCGGCATCGCGCGCGTTCAAAGTAAATGTGCCCATGCCTTGAGAATGAAATTTGAAATATCAAACTCATCCCATGCACGTAAAGCAGAAGAATCGTTTGTGATGCACATAATCGTTCAAAGTGAATGGTCCGGCGGCACCACGCGCAAAGTTTCCCTCCACATTTCCAAACTTTTGCCTACCGCCAAAATATCTACCCCACCCCACCCACCCTCTCCCCCCTTCCCCACCCCTTTTCTCCCTAACCACAAGTCACATTTCCCTTGTTTCCTCCTTCCTTCCTTCCTTGCTAAGCTATAGCCGCTTCCTCGCTCTCGCTGTCTCACATCCTACCGCCGGGGTCGCCATGGTCTTCTTCAAAGACATCTCCAGCGGTTCCTCCTCTGGCGACTACTCCTTCACCACCCATGTATGCCTCTCTTCTCTCTCTCGGGCTATGACTTGGAATGACGGATTTTTACCTGGAGGTCAATTTGAGTCGTTTCTTCCTCTTGTAGCTCCCTAAGACCATCAGTGGGAACGAATGGAGAAGGGTGGCTGAAGATCTATCTGCTCGTTGTCACCATCAATCTCCATGCGTGAAGCTAGTTGCGTTTGATTCTGTGGACAGTGGGAGGAAGTTTCTGGCATGTGCAGAGAAGGTTAGACCCTCTTGCGTTGTTACAAATCATTTGTTAGATGTGATTCAGACACTGTCACGGTCCCAACCCATTCATACCACACCTTCAAACAAACGCATCCTAAGATAGTGTCATAGTTTGTACCTAGTATCTTAAATTGTTGCCATCTCATCAGCGGTGCCATTAGAAAATTATTTGGCACCGCTTCAGCAGTTTGTGCAGCCAACTTTCGTCCACACATCCGAGCAGCCAAGCAGTTAAATACTAAATCTTTATGGCATGAAGGAACTGGGCATCGGAGCAACTACGTGCTCCGGAGTCCGGGTCCCTGATTTTTTTCCGCTGCATCGGCTTGCCAGTGCAAGGCACTGGTGCGAGATGTAGGAACCGTTGTCTTTACCCCAGTTTTGGCATACATAGTGGACGACCTTAGTGCTATTAGTTCTATGTTACTAAATTTGTGCATGTACACACCTATTAGTATCAATTTGATGTCATCCAAACACTGTTACTATGTTGTTGCAATTATATTTACCTTCCTCATAAAATGTTCAATTTGTTATTTATTGTACATGAGTAAGAACTTGTAGCGTCATTGTAGTTAATTATAGCTTATGATGTTCCAGAATTTGGTTGTTGTCTTAGTACCAATTATTTCATTTGCACATTGATCTTTTTGAGAAGATATGTCATAATTAACATGTTTCTTCAGTTTTTCAAAATAAGCATTGGTGTTTTTCTATGTTGCTAACCCAGTTCCCTGCAATTGTTACTGATCTAGTTTTAAATATTATAGGATGAATGGAAGTGTTCTTACATGGAGTGGGTTGATCAAGAGTGGCCATAGTCTTTGAAGATGTGCCTAATGAAGCTCTGGAGCATGTATTAGGAAGAGAACACATGTAGGATTAGAGAAAGTCTTGTCAATGTTGAAGCATATTTCAAGATGTGGGATAAAAAGTTGAAGGTGGAGAATGAGCTCATATTTTTTAAATCAGACTTTGCTAAGATGGTGTTGGCGAAGGAGGAGCCACTTTCCCAGTTGGCCCGTGCAAAACGGGTTCTTACTGAACTGAAAGCATAGGTGGATAAGACGATCCTGGATGATCTCGATTAGGGAAATGAATATATTGTTCTTATGAAGTTGAACTAGCTATATGTTGTACTGCGCTGTTTTCATGTAGCTACCGTACTGTGATGTTATAATATATTTATATGCCTGATATGAAATTGGCAAACAACTGTTCGATATGGAATGCGAATTTTCGTAATACTGAAATTATTAATTGTAAACTAATAAACATGCTAAATGTGTTATGGGTCTTTGCAAACGTTTCTAGCAGTAAAAGTGCTTGCGATGGATAGCCCAATGCCACATAGTTTTCTTCATCAAATCATTTGTGATATAGTTGATAAAAGCAAACAGTTAACCAAGGAAGACCGTGTGTGATAGTTACACCTTTCAGACACGAGCCTACACATAAAACTGTGTGGGATGTACATCCAAACATAAATGTTTTCCCTGGATTGACTGTGTGGGATGTACATAAGAACGGAAACGTATTCCTTGGATTGACTGTGTGGGGTGTACATACCTACAAAAATGATTTCTAGGATTCACCATGTGGGATGTGCATACCTACGGAAATGATTTCTGGGATTCACCATGTGGGATGTACATACCTACGGAAATGATTTTTGGGATTCACCGTGTGGGATGTACATACCTACATAAATGATTTTTGGGATTCACCGTGTGGGATGTACATACCTACGGGAATGATTGGGTTTCGATGCCTCGCTTGATAGCACACATCCCTAGCCTGTGTCCTAGGAGGGCCTATCCCCGACGATTTCTAGGTCGTGTGGGAAGGACACCCTATCGCACACACTCACTTGGCAACGGTTCCAAATGTCATCGCGAAAAGTGGTTAAAAACCGTTTGTTTAGGATCGACGCGCACCAGTGATGGCCCCCGTCAGTGTCTCCGCCTTCGGGTCATTAGGCTTCAGGTCAGCCACCATCCTCTCCATCAATTGCTCCACCTGGAGACCGATGAGTTTCTCATGATTCCATCCCTCGTGAGGCACTGGCATCCCAGTCGGCAGCGCCAGTCAAGGGCAGGAGCGCGAGGCATCCATGAGGACCCACCTGTTCCTGAAATATTCTACCTTCTTCCCGGCTCACGAGATCGCATTGCTCCCGTTGGCCGCCACAAACTTGGCACATCCTGAGCACGGGCCTTCCTTGATCTGGAGGTAGAAGAAATGGCGGAGCAGCGCCACAAATGGCATAACCCCCACGAATGCCTCGCAGTAGAAGGCAAAGATCGACAGGAGAAGGACAGAGTTGGGATGAAGATGAAGGGCATGGATATTGTAATGGCGAAGGACGTCATAGAAGAAGCTGGAGAAGGGGGGGGCAAGCCCCGTGAAGACGTTGTATAAGAAGAAGGGATAGAAGGTACTGCCCAAGGTTTCTGGCTTGGCGGAGCCGGCCCGGAGCACTGTCTCTCCCCCCTCATTGCTGCCATCCGCCGTCACTAGAAGCGCGACAACGAGGTTCTTCTCCATGATGGTGGGCATGCTCAGGGCGGGCTCGAATAGGGAAGGTGAGCGCGCAAGCTTCACCTTGTCGGTGGGCATCAACTACAGGCTTGGGGGAGTGTTTCGGCAGATCTGGGGCTCTCTAGCAAGAAGGAGAAGGGGATCTGGAGCAACACGAAAGGAAGGCAATGAAAACTCTACAACAAGCACCAACCCTTTTGGCAGCCAAGAATGATTGCCGAGGCAGCATGGGGAAGCGGAGGCCCGCGGCGTGCGTCGACCAAGGCAGCAGGAAGTTGCGGCCCGCGGCGCTTTGCACTTTCCCTTTGGCTTCGCCTCGAAGCCAAGTTCGAGTGCGCCTTGGGCCCGGGGGCTACTATCGGCATCCTGGGAATGGGGGTGCCTAGGCTTGCCTGCCTGTGACCCACGGCGTGGCTCCATCAGCAGCCCGGTACGACCCAGTTTCGGCAGCAACGACTCAAGACCCTCGCGAGGGGCCAAGCCTCGTGAGGTGGACGACACCAAGACCTCCCTGGGGGCGTCTCACTAGGCTGACTCCCGAGGAGCGAAGATATCAATGCAAGGTGCACCTCACGGGGTTCACATGACATGAGCCATGACGACCAAGGCCACGCGGGCGCCAGCGGGCGCCAGCGGGCGCAGTGTACCAGTTTCCCCTTTGGTGCCAAGGAGGCAAGCACGGTCATGGAGTCACGAGGAATCAGGCAAAGGTTTCCATATCGATGCAACGAGACCAAGACCACTAGGACGGAGGTCATTGTGGAGCCCACTACAGCGTCACCACCAGAGCCTTTGCACGCGAAGACTACTTTTGTCAGGATAACTTGTACTAGTTGTCTCCCTTTGAATTTGGCTGTTGTGCTATCCCTTCCCGCCTACATTTGGGGAGAGGACCAAAGCCACTATAAATAGGACTTAGCCATCACCCGAGACGGGGTGGATCATTCGGACCATCCTCACACCCACCAGCTCATCGAGCTCAAGAACACCTCACCTCCTGAGGCTGTCAACCATTGTACCAGTTCATCCTCAGCCTATCGAGGCAATCCACCACAAAGATGGAGTAGGGTACTACACCGCAAGGTGGCCTGAACCAGGATAAACTGCTGTGTCTCTTGTCCCCTGGGTTTGTCGAGCTAGGCTATGGAATCATTAGGCCAGCTGGTTTTGAAGAAGGAGTTCTGCATACGCACCCCAGTGTTTGAACCTCTCAAGGGTTTGCGGAGCCCAGAATCTGACAGTGCAGAAGGCGTGCCGAGGGCTCCTCCGTTGGTCGTCACCGGTGGTTGGGCGACCCAGCCTTGGCTTCATCTTCGAGTAGCGAGGCCACGCCATCCGGCGCCTCCACCGAAGCCTGGAGGGTGGCAAGGAAGGCGCCAGCCTCTAGCCTCTCGCTAGGGGCAGGCAGGCCACCACAAGCTTCCCCAATGACCCCCGGCATGAAGGGTGGGCTTGGGCATGCACTGGAGCTCGCGCGCGGGCGCGCTGTCATATGCCACAAGCTCTTCTGGGAGGCAATGGGTGCGTTGAGCTGGCTCGGAGAAGATCTTGTCGACGTCGATGCTCGCCTTGAGATGGAGGACCTTCGGCTGGCGGACGGGTGTAATCAGTTGAAGGTAGCCATCAACCTCGGGCATCTTCAGCATGAGCGCACCAATGCAAAGGTCCAGGTTTCCCTTGTGACCTCACGCGAGGCCAACGCCCAGGCCTTGGAGGAGGCCAGGGCAGCCGACCATCGCCATGAGGCTGCCGAGGAACGCGAACAAGAACTCCTGGCCTTGAACGCTACCCTTGAGCAGTGCATTGAGGCACGCATGACCGTCTTGGCGTCAATGAGGGGAGCGCCTTCTGACAAGGAGGAGATCCAGAAACGCGCGGAGGCCCTGATGCTGGAGGCCTCGGAGCGCAGCCTGGAGCTCGAGCGGCTCAAGATGAGGGAGTGCTAGGTGACCATGGCTGAGGACGCTGTCACCGCGTGTGAAACCAAGATCCAGGAGGAGGTTGGCCGGAGGGTGGCGAAGGCTCATGCGGATCTCGCCGACAAGCACCGCCTGGCGTTGGTGTTCCTGGAGGCTGAGGCTAAGGGTAGGACCACTGCCCTTAGGACTAAACTGCATGAGGCGGAGCAACACGAGAGGGCCGCTGTGGCAGCCCAGACTTCCGCCCAGGCTGACCAGGCATCCATGCGCGCCGACTAGCTCTACCTCCAGCAACCGATTGATGGCGCCACGTCCCTCATGAAGAAGAGCACGGATGAGGCATGTCGTCAGCGAACTCTGCAGCGTGAGCACACTTCTATGCTCTAGGACCTCAGGGTGAGGCCAACCAAGCCCTAAACACTATCTGCGAGGAGAGCGCCCCTCACCTGCATGAGGAATACTATGCCAGCCACCTCCGCTTCTTCACCGAAATCGTGACGCGCCTAGAGGACCGGGCCGTGAGGGCTTGGTAGCTCGTTGAGGAGAGGAGCCGGGGCCTCCTCGGCCGCACATTCTTGCGCATCTTTAGTCACCTTCAGAACCTCGACCCCCATTTTCATTTTGATGCTGCCATAGCGCCTAGGGTTACCCGAGACAACTTGTCGGATTGGGTGGACGACCACGTGGGCGCTGTAACGTCCCGGATGTAACATTCCATTTTTGTAACTCCAACTTTTGCCATTTCCGGCAATGTTATATGTTATATCCTCCGTGGTTGGGTTTTGTCCTCATTTTGAATTTTGTTCATGTCATGCATTTCATCTCATGTCATCATGTGTATCTCTTTAGCATTCGTGTTCGTCTCATGCATCTGGTCATTTTCCCCGTTGTCTGTTCCGGAATCCGACACTCACACATGCACCTATTGCACCTCCCATATCTCATTTCGTGAGCGGGATAAAAACGTTCTTAGAATGGGCCGAGAATTGTCGAGTGGCCTTGGTATATCACCGATAGGCCGCCTGTCAAATTTCGTTCCATTTGGAGGTCGTTCGATACCCCAACGGTTAACCGTGTAACTGCCGAAACCTCTTTCTCTTTGCAGCCCAACACCCCTCCACAACAGCCCACTAGCCCATTTAAACCCCCTCCGTGCTCTCCGTCATTGGATCACGATTGTGTGGGTGAACACCGCACCTCAATAGCCCTCTCCTAGCTCCCAGAATCAATAAATAGGCATTCCCCTCCAAAATTTCCAGGCAAACCCTAGCCATTCCCTCCCCGCGCCGCTAGACGCCACCGGACACGTCCGCCGATGGCCGGACTCGTCCAGCCGCCGCCCCGAATGAACCACCGCCTGCCACGTGTTTGCCAGCCACCTCCCGCTGCTGCGGCCCGCCGGGCCCGCGCGGGGCCCTCCCGGCCCCCACCCGCTCCGTCGCCGCCCGCGAGCCACGCCGCCGCCTGGATCGCGCCACGCCTCCGCCGCCTTTGCTGCTCGCCGCCTCCCCATAACGCCCGGCCGTCTCCGTCGCCTCACGCTGCCTGCGCCGCTCGCCGCCTCACACGCCATGTCACCGTGCCCCGCCACCGGCCGCCGCTGTCGTCGCCCAGTGCCGCCTCCGGACGCCGCCGCCGTCGCCTAGTGCCGCCTCCGACCTCCACCGCCCCATCGCCGGCCTCCTCCGCGCCGCCCCTCTCCGGCGAGTTCGAGCTCGCCTTGGTTTGTGTGCCATGAAGTACCCTATATCTGAGGTGGTAATTTTTCGTGTAAGTCCCTGGAATCCATCTTATGTGTACCCATTCATCATGCCATAACTCCGTGCTTGTAGCTTTGTTTCATCCATATGATATATCGAAATGTTCGTCTCGTGATGCCCTACATGCTAGTGTCAGTTGCATGCATGTTAATGTCCATTTTGATGCTCTAATCTTTGTTTCAAAAGTGCTACATGTTGTTATCTGCTGGAAACTATCATAAATTGCTGATTTGTCTTTTTCATAGAATTTTGCAGGTTTTTCTTTTGAGCATCGTGCCAACATGTTTTAGTAGCATCTTCTTGCCATCTTTATAGTGGTGCAATCCTTGTATTTTTATGTTCCCTATGGTGACTAGCACAAGCATGCAAAGTAGGCTACTTGATGTTGCTGATTTCAGTGACAGTTTTTCTGCTAAGTGTTTTCCTGCTACATTATGTTGCTATGTTAATTTGATGCTACAAGTGAATCCGTGCGTATTTTGAGGATGCTCAGTAAGGGTGTTTTATAGATATTGTTATGCTCTATCCACCCATGCACTGGTTTACAATTATGGTGTTAGGACACCGATTCCAAGTCACATCGATCTAGCTGGTAACACCTCATATCACTTTGCGGCCTCATGGACGGTATTCCCACGGGTGTCGCCTTACCGTAGCCCGGGACCATTTGCGCCTTTTGACTCACGTATATGATAGTGTCGCTAGCATCCATATGACAGAGAACCCGAGGCGACATGGCTAGTCGTGAACCCAAAGCGGCACTAACCCATGGGGACAGACATACATGAATCAACTTCGAGCATGTCGGTCAGCAGCGTGTGAATCCGGGCTGTACCACTGGGCTAACAGGACTTCGGTAACCCGGGCTGTAGCAGGCTAGGCAGGACTCCGGATGTCACCGCGTGACATTTCCCCGAAGGGACAGACACAGGAACGAAATGAAACACATGCCGGCCAGTCAAGTGTCCTGAGCAGAAGTGCTGGGCTAGCAGGACTCTGGTGAACCGGGCTGTAGCGGACTACTATGGCTCATGGAAGCACAAGACTACATTTCCCCATAAGAGAGGCTACCAAGGATAAACCACTAGGTTGTTGGATCCCACACATACCAACCATTTCAATCATACACACAATATGCTAGATATGTGCAAATACAACATGGCATCACAACATAACTCTACGACTCAAAGTAATTATTCATTAGGCTCCGACGAGCGAGATATTACAAACATGGGTGTCATGACCCAACAATCATAGCATACCAATCAAAGCACATGCGGAAGCTTAACATGTCTGAGTATAGACATCTATAAATGAAAAAGGCTGAGAAGCCTGACTATCTACTAGATCCTGCCGAGGGCACAAGATCGTAGCTGAGGTAGCAAGCTAACGTCGAAGCCCACACGGATCTAGTAGAAAGACTGACGTCTCTCTGCAAAACATAAATTAAGAAAACGTGAGTACAATTGAACTTAGCAAGACTTACATCAGATCTAACTACATATGCATCGGTATCAACAAAGGGGTAGTGGAGTTTAACTGCAGCAAGCCAGCTTTGACCCAGTGGCTAACCGGAACTACGAATGCAAGCAACTCTTTGAGGTGGCGCACACGAGTCCACATATTCACCATTCAATACACCACTATGGATCCGCTCCTGTCTCCCTACGAGAAGGCCATCCATAGCACTCACACTTATCTTGCGAGTTTTATAGTATCCACTTTCACTTGTCTATGAACTATGCAAGGGGTCCAAGCTTCCATATCCGAGGAATCCGGCTATTCGAATAGATATTGATAACCCTGCAGGGGTGTACTTCTTCACACACGCTCCCAGCACTTACCGTCGTTTACACGACATGTACTCGGCAACCTTCAAGCGAAAGCCCAACGAGGGTGTCGGCCACGACCTACCTAAACACTTAAGTCTCTAGTCCAGGTTTATCGCCTATCCAGGTTCCATCCGCAGGGAGTCCGGCTGAGGTTTCCACATACAGCCCCGAACCATGTGTACAGGGTTCCGAGACACCAAACGGGCGCCCGGCATGCCTGGCCACGGTGTATCTACCGCAACATAGCCCACCCCTGGGGTCAGCGCTATGCACGGCCGCTAACACATAACCTACAAACACCAGAAACTAGTTGCAGCTCCTGGACAGAATACTAGGGTGATTAAGAAGCCGAGAGAGTCAATTAAGGATCCCAATGAGTGGTAGTAGTTGTTCATGGATCACAGACACAGAACTCAGTTCCTGAGGACGATTTCAATGAGAGAACCCACCATGTACTCCTACATGGCCTCTCACCGCTACTGTCGGTGTACTAGAGTAGGGGTACCCTAGTATCCCGAACTCGTGCATGGGCAGTCGCAGCGTCCCGCGACAAGGCTTGCCGGGTGACTGCCAAGACCCTCCGTGGTTCCCTTAAAGACCATTCAAGAACAAAGTACTCAAACCAAGGCCCCGACAAGAGGAGCTTGCCGGGAAGGCCAACCCAGGCCCCGGAAAGAGGAGCTTGCCGGGAAGAGACAAGACCCCGGCAAGAGGAGCTTGCCGGGAAGGCCACTCAAGGCATACCAAGAAAGCTTGCCGACGCGCCCTACGTCCCGGCAAGGCCCGGTGAGCGACAAACTCCCAAACACGACAAGACGACGACCGCGGCAAGGAGCTTGCCGCGAGAAACCCCCACTTCGTGCCCGCGCTCCAGCACACCTGCTAACGTGTCGCTCTAGGACTCTCCCAAGCACACGTGGCAGGAGGCCGTGCAGCTAGGGGTGCGCGGTGGCAAGCGGAGATGAAGAGAAGGCCATCGTGGCAAACGGTGGCGCTCCTAACGGTCACTTTTTGCACTATTTAGGCAACTCAGACAGGCATTTAATGCCCTTGTCCCCTGCCGTCAGAGTTAGGTAGGGTGCACTGTATCCACAGTAGCGGTAGCTGCACCTACCGCATCCTTTTCCATTTTTACCCTTCTAGTCTACGTTGCCACCTGTCGGTGACCCCTTGAAAGTATAAAAGGAGGTCCAGGCGCAACATAGAAGGGGGTTCGGCCAGTTTGGCTCATTGGAAACACCAGGAACACTCTCACGCTCAGTCTGGCAGCGTCCATCGCTCCTGAGCAAGAATTCAATACACACAAACAAGCAGAAGTAGGGTTTTACGCATCCGTGCGGCCCGAAGCTGGGTAAAAACCGCTCGCGTGTACTGCCTCGATCCGCTCTTTGTGCGACCTCCGCCCCCACCGAACCGAAAGGGGCCCTGTCCCCATAGGTGTTGGTGGAATCAGCCTCCCCGACATCTCTAGCGCGCCAGGTAGGGGGCGTCGAGATCGTGCGAACCCGATCTGGCGTGCACGCGAGCTAAATCTTCATCGTCTTCACCGATATGCCACCGAAGAAGAAGGCTTAGGGGGCAACAGCCCCGTCTGCGTCGCTTCCACCACCTCCGGAGCAGGCGGACGGTGGAGTGGACGCCGGCGGAAGAATGGACATCGACGAGGGTGCCCACAACACTGCCAAGTCCAAGGACAAGGCCGCGCAGACCTCGGCGTCCATACGCCCACCGCGCCCATCTCAGGAAGGGCGGGACCAGCAGCATCATAGCATTCGCAGCACCATACGTCCGCTGGCCCAAGATCAAGTTGGTGGTTCGCGTGGCGTTCAAGACCAGCATGCACGCCAGCATGCTGGCCCCAGCGAGGTGCGGTCGCCTGGACGGGACACTGCTCCTTCTAACTTGGTTAGGAGTTTGAGCATGTCCCGCTCCTCGCACCGTTCACCTTTGCCGCCGGCGGAAGCCTTGGCGCGGGCCCAGCTACTCCTGGATTACCCTCCGACGGCGGACAAGACCAACGAATGGAGGGCCACTATCCAGAGCCTCATCGGTTTCGCCAACGGCGACACTGCGCGGCAACCAAGCACCTCGCTGCCACGGCAGGACAGCCGGACGCGAGCCGATGGCAACAAGACCGGGGGAGGTGCGACTTCCATGCACTCTCCACTACGAAGGCCAAAGTCGCCGACTCGCCGGGTCCACCCCGACAGCGGCTCCACCGCGTCGTCAGACCCACGAGCTCGTCGCGACCAGCGCCAAGTTCTCCATGAATGACAACAAGAAGACGCTCGAACCCGCATCGAGCGCCGAAGAGAAGCGCGACGTCAATCCGACAAGCGCGCTGGGCCCTCTGTTGACATGCATGCGCCAGGGGAACCAGGCGATCTGCCGTACATGGTAGGTTGTCCTGCGTTCACCCATGAGCTGCGGCAAATCCAGTGGCCCAGCACAAAGAATTTCAAGCCAGACGTACCAGAGAAGTACGACGGCAAGACGCATCCATCGGAGTTTCTCAGCATCTACACCATCGCGGTGCAGGCTGCCGGGGGACAGGACGACAAGATCCTTGCCAACTACTTCCCGCTGGTACTCAAGCCCAATGTCAGATCCTGGCTCATGCACTTGCCGGACAACTCCATATCCTCCTGGGCTGATCTGTGCCATCAGTTTGTCGGCGCCTTTACAGGCGGCCACAAGCCACATGGCCAAGAAAGCGATCTTCATCTGCTCGCCCAGAAGGAAGGAGAGCCACTGCGCAAGTACATTCAAAGATTCAGCCGTGTACAGCACAACATCCCAGACCTCCACCCCGCCGCGATCATCAGCGCGTTCCATCAGAACGTGCGAAACCGAAGGATGAGGGAGGAGATGGCGATGTGTAAGATCAGAGACGTCAGCGAGCTTTACGCCCTGGCCGACAAGTGTGCACGCGCTGAAGAGGGGAGGAGGCTCCCCGGAGAGGATGTAGGAGTAGGAGGATCTGACAGTGAGGATGCCGCCCCAGCAAAGAAAGGCTGGCGGCGGAACAACAGAAGGAGGAAGGGCAAGGAAGTGCTAGCTGTCGAGCAGTCCGGCAACGGAGGTGGCACCAAGGAAGCTAAAGCTGGTGGCTCCGACAAGGAGGCCCAGCCTGTGGCGGCCGCCGACAAGCAGGTCAGCTCCGGCAAGCAGTATTGTAAGATTCACCGCACCAAGGGCCACGATCTCCAGAATTGCAAGAAAGTCGAACAGCTTGTTGAGCAACAGAAAGCTGAGTACGAGCGGCGCGACAAGGAGAAGGCCCAGGAAGGAACTGGTGGATCCGGCAAGAAACGTCCCGGCCGAGGGGGACGCCGCGGCAAGATCAAGCAGCGGCAAGGAGATAGGCCTCCCCGCGGCCGCGACAAGGATGAAGATGACGACGACGATGAAGACATGGATGATGACGAGGCCGATGAGCAGGAATTTCAGAAAGCCACAGAGGTCCTGTGCGTTGACGGTGGTGCTTCTCTGTATACTTCGCACCGCCAACTCAAGCAGTGGATGCGGGAAGTGAATGCAGCAGAGCCATCCATAGAGTCACGCAAGCCTCTGAAATGGTCCAACACGCCTATCATCTTCGACATTGAGGATCACCCTGATCGCGTAACTGCGGTCGGGTGCTTGCCGATGTTGGTCTCACCAACTATCCGCAACCTCAAGGTCACGAAGATGCTAGTTGACAGCGGGGCCGGCTTGAATCTGATCTCCTCCGCGGTCCTTCAGAAACTCCAGATCCCTGACAGCGAGCTCGAGGAGACCGGCACATTCCAAGGAATCAGCCCGGGAAGAAGCAAGCCGAAGGGAAAGATCACGCTGCCGGTCACATTTGGCAGCGAGCTGAATTTTAGAACTGAGAGGGTCACATTTGACGTTGCCGATTTCCCATTGCCCTACAATGGGATCCTTGGCCGTCCAGCGCTCGCCAAGTTTATGGCGGCCTCTCACTATGCATACAGCATGCTCAAGATGCCAGGCCCGATAAGTGTCATCTCTGTCCCCGGCGACAAGAAAGATGCCCTTATCTGCACCGACAAGATCTACCGGGAAGCAGCAGCCGCAGCTGATCACAACATACTTGCCGCTGAAGCTCCCGGGGGGAAGAAGAAGACAAAGTCCGGCAAGAGCTCCGATGCCCACTCCGGCAAGTGCACCTCTTCGGAGTGCTGCGCTACCGTCGAGGACGCACCATCGAGCTCCACCGGCAAGTGCAAGCAGACGATGGCAGCTCCACCTGAGACTAAGAAGGTGTCCGACAAGGGGGACAGCACTGGTGGTACCTTCACCATCAGTGCCACGCTTGACCCCAAATAGGAAAGCGCGCTCGTCGCTTTCCTGTGGGCGAATGTCGACGTGTTTGCATGGCAACCGTCTGATATCCCCGGTGTTCCCAGGAAGGTAATCGAGCATCACCTTGCCGTCTATCCTCATGCACGGCCCGTCAAGCAGAGAGTCAGGAAGCAAGCAGTGGAGCGCCAAGAGTTCATTGCACAAGAAATCAAGAAGTTGGAAGCAGCAGGCCTTGTCAGAGGAGTGCTTCATCCCACGTGGTTGGCCAATCCTGTAGTCGTGCGCAAGGCTAACGGAAAATGGAGACTTTGTATTGACTTCCCTGATGTCAATAAAGCTTGTCCCAAAGATCCATTTCCGTTGCCGCGCATTGACCAGATTGTTGACTCCACAGCTGGATGTGATTTGCTTTCATTTCTTGATGCATATTCAGGATACCATCAAATCTTCATGGCAGAAGAGGATGAGGAAAAAACCGCATTTATCACCCCTTGCGGCACATACTGTTTTGTACGGATGCCGTTTGGGTTGAAGAATGCTGGTTCAACATTTGCAAGAGTAGTCCATGTCGCTTTTGAGCCACAGATACACAGAAATGTGGAAGCCTACATGGATGATATAGTGGTCAAGAGCAAGGACATGGCTACCCTGATCCAAGATTTAGAAGAAACTTTTGCAAATCTGCGCAAGATCAACCTCAAGCTCAACCCTGAGAAGTGCGTGTTTGGAGTCCCTTCCGGCAAGCTTCTTGGGTTCTTTGTGTCTCAGCGGGGAATTGAAGCCAACCCCGACAAGATCAAGGCCATCGAGCAGATTGAAGCACCGAAGCGCGTCAAGGATGTGCGAAGGCTTGCCGATTGCGTGACTGCTCTCAGCAGGTTTATCTCTAAGTCTGCTGAGCGCGCCCTGCCATTCTTCAAAATATTGAAAAAGGTAGGTCCAATGAAATGGACTCCGGAAGCGGAGGCCGCGCTGCAGGACTTGAAGAGGTACCTGTCCTCCACTGCAATACTTGTCGCACCTAAGCCACAAGAGAAGTTGCTGCTATATCTGGCAGCAACCAATCAAGTGGTTAGTGCTGCATTAGTAACGGAGAGGGAGGCGGATGATGAGCCAGCGACCGCGACAAGTGAATCCAGCGACAAGCAGGGGGCTTCTCCGACAAGCTCTGGCCCCGACAAAGTTGAATCTGCGCAGACGTGCAAGGAGGTGCAGAAGAAGATGGTGCAGCGCCCAGTTTACTTTGTCAGCTCCCTTCTCCAGGGGGCTAGGTCGAGGTACTCTGGTGTGCAAAAATTGCTTTTCGGCCTCCTCATGGCCTCGAGAAAGCTGCGCCATTACTTCCAGGCACACGAGATCACAGTTGTCACTCGCTTTCCGCTGAAGAGGATACTGCATAATCCAGAAGCAACAGGCAGGATTGTCGAGTGGGCATTGGAACTGTCAAGCTTTGGCCTCAAGTTTGAGAGCATTGCAACGATCCAAAGCAGGGCATTGGCAGAGTTCATAGCAGAGTGGACACCAACCCCAGACGAAGAAATTCCAGAGATGAGCATCCCCGTCAAGGAGACAGGCAAAGAGTGGCTGATGTACTTTGATGGTGCCTTCTCGCTGCAAGGCGCCGGTGCTGGCGTGCTGCTTATTGCACCCACCGGAGAACACCTCAAGTACGTAGTCCAGATGCACTTTCCCAAGGAGCAAGCAACGAACAATACTGCAGAGTATGAGGGTTTGCTTGCCGGCCTCAGAATCGTAGCCGACCTTGGGATCAAGAAACTCATTGTAAGGGGTGACTCGCAGCTTGTCGTCCGCCAAGTGAACAAGAACTACCAGAGTCCATTGATGGAAGCTTATGTTGATGAAGTGAGAAAGCTAGAAGAACACTTTGACGGCCTGCAAATGGAACATGTTCCACGAGCTCAGAACGACATTGCTCATGGCCTGTCAAAGTGCGTTGCACTAAAGTTACCTGTGGAACCAGGGATCTTTGTGCTCAAGCTGACTCAACCATCCGTGACACCATCAACTGGACAGAATAAGAAGAGGAAGTTGGTTTCTGGTGACTACTTTCCGGCAGAGCTTCCCGAAGCCGCCGCCAAGAAGGTCCCCAAGATCGACGCCAAGAGTGCTGAGGAGCAGTCTGCTCCGGCGAACCTCTTGGTTTGTTCCGTTGAAGCAAACGCTCCCGACAAGTTTTGCTCCGGCAAGCTTGCCGGGGAATATCACGCTCCGGCCGAACCGCAGGTTCTTGCCGTAGAAGCGGATGTTCCCGCAGCAACAGATACGCCTTTAGTCCTTGTTGTCGAGCCACAAGATCCAGCATGGGCACAGCAGATTGTCCGTTTCCTTCAAACAGAAGAGCTTCCCGAAGAGCAAGAAGAAGCAGAAAGAGTAGCCCGGCAGTCAAGTATGTACAAGTTTGTCGACAACACACTGTACAGAATAAGACTCAACGGTGTGAATTGAAGTGTATTCGCCGGGAAGATGGACAACAGCTGTTGGCAGAGATACATGGAGGCATATGTGGTCACCACATTGGTGCAAGAGCACTTGTCGGCAAAGCATTCCGACAAGGCTTCTTCTGGACGACAGCCCTCCAGGATGCAACTGCACAAGTAACCAAGTGTGAAGCGTGCCAGTTCCATTCCAAGCAGATACACCAGCCAGCTCAAGCTCTCCAGACGATCCCTTTATCCTGGCCATTTTCGGTCTGGGGGCTCGACATCCTCGGCCCCTTCCCCCAAGCCGTCGGGGGCTTTGAGTTCTTGTACGTTGCAATCGACAAGTTCACAAAGTGGCCGGAAGTGGAACCAGTGAGGAAGGTGACATCATAGTCAACAGTCAAGTTCTTCAGGTCGATTGTTTGCCATTTCGGGGTTCCTAACAGGATCATCACCGACAACGGCACGCAATTTACGAGCCGCACCTTCATGCAGTATGTCCAAGATCTTGGCGCCAAGGTCTGCTTCGCTTCTGTTGCTCACCCGAGAAGCAACGGTCAAGCGGAGAGGGCAAACGCTGAAGTGCTGCGAGGCCTCAAGACCAAAACTTTCGACAAGCTGCACAAGTGCGGAAGAAACTGGATCGAGGAGCTGCCGGTGGTTCTTTGGTCGATCAGGACGACGCCAAATCGAGCCACTGGCCAGACACCCTTTGCTCTAGTCTACGGAGCGGAGGCAGTTCTCCCCATGGAACTCGTTTACGGGTCACCTCGAGTGCTCGCTTATGATGAGCTCGAGCAAGAGCAGCTGCGACAAGATAACGCGCTGCTCCTTGAGGAAGACCGTCTTCAGGCTGCTGTGCGAGCCGCTCGCTACCAGCAAGCTTTGCGTCGCCACCATAGCCGCAAAGTTAAGGCCAGAAGCTTCGAGGAAGGCGACCTTGTTCTTCGGCGTGTTTAGTCCGCCAAGAATTCCAACAAGTTGACGCCGAAGTGGGAAGGCCCTTATCGGGTGAAACGAGTCACTAGGCCCGGCGCTGTCCGCCTTGAGACCGAAGATGGCATTCCGGTGAGCAACTCCTGGAACATTGAACATCTTCGTAAGTTTTACCCGTAAGGCGCGGTTGCCGGAAGCTTTTCCGGCAACCACCTTTTGTACAAGTCTTGCCGCTGTTGCATGTAATCCTTTGTACAAAGCCGGGCGCAGACCCCGTGCACCAGTAAAGTTCATGTGCCCCGCACATCTTGTCAGTTTTTTATGCTATAATCCTTTTTTGCATATGTTATCTGACACTTTGTGCAGCACCAAATCCCGGTAAGAAATAACGAGCCCAAGGCTCCATATCATTACTTTATTTCTCTGTTTCTTTCTCAAAAGAAGGAAGGTTCCCTCGCCCACAAAGTTTACCGGGGGGGAAGGAGAAGATAATGGTGTGGACCAGGCCGTTCAAGAAAGTTTCTCCTTGCCGGGAAGCAGACGACAGAAAAGCTAAGTTGCTAAAGCTTGAGCAATCAGTTTTTTAAGTTTTTGAGTTATTTTCCTTGAACGACCGTGCTTTGTATGGAAAACCCGTGCACGGAGGAACCAACTCGTAGCTAGTTGCGCCTTTACTTTGTTTCGAGTCGGCTCAACAACTTAAGTGAGCTGCTAGCGCCCTTACTTTGCTTCGAGTCCGCTCAGCAACTTAAGTGAGCCGCTAGCGCCCTTACTTTGTTTCGAGTCCGCTCAACAACTTAAGTGAGCTGCAACTAGTTGCGACAAGGTTGCTTGTCGGTAGCGACCCCGCCAGCAGGCTGCTGAAGTTCCGCACTCGACGCTCGCGGCAAGGGTACCTACGCCGGCAAGTTTCCTAGAAAGCGTAGGGCAGAACCATACAAAGCCAAGAGTCGAGTAAAGGAAGTAACACAACAATTTTTTTGCCTAAGATAGAGTTATATTACAAAAATAACTTGTCGCGCCTCTAATAAAGTGTTCCCATGACATGACTGGCAGCGACAAGAAAAGAAGAAAACGGACGCCCTAATCTACGCGACCGCCGTCAACCCTTTTAACCTCGTTCACCCTGTCCACAATGGGTGCGACGAGGGCCTTAAGTGCGTCAAGATCAGCGTCCGCCGGCAGCCTCTTGAGGACGTTGGTGAGGTTGAGGCCCGGATTGCGGAAGGCCACCTTCACCAGCACCTTCTCCAGAACTCCGGCACAAATCAAGCGTGACTCGTCGGCCAACTGCTTTGGGATCCGCTCCCGGAGTTGCTGGAGCGCCGCCGCCACGCCTTTGAAGAACAGAGTGAGCTTGGCGCTGGGTTGGAGGTTCTCGTCGGAGGAGTACCCGAAGCCTTCCACCCCCAATTGCACCAGCTCCTCTTCGATGACTGCAGCAATGTTCACGAGGCCCTCCGTCCAGAGCTCCACAGTATCTCTGAGAAGATTCTGGGTTTCGGCGGCCCTCGCTAGCAACGCCTCGTTGGCCTCGATGTCCTTCTTCAAGTCTGCCTCTCGTTTCCTGGCGCTGTCCAACGTCTCCGTCAAGGTGGCCAGCTTCAGCGTCAGATCGGCGTTGGAATCCTTGGCGGCGCTCAATTCCTTGCCCCTCTCGGCGAGTCGGCCCTGCAGCTCACCGTGGGCAAGGGCGTCCTTCTCGCGCTCTAGCTTGAGGGCCGCAAGCTCTTCGCCACCAACCTTCAGATCAGCTTCTAGCTGCGCCACCTTTGCCTCCAATTCTTTCTTGGCGGCCTCGGCAGCCGCAGCCGCATCCTTTGCCTCTTGGAGCGTCCCGCCAAGTGCCCGTTCGCGCGCGGCAAGCTCCTCTTCGTGGCTGTCGAGGTTCACTTTCCGCTGAGTCAGCTCGCCTTCTCGCGCGTACAGCTTCTCGCCGGCGAGCCGCTGCTGCTCTTCAGCTTCGGCCTTCTCAAGGAGGAAGGCCTTCCGCTCCTCAGCAAGCTGCTCCCGCTCCTCCGCCAAGGCCCGGAGAGTTTCTTGGCGAAGACCCCGGAGCTCCTCCGCACGCTTCTCTATGTCCACGCTCGCCCTCGCGACAAGCGCTTCCCGGGACTCCAACTTGACTTGGCGGGCGCGGTAGAGCGCCAGCAGCCTCCGCAGCAGCCGCTCCTCCTCGGGCTCTTCACTGCTGCTTCCCGGCGCGTCGACGACCGACAACCCGGCGGAGGCAAGCACCTCCCCATCCAGAGCTTCTCCTTCCATCGGTGCCCTGGAGCTCGATGTCCAGGGGAGCTTGATGAAGATGCCCTCGCCAGCCTTCAGATAGGCGCCGGGTTGGGGCTCCTCGGAGCCTGACGCGGCGGCAGCGGCGGAGGGATCGGCGGTCGGTGCAGCGCCTGACGCTCCTGCAGCCTCAGGGCCGTCAGTGTGATCGCCAGATCCCCCGCCAGCTTCCTCGGCGGCAGCCTTGGCGGCCTCTTCGCCGGCGGGCGCGTCAGCACTGGCTCCTTCTTCGGTGGCCGCGGCATCGTCAGTATTGCCGCGCGCGTCCTCCTCACCGCCCGCCTCGGTCTCCATCAGATCCACGGAGGGTGGGTCTGACGACCGGAGAAGAAGGAGAAATCAAACAAGTATCCGAGAAGAGAAATCAGCAGGAGACTACAAGGAAAGTTTCGGGCAAGAAGGACTACCTGTGCTAGGATCTGCTGTCATGACCTCCACCACCGGGGGATCGTTGGCGCTGTCCCTTGCCAGAGACTCCCCCCTTGCCGGAGACTCCTCCCTTGCCGGAGATCGCTTCCTTGCTGGAGAACGCTCCCTTGCCGGGGAGTCCGCCCTTGGCGGTGTAGTCAAAGCAGACGACGAGTCGGACGAGATCACCACGCCCTCCTGATCAAGCTGTTCTGCTCCTGCACAAACAAACCAGTGATCAGATGTCAACAAAGGAAAAGAGCAACCACGTGCACTCAGAAGCAGAAAGTAAACCACATGCTTACGCTGGGGGCTGCGCTGGGGGCTGCTCTGCAAGTGATGGCCGGATCCGGCAAGGTGGTCTCGGGCGCGCCTCCTGCCGTCGCAGTGGGCTCGTCCTCGATGACCACCACCTGAGCCTTGGCCCTCTTCACCGCCCTCTGGGCCAAAGTCCTAAAAATAAGAGCTCAGGGTGGATCAGATCCGGTGCAAGACAAGATCAGCAAGTTGAAGAACTACAAGAACAAGCAAGGGAATCTTACTCTTCTTCTTCTTCCTCCTCATCGGAGCTGAGCGCGGAGAGGTCGAAGTTCGGCCCGCTTCCGGCGTGACGAGGTGGAGGGGTGGGATCCATTGGCCGCTTGGCGGGGACTGCGGCGCCAGCCCGAGATGACCCCACCCCAGTTGCTACTGCGGAGGGAGGTGCACCCGCGGCAACCGTACTTGCCGCGGCGGAGCGCGTCGCGCGGCGCTGCGGCTGTTGACCAGCTTGCCGCCCTGCTGCATCCCCGACCCTGCGGAGGCGCCTTCTTGGCTGCACTGGGGGCTGCGTTCTGGGCCCTGTTTCCAGCAAGCTCCCCGGAGATGGCGGGCCGCTCGCACCCTCGGCGGGCTCACTCAACTCGGCGTCGGGCGCGGCAAGCTCTTCTTCATCTTCGGGCCATTCCCGCTCAGCAAGGCTCATCGCCGATGCCGCGTCCGCTTCCTCCACCGTGAACCCAAATTCGCCAGCGGCTGCGGCTGCCGCCGCCTCTTCCGCCCTGGTGGCGATGCGCTCCATCTCTTGATCGGTGGTGTCGCGGGTGAGGAGCTTCTTCTCGTCAGCATTGACCGCCACCTCCACTAGGCTGTCGAAGAACTGCTGCACGACGTCGCCGGCGGGCTCTTGCCAAGTTGGAGCAATCCCGTGCGAATCACACAACGGCATCATTGCACAGATGCGGTCGCGCGAGGAGTTGTTACACAGAGGCACGACGCCTGCCGGCAACCTGAACCACTCGGGATGCTGCGGGTCGTGCTTGAATATTTCTTTAAGTATCCCGTCCAATTCTATGACGGTGAAATTGAAGTTGAGGCCTGGGCGCAACCTCATGATGTCCGCTGGGCCTCCAAATTCCCAGGCGGGTCTCCCCTTCGCCTGCAGAGGGGCGATGCGGCGATAGAGGAAATCTGCACCGACAGCTCCTACAGTCAACCCGGCAAGCCTGAGGCGCAAGATCCGGGTGGTGGCGATCTTCAACTTGTCATCGTCCGCGGACAGAGCGCTCCAATCATTGCCTCGCACTGCTGGCGCTTGGCGCAGGGCAGTGAACGGCTGCGGGTTCTCCTCTACAACCCAGCACTAGTTTGCTCTCCACTCATCCCACTTGCTGCGGAGCTCCCCCTCCAGATAGGTCTCCTTCTTGCCGGCTCGCGAGATCCAGGCGATCCCCCCGGCAAGGGTTTCCCCTCTCTCGACACGGGGCATGAAGAAATGGCGGAAGAGAGCTACGTTGGGGTGGACTCCGACAAAGTTTTCGCATAGATGGGCGAAAACTGCCATGGTCAAGACGGCGTTGGGGGTAAAATCAAGGAGGTGGAACCCATAGGTGTTCATGATATCACAGAAGAAATCAGAGAATGGCGGGCAGAGCCCGCAGTAGAAGAACATGGCAAAGAAAGGGTACCCGCCAACTGGAGCTTCTTGCGAGGTGATGGCGGAGAGTACCTTTGTGCGCGGATGCGCCCGTGTCTCCGTCGACCAGAAGAGATAATACCACTCCCTCAGATCCTTTGCGGAGAGCCCGGGGAGGAAGGTGGCCCGCTCTTTCCGCAGCGCCTCAAGCCGCTGCGCCTCGGTCGACTTCACAGCTTTCCCGGCCTTCCCCTTTCCTGGCTTCGGAGCCATGGCGAAGGCGGTGGGGGAGATCGACGGTGCTGGTAGTGGCGGCGGCGATGGGAGCGGAGCGCTGCTCTCTTTCGACTTTGGAAGAGGAGGATGGCGGCGGAGGTTTCTGAGATTGCAACAGCGACTGACGAAGATGGAGGAAATTCCCCTGTTTCCCCTGCTTATAAAGAGGGACGAGGCGGACATTTCGGCCTTCCAAATAAACAACCTCCCACGATCTCTCCCACGACGCCGCGTTTGACGCGTGCCGTTCCGGGCGTGCGCGGTGGGAGCGGAGAGATATGCGGCGTGACCTAGGCCGCGCGTGCCCGTGCACTGTTTTGGGCCTGGCCCAACAGCGCTCGTCACCGTGTATGGCCCAGGCCCGGGGGCTCCTGTCGGTGTACTAGAGTAGGGGTACCCTAGTATCCCGAACTCGTGCACGGGCAGTCGCAGCATCCCGCGGCAAGGCTTGCCGGGTGACCGCCAAGACCCTCCGTGGTTCCCGTAAAGACCATTCAAGAACAAAGTACTCAAACCAAGGCCCCGGCAAGAGGAGCTTGCCGGGAAGGCCAACCCAGGCCCCGGCAAGAGGAGCTTGCCGGGAAGAGACAAGACCCCGGCAAGAGGAGCTTGCCGGGAAGGCCACTCAAGGCATACCAAGAAAGCTTGCCGCGACGCGCCCTGCGTCCCAGCAAGGCCCGGTGAGCGACAAATTCCCAAACACGACAAGACGACGACCGCGACAAGGAGCTTGCCGCGAGAAACCCCCACTTCATGCCCGCGCTCCAGCACACCTGCTAACGTGTCGCTCTAGGACTCTCCCAAGCACACGTGGCAGGAGGCCGTGCAGCTAGGGGTGCGCGGTGGCAAGCGGAGATGAAGAGAAGGCCATCGTGGCAAACGGTGGCGCTCCTAACGGTCACTTTTTGCACTGTTTAGGCAACTCAGACAGGCATTTAATGCCCTTGACCCCTGCCGTCAGAGTTAGGTAGGGTGCACTGTATCCACAGTAGCGGTAGCTGCACCTACCGCATCCTTTTCCATTTTTACCCTTCTAGTCTACGTTGCCACCTGTCGGTGACCCCTTGAAAGTATAAAAGGAGGCCCAGGCGCAACATAGAAGGGGGTTCGGCCAGTTCGGCTCATTGGAAACACCAGGAACACTCTCACGCTCAATCTGGCAGCGTCCATCGCTCCTGAGCAAGAATTCAATACACACAAACAAGCAGCAGTTGGGTTTTACGCATCCGTGCGGCCCAAAGCTGGGTAAAAACCGCTCGCGTGTACTGCCTCGATCCACTCTTTGTGCGACCTCCGCCCCCCACCGAACCGAAAGGGGCCCTGTCCCCATAGGTGTTGGTGGAATCAGCCTCCCCGACAGCTACCTTTACCAAAATGTGTTCACACACTTAGCTCACACACAGTAGGACATGTTCACACACCTCCGATGCATTCCCGATGAATCAGACCTGACACAACTCTATGCAATAGCAGGCATGACAAACAAGCATGAATGAGTAGGCACATCAGGGCTCAAAAAACTCCTACTCATGCTAGTGGGTTTCAACTATTTACTGTGGCAATGACAGGTCATGCAGAGGATAAGGGGTTCAACTACCGCAACAAGTAACAGATGAATCGTTGTTGTTCTAATGCATTAAAAGAGAGCAGGAGCGAGAGAGTGGGATTGTATCGGAATGAACAAGGGGTTTTTGCTTGCCTGGCACTCCAGAAGATAATATAGTTCTTCATCGGTGTCATCGATCTCATCGTCGAAACCATGTCTATCGAGAGGGGACAAAAACCGGCAACAAAGAAAGAAACACAATCAATGCAATGCACAATATGATGCATGATCATGACATGTCAATATGCTGTGGTTTGAGTTAATGCAACTAGCAACACAATTAAGTGTAGTTGGTTTGAACCCAAGGTTCAAATTCAAACTCCACATATGGTTATTTAAATGCCATTCATTTGATTTGTCCTAAACAGTAGCTATAAGTTGTTCTAACATGCTTGAAAATGATACAGATGGATTCCTTTAATTTTTCTGATAATTTTTCATATATAAATTATTTCATTTGGAGTTACGATTTAATTTCTATGATTTTTAGAAGTTTAAACCATTTTCTGGAATTTCTAAACCTTTTCTGATTTATTTTAAATCCAGAAAGACTTTACTGCGTCAGCACTAGGTCAGGCTGACGTCAGCTGGTCAACAGGGCGGCCCCGGTCAAAACTGACAGTGGGCCCCATGTGTGAGTAACTAAACTAAACTAACTAGATTGAGTTAGCACTAATCTAGGTTAGTTAGCAGGGCCAGGCCCACAAGTCATTGACCCAGTGGTCGACTAGGTTAGTGTTAATCCGGTGGTTAGCCGGAGTTAAGTCACTGGCGACGAGCCGAGATGGCGGACGAGCCCGGGATCACTCCTCCGACGACCAAAACAGCGGCGGGGACTACCTACCAAAGCCCGGGTCCATGCGCATCCAACGGAGAAAACAGGGCGAGCTGGGGTGGCCGTAATCCTTGTCGGCGTCGACCTTAGCAGCTGCCGGACCTTGGGCGTTGGCGGAAACGGCGCTACGATGCCTTGTTCACACCGTGGTTGGGCTCGTTCGAGAGCCCAGACCAGCGCGCATCAGGCGGTGGTGCTAGCCGGGCCTGGGGTGGCCGGAGGCGTCAGCGAGGACCTCGGCCACGGCGGCCGGAGCCCGGGTGAGGCGCGAGCGGTAGCTACGGCGTGCGTGCGGGAGAGCTGAAGTGCTGGTGTGTGCGTGCGCGATGCGGCGAGGGCGATGGACACGCCGAGTGGACCAAATGGTCGTCGGGGGGCGTCGGCGGCAGTCGCAGGCAGCGACGCGTGCGGGAGAGCTCGGTGTGGTGGCTACGGCGCATAAGGAAGGGAACAGAGAGGGGGAGGACGGGCAGAAGCTCACGGCGATCTTCGTGGAGTGGACGGCGAGCTCAGGGAAGGCCTGAGGCACTCGGGGCGTCGAGTGGATCTCCGGTGACGGCGGTCGGGGACGAGCTCAGTGAGGGCAGAGGGGCGCGTCTGGCTACGTGTGGCGAACTGAGGAGGTCGAGGACGTCGAGGCGGAGCTCGCAGGCACGGTGAGGAGTCGAGGAAGTGGCGGTGGCATCAACTACGGCGGCGGCGGCTTACGGGCGCGTCGGCCATAGCGGGTGGGGACGAGGGAGAGAGCCAGGGGGAGAGTAGGGATATCGGGGAGGTCGGGGCGGCGCCGAGGAGTGGCTTCGAAGCGTGGCCACGCTGTCCAAGCGGGGCAGGCGGCCAGGGAGCTGCGTGGTGAGCTCGGCGTGCGCGGGCGCGCTCCTCTCTGCCTGCCTGGCGAGAGGAAGCAGGTGGCTGGCACGGGCCAGCACAGTGCTGTGCCGGCCAGTGGGCTGCCAGGTGGGCTGCGCCAGGTAAGTGGCCAGGTAACTTCTCTCTCTCTGGTTTTCTCTATTTGTTTCTGTTTTCTATTTTCTGCAGTAAGTTTTGATTTAGTAAAAATACTAAACCATTTGTTAAAATGCTGAAATTAATTGTGGGCACTTGTGAATTTGTTTCCAATAGCCCTCATTTAATTTCACAATTATTTGAGCACTTAAAAAAAATATAGAATTTAAATGCCCAAATTCAAATTCAATATGATTTAATTCAAAAATCCAGAATGGCCTAGAAATATGTGCATGCTTTTGGCAGGGGTTTTCAGCTTAAACAAAACTCATGAACTTTTCTAAAGGGCATTTGGGATCATTGAAAATATTTTTATTGAACCTAGTTGAATTCATTAGGTGCTAGGGTTTCAACAATCCCCATTTCAAGTTTCTTGAAATAACAGGATGCATGATGCTCACTGATGCAACTATCTGCAACCAATGCTAGGGCTGTGACAACTTACCCCCAGTAAACAAGAATCTCGTCCCAAGATTCAAGACGTGAGGTAAGAAGACAGAGGGAGCACAAGCTAACACGATCTCATGATCCACTTTCCCTTCTCGAAGATGGTGATTCATTGCTTCGTATTGATCTTGATGTCTTTGCTTTCGATATCTTCATCCAACACGATGACGACAAAAGGAAACTCTACAAGAAACAATCTCCCCGAAGATCGAGCACTCAAGATCAACTCATGGAGTGAGACGTTAGAACATCTCTTGAGCTGAGACATGAAACACAGATCATGAGTGATGGAAAGGAGGTAGATGACAAGGTTCTACTGGGTAGGCAAAAATTCCACGCTGAAAAGGATGGTGCATGATTTCAAGATAGCGATGAAATAATTGCCACGATTCCATAATGGGGCACCTTAGGGGAGATGACCCTTGGGATTTTCCCTTAAGTGGCAAAAGAATTACTTTTGATACTAAGATCATTGAAACTCTCTATACCAGCCTAAGGCAATCACAAATGATCATTTGAAGAAGTTCGAAGAATGGCATACTCCGACTAGAATGGATGATGTGGACTATCTTGTTGAAGACAACGCAATGTATGATTCTTGCTTATCATCGGAAATGGATGGGACCCATGGTAAGTCCACTTTTGAAGATGATCCTGAACAACAACTACGGAGGTGCGAGCTGGGAACAAAATGCAAATGTTGGGAATGATTCTGGTAACTAGGGAAGAACTCAACAGTCGAGAGTGAGTCCACTGTTTGAAAAGGTTATAACATAACTGAGGAAACTGGAAGCAAATCCTAGCTAACGCCAACAGTAAAACCTGGTGCTTGCACGTGCTCTCAAGAAATTGAGCATCTCCATATTCATCAAGGTTTTACCAATATCCATGTCAAGGATCCTAGCAACACAACATACCACCATGATGAATGGTGATGGGTGATGCAGATGCAAAGGAAGATAACACTTTCTCAGATTTCACCTTAGCGAGGCCAAGGGAACAAAATCTGGATGATCGACCGAGAGACATATAGCACTCCGCTTCTAATGTTCTCCTTGATGTGCTAGTGTATCCCATTCATAGATATGGTTTGATATATAGAACATCAAGTAAAAGATCGGACTTCGGGAGCACAAGAATCCATAAGGATTAACTACGGAGGTAAATCCTACGAAATCCTCATGGGAAGGTGGCCAACTTTCTTCAATCAAGATACTACAATAATAGGTCTTCCGGCTGGATGTGTTGGCCACGACATCCACTTTACCGGTTATTGAGAGACCAATATTATAGTTCTTGGAAAATGCTCTAACCATCATATCTGCCTGAGATTCAGATCTGGTTGGCATCCGGATATTCCAGACTCATCGAGTCTAGAAAGGAAAATGAAGGTTTGCAACACAAATCGACGAGACAATGTTGCGAGATTCTCGGGGGAATGAACTACAGTAGTAAGCTCGAAAACATGAGCCGGTTCTGCTACAAGCATGTGAACACGCTACCCTAGACAAGCATGGTCACCTGGTAGTCTTAAAATGAAACACTACCGAGTTCAGGGGGAACCATCAATGAGGATATCGAAGTCCTTGCGTAGGTCTAACTCTTAAGAAGAAACTTCTTCTCCTTGAACAAATCAATCAGTGGCTTGGTGTGCTAGGGATACGTATAGAATGTAGATGATCAGTCTATCAGACCATAGAATACTTCGCACATGCATGACTGACTTGGGATGATTCCAGAGGAAGCAAAAACAAACTTTCTCGAATTCACGGCAGCAACTTACATCAGATGCACATGAATTAGAGGAAGTCACATCTTTCAACCGGACATATGCTTCATGATCGGGACATGAGGGAAATGCTTATAAAGTTTCCAACACTAGTGTAATGTTCAACGTGAATCATGGGGGAGACAAAATGCTGTTGATGGGCTCAACAACAACTCATCGGAACCTCCATATCACTGGACTTCCACCATCATGTGAACACGGTGATAGCATTGGTCGGACCAAAAGGTGAATGGTGTATGCTCGAGGGATCAACCAAGAGTAAAACAACATTACGAACATCGTTGGTTCTGATTTGATTTGACGATAGCCCACACTCAAATCAAGGGATTCATAAGGCAATAGCACCGACAATTGATCACGTGGATCAATTGATGAAGATATTATCTTTCTTCAACACAGATACAAGATATCCCTTAGGGATGAGTGTAACGCCCCGAGACCGATGTGCCAGGTGTCTTCCAGTTATTCGCTGTCGTTGCCATGTCATTTGCTTGCGTGTTGCATCTTATCATGTCATTATGTGCATTGCATCATCATGTTTTTCAAAACTTGCATCCATCCGGGTTCCCCCAGTTCCATCTGTTGTTCATTCTGAGCCCAACCACACTTGCACGCGCCCGCGGCATGTCCGAAATAGTATTTATATAAGTGGCAGGAAAATGTTCTCGGAATGGGATGAAAGTTGACGTGTGGTCTTATTATAGTGTAGATAGACCGCCTGTCAAGTTTCATCGCATTTGGAGTCCGTTTGACGCACCAACGGATAACTATAGCGGCATTATAGTCGGTCTAACGTCGGACGTTTTCGGTCTTCGGAAATAGTCGTCAGGCTTCCCTCTCTTCTCTTCTCTCATCCCGAGACCGTCTACACAGCTCACTACCTACCGCCAAGTCCAACCTAACCTCTCTCGTCAGCCCGCAGCTCCTCGCGCGCGCGTCTGAAAGTTGTCCCGAACCCGACCCGGACAGTCGTCACTGTTGTGTCCGGATCATCCCCAAACATCTACAAAACGTCACCGTTTTCTTCTTTGGACTCCCTAGCTTATTTTTCCTGGCCGTCTAATTTTGATTGGAGGGACGGGATAGCCCCTAACCTAATCCGCAGGCATTTATCAACTAGTCCAACCCTAATCTTTAGGAGGTTTGTCCCATCAGTATCGTCCCCGCCGCCAGACATCCACCGGTCGCCTCCCACCTTGGGATCCTCCTAGATCCGATCGAACCAACCACCTTCAACCATCTCCTTCTCCTCGAATTCATCCATCGGCCAATCACCACCGATCTATCCACCCACCAATCTGCTCATGCTAGAGCACCTCCGCGGAGCCGAGGAGCTCCACGCCTTGCCTCCGCCGCCTTCATCGTTCTGCGCTGCCATCACCCTGTGTCTCCGAGCACCCCGTCGCCGGAGTAGCTCGATCCCGACCACCTCGCCGGAGCTCCTCTCCAGCACGCCGGCCACCCCGACCATGCCCGGCCTCCCCGCTCGCCCTCCTCTCGTGTGGATCGAGCAACAGTTCTTCCCGAGCGGAGCGCTCGTTTCAGCCGTCGACCGCGAGCCGCGGGTTACCGGAGCAGCTCCAAGCAGCGTACCCTGGCGCCCTACTCCAGACCTCGACCTCAGGCCGGCCTCGTTGCGCCACCTTCCTCCTTCCCTTCCTTCTCTGGCTCTTCTCCCTCTCACTCACCCCGCCTGTCTCTCTCTCTCTCGCAGGTGGAGTCCATGGCCGCTCGAACCTGAAGCTTCGTCGTCACCTCGTTCCACACCCCGCCTTCGGCTAGAATGGACGTCCCCCGCTCGGATCCACCGCCTGCTGCCGTCCTAGACCTCAAGCCGGCTGGATCCCGCGTCGTCCCGGCCCGGCACCGCCCTTGCCCGATCCCGGCGTCAGCCTGAACCTGCCGCTGTCGTTCTGCTTCAGAGACGAGCAGAGTGCCTCGGCCGCTCGCGCTGATCGGTTCCAGATCGACCGCACGCGCCTGGGCCGGCCTCCTTCCTCTCCAGCTGGGCCAAAGCCCATGGTGAGGCCACCCCGCCGAAGCCCCTCTGTTTTTTTTCTGTTGTTGGGTCAACAGATTCGGCCCGAGATGCCTTTTTTTCCTGCTGAGAATTTTAGCTAATTTCCAGAAAACTGCTGTTTTACAGAAATGCCCCTCTAGATCATGCATATAATTCATAAACCGTGCATCGGATTAAAATGAATTATATATGAAACTTGCTTAGAATTTTTTCTAGTTTAATAATTTGCAATTTTCATCCATGTTTAAAATGTTTGAAATGATGTTTGGTTAAATTTGTCCCTATGCCATGCTAAAATGATTTAATTCATAACTTTTCAACCGTAGCTCCGAATTAAATAATCTTTATATGTAAATGGGGTAGAAAAATGCCTAGTTTTACTTGGTGGCATCATCTTGCATGTTTAATAACTATAAAATATGGTTTAGGGCAGAATAGGACCAAACCTAATATATGCACATGAGGAGTTTCCGAACTTGTTGTTTTGTGGTTCCGGCCTCATTTAAACTTGCCTAGTTAGATAGTTTCATTATGTTTCACCTCTTGCCATGTTAATCAACATTTAATATTGGTGAGTACATAACCGAGAGGAACTAAATAATTGATGTGGTGTTCCGTCAATATGCAACTCGTTGTATATTGAGCTCCACTTAATTTGTAGGATTGCTTGTGCACTTTGCCATGCCATGCCTCATTAACCGGACATGCATCATACTTGATTGTGCATCATGCCATGTTTATGTGGTGGTTGTTTTACTATGATTGTTTGCTTCTTTCCGGTGTTGCTTCTTCGGGTTGGTTCCGATAACATTGCGTTTGTGAGGATCCGTTCGACTACGTCCGTTTGTCTTCTTCATGGACTCGTTCTTCTTCCTTGCGGGATTTCAGGCAAGATGACCATACCCTCGAAATCACTTCTATCTTTGCTTGCTAGATGCTCGCTCTTTTGCTATGCCTATGCTACGATGCCTACCATTTGCTTTCAAGCCTCCCAAATTGCCATGTCAAACCTCTAACCCACCATGTCCTAGCAAACCGTTGATTGGCTATGTTACCGCTTTGCTCAGCCCCTCTTATAGCATTGTTAGTTGCAGGTGAAGATTGAAGTTTGTTCCTTGTTGGAACATGGAGATGTTGTTCCTTGTTGGGACATGTTTACTTGTTGGGATATCACAATATATCTTACTTAATTAATGCTTCTATATACTTGGTAAAGGGTGGAAGGCTCGGCCTTATGCTTGGTGTTTTGGTCCACTCTTGCCGCCCTAGTTTCCATCATATCGGTGTTATGTTCCCGGATTTTGTGTTCCTCGCGCGGTTGGGTAATAATGGGAACCCCTTGACAGTTCGCCTTAAGTAAAGCTCCTCCAGCAATGCCCAACCTTGGTTTTACCATTTGCCTCACCACCACCTATTTTTCCCTTGGGAGTCGCTCTCTCGAGGGTCATCTTTATTTTAACCCCCGGGCCAGTGCTTGTCTAAGTGTTGGTCCGAAATGGGCAGCCTGCGGGGCCACCTCGGGGAAACTTGAGGGCTGATTTTACTCGTAGCTTGACCTATCCGGTGTTGCCCTGAGAACGAGATATGTGCAGCTCCCATCAGGATGTCGGCGCATTGGGCGGTGTTGCTGGTTTAGTTTTACCCTGTCGAAACGTCTTGTTGTACCGGGATACCGAGTCTGATCGGAATGTCTCGGGAGGAGGTCTATTCCTTCGTTGACCATGAGAGCTTGTGATGGGCTAAGTTGGGACACCCCTGCAGGGATTTGAACTTTTGAAAGCCGTGCCCGCGGTTATGGGCAGATGGGAATTTGTTAATGTCCGGTTGTAGATAACTTAAATCGTAACTTAATTAAAATGAATCAACAGCGTGTGTTACCGTGATGGTCTCTTTCCGGCGGAGTCCGGGAAGTGAACACGATGTTGGAGTTATGCTTGACGTAGGTTGTTCTAGGATCACTTCTTGATCATATATTCTCGACCGTGCTTTGCCTTCTCTTCCCGCTCTCTTTGGCGTATGTTAGCCACCATATATGCTAGTCGCTTGCTGCAGCTCCACCTCATACCTTTTACCTTATCCATAAGCTTAAATAGTCTTGATCGCGAGGGTGCGAGATTGCTGAGTCCCCGTGGCTCACAGATACTTCCAAAAACCAGCTTGCAGGTGCCGATGAGACCGTGAAGATGACGCAACCCAGCTCAGGAGGAGCTCGATGAAGATCTTTTCCTTTGTGTTGTTTCGTTCTATGTGATCAGTAGTGGAGCCCAGTTGGGGTCGATCGGGGACCGTGTCGCATTTGGGGTTCTTCTTTTATTTTGGTTCCATAGTCGGGCCTTGTTTGTATCTGGATGATGTAATGTTTTATTCATGTATTGTGTGAAGTGGCGATTGTAAGCCAACTATGTATCTCTTTTCCCTTATGTATTACATGGGTTTGTGTGAAGATTACCTCACTTGCGACATTGCTTTCAATGCGGATATGCCTCTAAGTCATGCTTCGACACGTGGGAGATATAGCCGCATCGAGGGCGTTATAAGTTGGTATCAGAGCCTTCCGCGACCTTAGGAGCCCCATTGCTTGATCGTTTTTAGCAGCCGTTGTTGAGTCTAGAAAAATGTTTTGAGTCATTTAGGAATTATATATCGGAGAGTTTAGGAATTCTTTTTACTTCCCAGTCTCCTCATCGCTCTGGTAAGGCATCCTGACGTAGAGTTTTGAATCTTCTCTTCTCTAATTTCACTAAAAAAATTAGGATCACGCGGGTATCTTGGAATCGTTCCGATGGTTTTATGACGAGAACATTGTCTTGGTGCCTCCTGTCAGGGGTTTTGTGGAATTGTCCCGGGGAGTTGAGCTCTGAGGTGTTGTCATCATAATTTTATCGTTGCAATTCTGGAATACCTGAGTTTAGTACGCCGACATCGAAAATCTCTTTTATGCAGTTCGTTGGTGAGATAACCTCGACGCCACCTAGTACTAGGGCGGGAGTTCGGGAGTATCGCCATAACTTGTATAACGGATGCTTTTCGAAGGTTGAGGTAGACGATTTCCAAAGGTTTCTTGGTTATGTGTTGAAGGATGGATACAGCTGGATGTAGGATTTGCTAGTTTGGGTGAGATATTATGCTTCCCCTGTATCCCCAACACCTGATTGCATAACCGGAAAGTTTCTGGAGTTTATAAGTGGGAATTCAAGTAGCTCTTAGGATATCTTTCCGACAGATGTATGATATGAAATTGGGGTTCGACGTCTAGTGGTCCGCCTATTCATGGTTGGTTTTACAGTGATCTCGTTGTGTCTTAAAGAGTCCTTGGCTATGCCGACTCGGGGATGCTTCGTATGTCATGTGCACTGCCTTGTACATGATGGTGTTGTACGATCGAGCCCGTGTAGGCCCCACCACGAAAACTTCGGACGAAATCTCTATCATATGTTTGTTCTAGCTTATTCTGCAAGCCAATCCTTTGTTTTGTTTCGAGTTGTGGTATTCAAGTTGCTTCAGTGTCAAGTGTTGATTCCATACCTTCCCCAAATGGTGTTCTCATACTCCGGTTTGAATACTAATCATTCTGGATAATCGAGATTGTCTTGCCAATCCTTTTCAACCGGTGTGTCTCTCTTCAAGTGGATCTGATCATTTTCAACATCCGCAAGATCAACTCAAAGTCTTCTCAACGTTGTTCGCTTCATCTGTTTCCAAGTTGCCTTTGTTTTCCCGCCCTCCCTCCCTTGTTTTTCTTCAAGGACTCAGATTTCTTAATCGAGTATCCATTTTATTATGGAAGCCTCTCCATTCTTTTTTCCTTCAGGTTCTTATCCGGTGATTCTCTTGAAGATACTAACGGAGCTTCTAGTTCATCATTCTTCGTTTCTTTTATCTTCCCCGGTGGTTTCAAGTCAAGCTTTGGTGATCTTACCCTTTGCTCATTTCATTGCCTTCTCGTACCGGTGCACCTCATAATAATTCACTTCTCACTATTCATTTGTCCCAGAGTGCTCAAAATATCTCAGAAGGCTCATCTTTTCATTCAAGATCAGTTTAACCTATTTCAAGGATGTTATCTCATTCAAGTCATTTAATTCAACTGGTGCAATCTCGCTTTTAAATCGTTCAACGGTGTTTCTTTTGAGTGGGCCCTAACCCACAGGTCTTTTTCCAGGATCTTACCTGACTCTTCTTATTTTCCCGGCGTTACTCTCAAATTCTTTTCCAAGTTTGACGTAAGAATGAGTTATCATCAGTCAAATGCCTTTCTCCTTGATCTTTCAAATTCTTACATCATTGGTTCAACCTTTCCAATTTTAATCCCGGAGATCTCAACAATTTGGTGGTGTTTCTCATCGTCATTCCCTGCATTTGAAGACCGAAGAAGATTTTTTTTCTCTCAATCTTGCTCCTTTCTCTTCAAGATTCGTGGTTCTAGCGTTATGCCATCCTCTCATAGTTGTTTTTGATTGTCAGAATTCTTTTCACTCATCCAGAGTAATTCAGAGTATTTTCTGTCGGATTATCCGGAGCCCATCATCTAAGATTGATTCAGTCCAGCTTTTAGCTTGCATACTCTAAATCATACCGGTGCTTCGTTCAAGTGATCTTTAATCGGCTCATGATCTCGTCGTTCTCATGTATCTAAATCCTCTCAAGCATCTTCGTGTATTTGCTAATTCTAACCGATGATTCATCCCTTTACTTCGTTTATTTTAATTCTGACGGTGGTTCATCAAGGATTTAATTCCTTCTCGAAGTGTTCATCAAGATTCTTTTCAGAGGAGCTCCAGCATTCTTCTTCTTGCTATCCGAAGTGCAATTCTTTCTTCCGTATCATTGGAGGTGGAATTATGTCATTCTTGATATCTTGAGTTCATGTTTCATGATTCACATGTTATCAAGAATGAGATATTTTAAATCCATCAATCTCGTCATTGGAGTTATCTTGGGTCATATTTCACCTAAAGCCTTCCCTAAGGATTGTTGCTATTTATGGTGCCCATAAATGACCCAAATTATTCATTTATCCTCCCGGTGAAATAGTTTCTCGTCCCCTTGTCTTATAAATCCAATCAAATATTTTCCGTGAGTGGCAAGTTGTCACCCCATAATGTTGAGATGCCTTCTATAAGCCCACTTCAAGCTTGTCCTTCCGTTGTTGGTGTTCCAACAATTCCGTTCAACCCTTCTCCTAAAGATGCCTTTTCAGGCTCTTTTGTAGCAGAAGTTGGCATTGTCTTCTACATTCGTTTGTCTCAATTATCTTTACTCTACTCTTTCGTTCCGGAGGCATTGTGATGTTGCTCTCTGAAACCCATCTTCTTGTTTTGTCAGGATCGTGTTCTTTTCGTCCTTATCCTTTTAACCGGAGTGTCGTGCCTGCTTTTCGAATTTTTCCCATTCTGCCAAGTTTTGCCTCCCTTCTCAGACAGAGTGCTGCTCAAATTATATCATTCTTAATCCTTCTCTATCTTGTTTTAACCGGAGTGATTTCAATATACATCTTGCCCTTCAACCTCAAGGTTTTTCGCAGTGTTCTTTGTCCCTCTTTTCTAACCGAGTGTTTTCAAATTTGTCATCTCCGTTATTCTTTTTCTCGAAATGGCTTAACCTTTTCAAGGTTCTTTGGTCTCACTCATTTGTCAAAGAAGCAACTTAGTTTTACCTCTCCTCTTCCTCTTCAGTTTTCCCTCCGGTGCCATTCTAGATCTCGGGACGAGATCCTCTCGTAGTGGTGGAGTGTTGTAACGCCCCGAGACCGATGTGCCAGGTGTCTTCCAGTTATTCGCTGTCGTTGCCAGGTCATTTGCTTGCGTGTTGCATCTTATCATGTCATCATGTGCATTGCGTCATCATGTTTTTCAAAACTTGCATCCGTCCGTGTTCCCCCAGTTCCATCTGTTGTCCGTTCTAAGCCCAACCACACTTGCACGCGCCCGCGGCATGTCCGAAATAGTATTTATATAAGTAGCCAGAAAATGTTCTCGGAATGGGATGAAAGTTGACGTGTGGTCTTATTATAGTCTAGATAGACCGCCTGTCAAGTTTCATCGCATTTGGAGTCCGTTTGACGCACCAACGGATAACTATAGCGGCATTATAGTCGGTCTAACGTCGGACGTTTTCGGTCTTCGGAAATAGTCGTCGGGCTTCCCTCTCTTCTCTTCTCTTAGCCCGAGACCATCTACACAGCTCACTACCTACCGCCAGGTCCAACCTAACCTCTCTCGTCAGCCCGCAGCTCCTCGCGCACGCGTCCGAAAGTTGTCCCGGACCCGACCCGGACAGTCGTCACCGTTGTGTCCGGATCATCCCCAAACATCTACAAAACGTCACCGTTTTCTTCTTTGGACTCCCTAGCTTATTTTTCCTGGCCGTCTAATTTTGATCGGAGGGACGGGATAGCCCCTAACCTAATCCGCAGACGTTTATAAACTAGTCCAACCCTAATCTTTAGGAGGTTTGTCCCATCAGTATCGTCCCCGCCGCCAGACATCCACCGGTCGGCTCCCACCTTGGGATCCTCCTAGATCCGATCGAACCAACCACCTTCAACCATCTCCTTCTCCTAGAATTCATCCATCGGTCAATCACCACCGATCTATCCACCCACCAATCTGCTCATGCTAGAGCACCTCCGCGGAGCCGAGGAGCTCCAGCCTTGCCTCCGCCGCCTTCATCGTTCTGCGCTGCCGTCACCCTGTGTCCCCGAGCACCCCGTCGCCGGAGTAGCTCGATCCCGACCACCTCGCCAGAGCTCCTCTCCAGCACGCCGGCCACCCCGACCATGCCCGGCCTCCCCGCTCGCCCTCCTCTCGTGTGGATCGAGCAGCAGTTCTTCCCGAGCGGAGCGCTCGTTTCAGCCGTCGACCGCGAGCCGCGGGTTACCAGAGCAGCTCCAAGTAGCGTACCCTGGCGCCCTACTCCAGACCTCGACCTCAGGCCGGCCTCGTCGCGCCACCTTCCTCCTTCCCTTCCTCCTCTGGCTCTTCTCCCTCTCACTCACCCCACCTGTCTCTCTCTCTCGCAGGTGGAGTCCATGGCCGCCCGAACCTGAAGCTTCGTCGTTACCTCGTTCAACGCCCCGCCTTCGGCTAGAATGGACGTCCCCCGCTCGGATCCACCGCCTGCTGCCGTCCTGGACCTCAAGCCGGCTGGATCCCGCGTCGTCCCGGCCCGGCACCGCCCTTGCCCGATCCCGGCGTCAGCCTGAACCTGCCGCTGTTGTTCTGCTTCAGAGACGAGTAGAGTGCCTCGGCCGCTCGCTCTGATCGGTTCCAGATCGACCGCACACGCCTGGGCCGGCCTCCTTCCTCTCCAGCTGGGCTATGTTACCGCTTTGCTCCGCCCCTCTTATAGCGTTGTTAGTTGCAGGTGAAGATTGAAGTTTGTTCCTTGTTGGAACATGGAGATGTTGTTCCTTGTTGGGACATGTTTACTTGTTGGGATATCACAATATATCTTACTTAATTAATGCTTCTATATACTTGGTAAAGGGTGGAAGGCTCGGCCTTATGCCTGGTGTTTTGTTCCACTCTTGCCACCCTAGTTTCCGTCATATCGGTGTTATGTTCCCGGATTTTGCGTTCCTCACGCGGTTGGGTAATAATGGGAACCCCTTGACAGTTCGCCTTAAGTAAAGCTCCTCCAGCAATACCCAACCTTGGTTTTACCATTTGCCTCACCACCACCTATTTTTCCCTTGGGAGTCGCTCTCTCGAGGGTCATCTTTATTTTAACCCCCCGGGCTAGTGCTTGTCTAAGTGTTGGTCCGAAATGGGCAGTCTGCGGGGCCACCTCGGGGAAACTTGAGGGCTGGTTTTACTCGTAGCTTGACCTATCCGGTGTTGCCCTGAGAACGAGATATGTGCAGCTCCCATCAGGATGTCGGCGCATCGGGCGGTGTTGCTGGTTTAGTTTTACCCTATCGAAACGTCTTGTTGTACCGGGATACCGAGTCTGATCGGAATGTCTCAGGAGGAGGTCTATTCCTTCGTTGACCGTGAGAGCTTGTGATGGGCTAAGTTGGGACACCCCTGCAGGGATTTGAACTTTTGAAAGCCGTGCCCGCGGTTATGGGCAGATGGGAATTTGTTAATGTCCGATTGTAGATAACTTAAACCGTAACTTAATTAAAATGAATCAACAGCGTGTGTTACCGTGATGGTCTCTTTCCGGCGGAGTCCGGGAAGTGAACACGGTGTTGGAGTTATGCTTGACGTAGGTAGTTCTAGGATCACTTCTTGATCATAGATTCTCGACCGTGCTTTGCCTTCTCTTCCCGCTCTCTTTGGTGTATGTTAGCCACCATATATGCTAGTCGCTTGCTGCAGCTCCACCTCATACATTTTACCTTATCCATAAGCTTAAATAGTCTTGATCGCGAGGGTGCGAGATTGCTGCGTCCCCGCGGCTCACAGATACTTCCAAAAACCAGCTTGCAGGTGCCGATGAGACCGTGCAGATGACGCAACCCAGCTCAGGAGGAGCTCGATGAAGATCTTGTCCTTTGTGTTGTTTCGTTCTATGTGATCAGTAGTGGAGCCCAGTTGGGGTCGATCGGGGACCGTGTCGCATTTGGGGTTATTCTTTTATTTTGGTTCCGTAGTCGGACCTTGTTTGTATCTGGATGATGTAATGTTTTATTCATGTATTGTGTGAAGTGGCGATTGTAAGCCAACTATGTATCTCTTTTCCCTTATGTATTACACGGGTTTGTGTGAAGATTACCTCACTTGCGACATTGCTTTCAATGCGTTTATGCCTCTAAGTCGTGCTTCGACACGTGGGAGATTTAGCCGCATTGAGGGCGTTATAATGAGCGTGGTAGGACAAGCTTTTATCTTCCAACTCTCCAAGTTGTTGTTAAGCTTAACCAACTAGCTCAGGGGTATTCAACACAGATTCCTGGAGAAGAGGGTGGCTACAAGAAACCAACTTGATCATGAACTCAACATAGTGATCAGGTGACAACCTGGTGATACCTCCGAGAAGATATTCGGAAAATCACGAACCACCGATATGTTATTAAGCTCGAGAACAATCTTGCTTTTCAGGGCAAGACGATATGATCAAGGAGCGAGGGATTATCACAGTTCTAACTCATTGGTCGATGAGTGCACCCGGAAATATGGACTAGGTAGCACGATCAATCTTAGGATGATGATTTAATTACTAGCACGCTAAGAATGAGAGTATTGTCCATTAACTACCAAGCAACAGAGTTGCTAGGGATATTTCTTTCACACATCATGGTTCACTTGTCGGCATTCCGGTTATAATAACACGAAACTGAGGAATGAACAATGATGGCAAGAAGTATTACTGCGTCAAGAATTCATAAGAGGTGGTGCAATTCCCATGACATTCCTGATATAAAGATGGTAATACCCCAAGGTAGAACAGAACAAAAACTAAATTGGCATTTTGATCTATGGAATACAACTACTTTGACCCAATCCTAGAAGTGGACGAGGTACTGGAGTTTGTTTATCCTATTCATTCCGGAAGAGAATGTCTTGACGGACCACAAGAATAATAGGCATCGATGAACACGAATGCACAACTATTCCTGACTATCAATTGATAGACTAGGGTTGGAATACAGCTGAGGAGGATCAACTCAAGGAACATATATCCTTCTGAGTTGTGGATGCACAGATTAGTATGTTGAACAAAGCTCAACATTTTTCTTCCGGATAACCCATGCAGAGAGGTAGGACTGGCAGAGTCACAATTATGAATGGAGAACTCCTCAAGAGTACTCTAATTGTGATCTTTTGGTTCAAATAACTTCTGCCATATTGGCTCATGGTATTGGAAGAAGGAAATACCACGGACCTCGAGGACTATCGCAAAGGTTACTAATATCCTAAAGTAACTAGCAAATACTAACAACATGAAGTAGGGTGAATCTCGGGTTCAAAACCCAGGAATAGAATATCTACTACTAAATGGCATCACGGGATGCTTTCAAGAATGGTGGCCTGAATCATCACACTGGGAACACAAAACATGGCTAGATTACTAGGTGACTCCCTAAAACACCTAGGGTCATAATAATAGCTCCAACATATATGTCAAGGTAGTAGAGTACCTCAACAGACCGCTAGTGTGCTTAATCTGGCCCACAAGGACATCGGAAACGGGAAGAAGGGATTTGCAAATGCATCAGACTATTTAGAGACTTGGGATGACTCGGACAGCATAACGGCTGTAAATGCTCAAAATTATTTGAGACATCCTGCAAAAATGGTGGCATAACCACTCAACATCACAATAGCAAGGTTCTGAGGCCAGCTATGAACATATGGAAGTAGTAGGAACTGAACTGAGGCTTGAAACCAACAATCCTAAGAGTCTACGGATTAGTAACACGTGATCCTGATAGAAAGATGAGAAGCCTAGTTCTTAATCCCCGTAGAAGAGAAGAGATGACTCAGATTAGAAGGCCATAGGGTAAAGGAGTAAAAAGAGCCTTACATTCCCTTCCACAATCAATTCCCTTACATAACTAAAGCATTTCTAGACACGACTTCGACCATCTTGGCTTGGTAATCCTATAGGCAGTCAGGCTCTGATACCAACGCTGTCAGGACCCCGATTCGAAGTCACATCGATCTAGCTGGTAACACCTCATATCACTTTGCGGCTTCACGCGCGGTATTCCCTCGGGTGTCGCCTTACCATGGCCCTGGACCGTTTGCGCCTTTTGACTCACGTATATGATAGTGTCGCTAGCATCCATATGACAGAGAACCCGGGGCGACATGGCTAGTCGTGAACCCAAAGCGGCACTAACCCATGGGGACAGACATACATGAATCAACTTCGAGCATGTCGGTCAGCAGCGTGTGAATCCGGGCTGTAGCACTGGGCTAACAGGACTCCGGTAACCCGGGCTGTAGCAGGCTAGGCAGGACTCCGGATGTCACCGCGTGACATTTCCCCGAAGGGACAGACACAGGAACGAAGTGAAACACATGTCGGCCAGTCAAGTGTCCGGTGAACCGGGCTATAGCGGACTACTATGGCTCATGGAAGCACAAGACTACATTTCCCCATAAGAGAGGCTACCAAGGATAAACCACTAGGTTGTCGGATCCCACACATACCAAGCATTTCAATCATACACACAATATGCTAGATATGTGCAAATACAACATGGCATCACAACATAACTCCACGACTCAAAGTAATTATTCATTAGGCTCCGAGGAGCGAGATATTACAAACATGGGTCTCATGACCCAACAATCATAGCATACCAATCAAAGAACATGTGGAAGCTTAACATGTCTGAGTACAGACATCTATAAAGGAAAAAGGCTGAGAATCCTGACTATCTACCAGATCCTGCCGAGGGCACAAGATCGTAGCTGAGGTAGCAAGCTAAACGTCGAAGCCCACACGGATCTACTAGCGAGACTGACATCTCTCTGCAAAACATAAATTAAGAAAACGTGAGTACAATTGTACTCAGCAAGACTTACATCATAACTAACTACATATGCATCGGTATCAACAAAGGGGTAGTGTAGTTTAACTGCAGCAAGCCAGCTTTGACCCAGTGGCTAACCTGAACTATGACTGCAAGCAACTCTTTGAGGTGGCGCACACGAGTCCACATATTCACCATTCAATACACCACTATGGATCCTCTCCTGTCTCCCTATGAGAAGGCCATCCATAGCACTCACACTTATCTTGCGAGTTTTATAGTATCCACTTTCACTTGTCTATGAACTATGCAAGGGGTCCAAGTATCCATATCCGAGGAATCCGGCTATTCGAATAGATATTCATAACCCTGCAGGGGTGTACTTCTTCACACACACTCCCACCACTTACCGTCGTTTACACAACATGTACTCGGCAACCTTCAAGCGGAAGCCCAACGAGGGTGTCGGCCACGGCCTACCTAAACACTTAAGTCTCTAGTCCAGGTTTATCGCCTATCCAGGTTCCATCCGCAGGGAGTTCGGCCGAGGTTTCCACATACGGCCCCGAACGATGTGTACAGGGTTCCGAGACACCAAACGGGTGCCCGGCATGCCGGGCCATGGTGTATCTACCGCAACATAGCCCACCCTTGGGGTCAGCACTACGCACGGCCGCCAACACATAACCTACAAACACCAGAAACTAGTTGCAACTCCTGGACAGAGTACTAGGGTGACTAAGAAGCCGAGAGGGTCAATTAAGGATCCCAATGAGTGGTAGTAGCTGTTCATGGATCACAAACACAGAACTCAGTTCCTGAGGACGGTTTCAATGAGACAACCCACCATGTACTCCTACATGGCCTCTCACCGCTACCTTTACCAAAACGTGTTCACACACTTAGCTCACACACAGTAGGACATGTTCACACACCTCCGATGCATTCCCGACGAATCAGACCTGACACAACTCTATGCAATAGCAGGCATGAAAAACAAGCATGAGTGAGTAAGCACACCAGGGCTCAAACAACTCCTACTCATGCTAGTGGGTTTCATCTATTTACTGTGGCAATGACAGGTCATGCAGAGGATAAGGGGTTCAACTACCGCAACAAGTAATAGATGAATCATTGTTGTCCTAATGCAGTAAAAGAGAGCAAGAGCGAGAGAGTGGGATTGTATCGGAATGAACAAGGGGGTTTTTCTTGCCTGACACTCCTGAAGATAATATAGTTCTTCATCGGTGTCATCGATCTCATCATCGAAACCACGTCTATCGAGAGGGGACAAAAACCGGTAACAGAGAAAGAAACACAATCAATGCAATGCACAATATGATGCATGATCATGACATGTCAATATGCTGTGGTTTGAGTTAATGCAACTAGCAACACAATTAAGTGTAGTTGGTTTGAACCCAAGGTTCAAATTCAAACTCCACATATGGTTATTTAAATGCCATTCATTTGATTTGTCCTAAACAGTAGCTATAAGTTGTTCTAACATGCTTGAAAATGGTACAGATGGATTCCTTGAATTTTTCTGATAATTTTTCATATATAAATTATATCATTTGGAGTTACGGTTTAATTTCTATGATTTTTAGAATTTAAACCATTTTCTGGAATTTCTAAACCTTTTTTGATTTCTTTTAAATCCAGAAAGGCTTTACTGCGTCAGCACTAGGCCAGGCTGACGTCAGCTGGTCAACAGGGCCGGCCCTGGTCAAAACTGACAGTGGGCCCCATGTGTCAGTAACTAAACTAAACTAACTAGATTGAGTTAGCACTAATCTAGGTTAGTTAGCAGGGCCAGGCCCACAAGTCATTGACCCAGTGGTCGACTAGGTTAGTGTTAATCCGGTGGTTAGCCGGAGTTACGTCGCCGGCGACGAGCCGAGATGGCGGACAAGCCCGGGATCACTCCTCCGATGACCAAAATAGCGGCGGGGACTACCTACGTGAAGCCCGGGTCCGCGCGCATCCAACGGAGCAAACATGGCGAGCTGGGGTGGCCGTAATCCTCGCCGGCGTCGAGCTCAGCGGCTGCCGGACCTCGGGCGTTGGCGGAAATGGCGCTACGGTGCCTTGTTCGCGCCGTGGTTGGGCTCGTTCGAGAGCCCAGACCAGCGCACATCAGGCGGTGGTGCTAGCCGGGCCTGGGGTGGCCGGAGGCGTCAGTGAGGAGCTCAGCCGCGGTGGCCAGAGCCCAGGTGAGGCGCGAGCGGTAGCTACGGCGTGCGTGCGGGAGAGGTGAAGTGCTGGTGTGTGCATGCGCGATGCGGTGAGGGCGAGGGACACACCGAGTGGATCAAATGGTCGGCGGGGGCGCGTCAGCGGCGGTCGCAGGAGGGGGCGCGTCAGCGGCGGTTGCAGGAGGCGGCGCGTGCGGGAGAGCTCGGTGTGGTGGCTACGGCGCATAGGGAAGGGAACAGAGAGGGGGAGGACATGCAGAAGCTCACGGCGATCTTCGTGGAGTGGACGGCAAGCTTAGGGAGGGCCCGAGGCACTCGAGGCGTCGAGGGGGATCTCCGGCGACGGCGGTCGGGGACGAGCTCGGTGAGGGCAGAGGGGCGCGTCCGGCTACATGTGGCGAACCGAGGAGGTCAAGGACGTTGAGGCGGAGCTCGCAGGCACGGCGAGGAGTCGAGGAAGTGGCGGTGGCATCAACTACGGCGGCGGCGGCTTACGGGCGCGTCGGCCATAGCGGGTGGGGACGAGGAAGAGAGCCAGGGGGAGAATAGGGATGTCGGCGAGGTCAGGGCGGCGCCGAGGAGGGGCTTCGAGGCGTGGCCACGCTGTCCAAGCAGGGCAGGCAGCCAGGGAGCTGCGTGGCGAGCTCGGCATGCGCGGGCGCGCTCCTCTCTGCTTGCCTGGCAAGAGGAAGCAGGTGGCTGGCACGGGCCAGCACAGTGCTGGGCCGGCCAGTGGGCTGCCAGGTGGGCTGCGCCAGGTAAGTGGCCAGGTAACTTCTCTCTCTTTTGTTTTCTCTATTTGTTTCTGTTTTCTATTTTCTACAGTAAGTTTTGATTTAGTAAAAATACTAAACCATTTGTTAAAATGCTGAAATTAATTGTGGGCACTCGTGAATTTGTTTCTAACAGCCCTCATTTAATTTCACAATTATTTGAGCACTTAAAAATATATATAGCATTTAAATTCCCAAATTCAAACACAATATGATTTAATTCAAAAATCCAGAATGGCCTAGAAATATGTGCATGACTTTTGGCAGGGGTTTTCACCTTAAACAAAAATCATGAACTTTTCTTAAGGGCATTTGGGATCATTGAAAATATTTTTATCGAACCTAGTTGAATTCATTAGGTGCTAGGGTTTCAACAATCCCCATTTCAAGTTTCTTGAAAATAACAGGATGCATGATGCTCACTGATGCAACTATCTGCAACCAATGTTAGGTCTGTGACATATGGGGTGCTGTAGCTTGTCATTACCACCTCTCATTTTACAAAATAATATTGCTGTCAGTCTGTTAACAGGAAGTTCATTTCTGCCATGTGTTTTGCTAGTGATCCATGGATCCTATGATCATGCTCTTGCCATGTTTAGCTTCATAAATGTTCCTTCTTACTGTTGGTTGCTTTGTTATGCCACAAAATACTTTGTGGTGAGTTGCAAAAGCTTGCAAAGTTGCTATCATGAATCTATTTCGGCCATGCATGATTTTCCTCTGAAACCTGTTTCATTTCACTTGCCATGTTTGCATTGATGCTACCATCTTTTCTGTGGATCTTTGGCTCAAGTTCAGTAATGGAGTTTTATTACTTGCATTTAGTACTAGCATGCCATGCTCAAGTTTGCCATGTTATGTTTTTGTAGCATGTAGTTTACTAGCGCTAAACATTGAAACCTGACGTTGTTTATACCATGTTCAGTATTTTCACAAAGTCTGTTAAACTGTTATCTTTTGCATTTATGCCATGCTATTTCAAATATGTTCTAGTTAGTTCTAGCAGTAGCTCAGTGTTCATGATTTGTAGAGCTTCACCTGTACTTCACTGCCATGTTTTTTGTTATCATGTTTGGGTGCTGTAGCATATTTTCATGATGCATCTTAAGTGCTATGTTGTTGTTAAGCGCAATTTTGCATTGTTCTTGTTTTGCTCGTCATTTTCAAATCGTGCATTCGTTTCTGGTGATCTTGTAACACCCCGGATGTAACTTGCCATATTTGTAACTCCGACTCTTGCCATTTTCGGCTTTAAGTTATGAGATTCCCTTTGTGGTTGGGTTTTTGTTTTCGTTTTGCATTTTGTTCATGTCATGCATTCCATATCATGTCATCATATGCATCTCATTTGCATACGTGTTCGTCTCATGCATCCGAGAATTTTCCCTGTTGCCCGTTCTGCAATCCGACACTCCCACATGCAGCGGTGCACCCCTCTTGTCTCTTTTCGTGAGCGGGTGTTAAACGTTCTCGGAATGGACCGAGAATTGCCAAGTGGCCTTGGTACACTACCGGTAGACCGCCTGTCAAATTTCGTTCCATTTGGAGGCCATTTGATGCTCCAACGGTTAACCGGGTAACCACAAAGGCTTCTTTTGTGTTGCAGCCCAACACCCCTCCAAAATAGCCCAAGAACCCATCTAAACCATCTCCATGTCCTCCGTCGTCGGATCACGATCGTGTGGGATAAAACTACACCCCATTTGGACACTCATACCTCCTCCTACCTATAAATATGTGTCTCCCTCCAAAATCCACGGTCGAAACCCTAGCAATTGCCCCACCTCCCAGCCGAACACGTCCAATCTCGCCAGACGCGTCCGCCGCTGCCGCCTGGACGAATCGCAAGCCGCCACCTGTCCCGCACCTCTCCACCGCCGCCGTGGCCCGCCGGGCCCAGGGCAGGCCCGCACGGCTCGCGCACCTCCGCACCATCGCCCGCTCCTGGCGCCTCCCGCCTCTGCTGCCTCCCGGCTTCGCCCGCCGCCGCCGGAGCGCACCAGTACTGCTCGACACCATGCGCCTCCACCAATGCCGCCCTTCGCTCGCCGCCCGCCGCCTCCTCTTCCTCGCCGCCACGCCCGGATCCGGCGAGATCCGGCCGGATCTGCCCTGGCCGACCCCGCCGGCGCCTCTCCTCCCCAAGCTCCGGCCGCCGGTGACCATTCCCTCCTACTCCGGCCGCCGTCCACGTCTTCACCGATGAACCTCGGTTCGTGCGCCGCGGGTCAACCCTAGATCTCGCATGGTATGATTTTCTCTAAGTCCCGAACTCCCCTGTATTTTTTATGCCCCTGTTCATTGCCTCATATCTCTATGACCGTGGCTCCGATTCATGCATATGATATATCAAAATGTTCATTGTGAGATGATCTTCATTTCATTCCGTTGTGGCATGCTTGTTTGAGTTCATCTTGATGCCGTACTAATTGATGCAAGAGTGCTATAAAATGTTTACTGCTGCTACTTATCAGTTTATCGTGATTTGTCATTTTTGTCACATTTCATGTGTGCTTCATATGAGCGTGAACTCTACATGTGTTTTGATCTTGCTATTGGTATGAACATGTCATCTTGCTGTTGGTATGCTTGTTTTGTCATGCAAGGCTTTGTGTTGAGCGATTTGAGCTCGCAAAGATGCCTTCATAATTCTGTTTATGCCATGCTCTATTTTCCTGGTTAGTCTGAAACTGTCATAAAACTTGCTATGTTTACATGGGTGTCATCATATCTTCTGTGCCTTTTTGGCTCATGATCAGTAAGGGACTTTTTTTCTACGAATTTAGTAGAACCATGCCATTCCTTGATTTTCTATGATATGTTCCTGTAGCATATTGTTTGCATGCTCTAAACTTTGCTTCCTGATGTTATTTTTGACATCTTAGTATTTTCACTAAGTCCTTGAAGCTGATATCTTTTGCACTTTTGCCATGCTTGTTTGAACCTGATCTTATGTGATTTAGCCATAGCTCACTGTTCATGTTTTGTCAAGCATCTTGTGTACATCATTTCCATATGCTTTGTTGCTATGTTGGAGTGCAGAAGCTTAGTTTCTTGTTGCATTCTAGATGGAATCGTGCTGTTAATCGCAGATTTGTGCCTTTCTTGTTTTGCTTGCCATTTGCAAACCGTGCATCCGTTTCCGGTGATCTTTATATCAATTTCAACCGAAATAATCTCATCTTTCCAGCGGAACACCTGGTTTCCCATGTTGATGCCTTGATCATTCTTTCCCTTCCGGAGCACACATTTGCATTGCATATCATGTCTTGCATATCATGCCATGTATTGCATCATGTTGCTTGTGCATTGCACCATGAGTGATTGTTGGTCCTTTTGCTTGTGTTCTTGCTTTGGGTAGAGCCGGGAGATGAGTACGTGATTGAGGAACCTGTTGAGAACGCTTACGAAGATCAAGCTTTCGACAACTCTGAGAACTTCGCAGGCAAGATGACCATACCCTCGAAATCACTTCTATCTCTGCTTGCTAGTTGTTCGCTCTATTGCTATGCCGCGCTACCTACCACTTGCTATATCATTGCTCCCATATTGCCATGTCAAGCCTCTAACCCACCTTTCCTAGCAAACCATTGTTTGGCTATGTTACCACTTTTGCTCAGCCTCTCTTATAGCATTGCTAGTTGCATGTGAAGATGAAGTTTGTTCCTTGTTGGAACATGGAGATTGTTGGGATATCATTATTATATCTTATTTACTTTAATGCATCTATATACTTGGTAAAGGGTGGAAGGCTCGGCCTTATGCCTGGTGTTTTGTTCCACTCTTGCCGCCTTAGTTTCCTTCATACCGGTGTTATGTTCCTTGATTTTGTGTTCCTTACGCAGTTGGGTGTTATGGGAACCCCTTGACAGTTCGCCTTGAATAAAACTCCTCCAGCAAGGCCCAACCTTGGTTTTACCATTTGCCACCTAAGCCTTTTCCCTTGGGTTCCATTGACTCAAGGGTCATCTTTTTTTAAACCCCTGGGCCAGTGCTCCTTTGAGTGTTGGTCCAAACTAGAGCACCGTGTGGGACTGTCCCTTGGAACTTGGGTTATGTTGGTACATGTACGCTTAGCTTATCCGGTGTGCCCTAAGAACGAGATATGTGCAGCTCCTATCGGGAGTTGTCGGAATAGTCGGGTGGTCTTGCTGGTCTTGTTTTACCATTGTCGAAATGTGTTGTAACCGGGATTCCGAGTCTGATCAGGAATATCCTTCGTTGACCATGAGAGATTATGATGGGCTATGTTGGGACACCCCTGTAGGGTTTGAACCTTCGAAAGCCGTGCCCGCGGTTATGGGTAGATGAGAATTTGTTAATATCCGGTTGTAGAGAACTTGACACTAAACTTAATTACAATGAATCAACCGCATGTGTAGCCGTGATGGTCTCTTTTCGGCGGAGTCTGGGAAGAGAACACGGTCTTGTGTTATGCTTGAACGTAAGTAGCTTCAGGATCACTTTTTGACCACTTATAACTTCTCGATCATGTGTTGCTTCTCTTCTCGCTCTCATTTGCGTATGTTAGCCACCATATAAGCTAGTGCTTGCTGCAGCTCCACCTCACTACCCCTTTCCTACCCTTAAGCTTAAATAGTCTTGATCTCGCGGATGTGAGATTGGTGAGTCCTCATGACTCACGGTTACTTCCAAATAGATGCAGGTGCCGATGATGCCAGTGCAGGGGACGCTACCGAACTCAAGTTGGTATTCGACGAAGACTTGGGTCGCTATTATGTTTCCTTTCCTGATGATCAGTAGTGGAACCCAGTTGGGATGATCGGGGATCTAGCATTTGGGGTTGTATTCTTTTATTTTGGTTCCGTAGTCGGACCTTTGATTGTACCTTGGATGATGTATGAACTATTTATGTATTGTGTGAAGTGGCGATTGTAAGCCGACTCTTTATCCCTTTCTTATTCAGTACATGGGATGTGTAAAGATTACCCCTCTTGCGACATGCCTACCATGCGGCTATACCTCTAAGTCGTGCCCCGACACATGGGAGATATAGCCGCATTGTGGGTGTAACAAGTTGGTAATCGGAGCCTTCCCCGACTTAGGAGCCCCCTGCTTAATCGAATCACTGACGTTGTTGAGTCTAGAACAAAATGTTTTGAGTCTTAGGATTATATATATCGGAGAGTAGGATTCTTTTTACTCCCCAGTCCCTTCGTCGCTCTAGTGAGGCCTCCTAACGTACAAGTTCTGACTCTTCCCTTCTCAAATTTCATGAATTTTTTTAGGATCATGCGGGTATCTTGGAATCGTTTCGATAGTCTTGTGACGAGAACATTGTTCTTGATGCCTCCTGACATTTAGGGATTGTGGCAGTGTCCCGGGGCGTTGAGCTCCATGGTGTTGTCGTCACAATTGTATCGTTGCAGTTCTGGGATACCTGAGTTCGCCGACATCGAAAATCTCTTTTATGCAGTTGTTGGTGAGATAACCTCGACGCCACCCAGTACTGGTGCGGGAGTTCGGGAGTATTGCCATAACTCGTATAACGGATGCTTTTTGAAGGTTGAGGTAAATGATTTCCGAAGGTTTCTTGGTTATGTGTTGAAGGATGGATACAGCTGGATGTAGGAATTGCTAGTTTTGGGTGAGATATTATGCTTCCCCTATATCCCCAACACCTGATTGCATAACCAGAAAGTTTCGGGAGTTTAATAGGTGGGAATTCAAGTAGCTCTAGTATTTCTTCCTGCAGATATGTGGTTTGTGATTGGTTAATCCTTACCACTTATTTGTTCATATCCGTACCGTGTTGCTTTATTCATCTACCTTTATCTAACTGGCATTTCAACTTATGGACGTGTGATGATTTACTTTGGAATTCATTCGTTCATCCTTGTTCGAATGTTAAGACTACATGTTGCAATTTCGATCCATTGATTCATCTTCAATATATGTCTTTCAAGATTCTAACGGATGTCAACCTCTTCAGGATGGCTCCTCCAACGCGTCAGAATCCTCCACCACCTCCACCTCCAGAGGCATCGCAAGTTGTCATGGCAGCCACCAATGCCAACACTCAGATGCTTATGCAACTCTTACAAGAGCGCAACCAAGGGCAATGCAATCAAGGAAATCAAGGCCAAGGCAACAATCGGCCTCAGTTTGCTACCCTCAACCAGTTCCTCGCAAACCAGCCGAAGTCCTTCAGCAACTGTGTCGAGGCCACAGACTTCGACGATTGGCTCATGGACATTTGCAAACATTTTGAATGTAGAAATGTCAGACCTGAGGACTTTGTCAAGTTTGCTTCGTTTCAACTCAAGGATCAGCAAGCTACTGAGTGGTATCAACAATAAAGAGATTCCAGAGGAGGTCGTGTGATTACCTGGGATGATTTCCGCCGAGACTTCAAAGCTCATCACATTCCACAAAGTGTTGCTGAGAGCAAGCGTGAGGAGTTCCGGAATATCAAGCAAGGCAGCATGTCCGTGTATTAAGACAATATCCAGTTTCAGAAACTTGCTCGCTTCACTAAACAAGACATTCCTGATGAAAAGAGTATGATCTATCAATTCAGAGGTGGCCTCAGAGAGGATCTGTAGTTAGCTCACATGCTTCTTGAGCCGACTGAGTTTGATCAGTTCTACAACATGGCACTAAAGCAAGAAGCTGCTCAACTCAAGTGTGAGGCATCTAAGAAGAGAGTCAGGGATGCAGTTCAATTTTCTCCTCCATCACAAGTGGCAGCTAAGCAACAGAAGTTCTGGTTGCCTCCTCCTCCTCCGTTTCGTCAGTCCTACAGCAGAAGAGCAAAGGTGGCAATGGATCTTCCCACCCACCCAACCTAGGATATCAGAACAAAGCTCAGTCTCAAACTCCAAGGTCAAGTGCTCCTTACCATTGGCCGCTCTCAGAGGTTACTTGCAACAAGTGTCAGCAGAAAGGGCACTATGCAAACAAATGCTTCAACCAAAGGCACCTTCCGCCTCCTCCTCCTGTGAGATCTGCCAGCAATGCAGTGGTCAAGCATAATCCAAAGCATGCTAAGGTGAACATGTTGAATGCAGCTCAGGCAGAGGATTCTTCAGAAGTGATCATGGGTAACCTTCCAGTTAACTCTATTCCTGCAAAAGTTCTTTTTGACACTGGTGCATCGCATTGTTTCATGTCAAGATCATTTGTTTCAAAGCATGACTTCGTTTCGGAAATGTTGGGAAAACCTCTGGGAGTTGTTTCTCCGGGCTCTACTATGAGGGCTACCATGATGATTCCGGATGTTTCCATCAAGATGGGCGACTATAGATTTCTATCTTCTCCAATGGTTCTTGGTGACTCTGATATTGATCTAATTCTCGGCATGGACTGGCTTTCTAAGCACAAGACTCAGCTTGATTGTGGCGCCAGGAAGATTCAATTGACATACTCTTCTGAGGATGTGATCATCTATGCCGCTCGTGACAAAACCATTCGGCTGTTTTCTCTCAATGAGAAGGGCGAGTTGAATGCCATCTCTTAGATTCCAGTCGTTTGTGAATATCAAGGCGTCTTTCCAGAAGAGCTTTCAGGAATGTCTCCTCACCGGCCAGTTGAATTCGTTATCGATCTTGAGCCTGGCACGGAACCTGTTTGCAAGCGTCCTTATAATCTTGGACCAGAGGAGTTGAAGGAGTTGAAGAAACAACTCGATGAACAAGAGCGTATGGGTTTGATCAGAACGAGTTCATCTCCATGGGGTTGTGGTGTTCTTTTTGTCAAGAAGTAGGATGGAACGGAATGACCCTGCGTCGACTACCGTCCATTGAACAAGAAGACAATAAAGAACAAGTATCCACTTTGCAACATCAATGAGCTATTCGAGCAACTTAAAGGTGCCAAAGTATTCTCCAAGCTTGTCCTCCGTATGGGTTATCATCAGATTCACATTCGTGAACAAGATATCCCCAAGACAACATTCAGAACAAGCTATGGTTCTTATGAATATACTGTCATGTCTTTCGGCCTTGTCAATGCTCCTCCAACATTCTCTCGCATGATGAACTTCATCTTCAACCCTTACGCAAATGATTTCGTCCTGGTGTATCTCGATGATATTTTGGTCTTCTCTAAGAATAAGGAGGATCATGCCAAGCATTTGAGATTGGTGCTTGACAAACTCAGAGAGCATCAATTCTTTGTGAACGTTTCTCAGTGTGAGTTCTGTCTTGACAAAGTTCTTTACCTTGGTCATATCATCTCCGCCAAGGGCATCGCTGTTAATCCCGAGAAGGTGTCTGCAATTGTGAATTGGGAACCTCCTCAGAATGTCAAGCAGCTCCGCAGTTTTCTTAGGATTGCAAGCTATTGTCGAAGATTAGTTGAGAATTTCTCTAAGATTGCAAAGCCTCTTTCAAACCTCCTCCAGAAGCATGTTAAGAATGTCTAGATGCCTGAATGTGACGTTGCTTTCAACACCCTGAAAGAGAAGTTAGTCACAGCTCCTGTCTTGACTCCTCCTGACGAATCCAAGCCATTCAAAGTTTTCTGCGATGCCTCCCTACAAGGTCTCGGTGCTCTGTTAATGCAAGAGAAGAAAGTTGTGGCCTATACCTCTCGTGAGTTGAAGCCCAATGAAAGGAACTACCCCACTAATGATCTTGAGTTGGCGGCAGTTGTCCATGCATTATTAATGTGGAGACATCTCTCGGTGTCAAAACCGGTGGATCTCGGGTAGGGGGTCCCGAACTGTGCGTCTAGGGCGGATGGTAACAGGAGGTAGGGGACACGATGTTTTACCCAGGTTCGGGCCCTCTTGATGGAGATAAAACCCTACGTCATGCTTGATTATTCATGATAATATGAGTAGTACAAGAGCTGATCTACCACGAGATCAGAGAGGCTAAACCCTAGAAGCTAGACTATGGTATGATTGTATGTTGACCTATGGACTAAAACCCTCTGGTTTATATAGACACTGGAGGGGGCTAGGGTTACACAGAGTCGGTTACAAGGAAGGAGATCTATATATCCGTATTGCCAAGCTTGCCTTCCACACCAAGGAGAGTCCCATCCAAACACGGGACGAAGTCTTCAATCTTGTATCTTCATAGTCCAACAGTCCGGCCAAAGGATATAATCCGGCTGTCCGGATACCCCCTAATCCAGGACTCCCTTAGTAGCCCCTGAACCAGGCTTCAATGACGATAAGTCCGGCGCGCAGATTGTCTTCGGCATTGCAAGTCGGGTTCCTCCTCCGAATACTTCATATAAGATCTTGAACACGAGGATCGTGTCTGGCTCTGCAAAATAAGTTCCACATACCATCGTAGAGGGAATAATATTTACACAAATCTAATCTGCTGACGTACCCCGTAGTGTGACATCACACCACATCCAGGTCTTTATTCGAATCGTTTTTTATAACCTATCTCAGCGTGTTTCGTGAGGCGGTTTCCTTGGGACGTCTGGTCGAAACAGAGATCGTGTCCCCTTATAACGGGATTCCCATCAATACAGACATGGGTAACCCAACCGCGCCATCAATTACGGCGCTTGGGGGATACGCGAGTTTTACCAGGCTGGTGGGGCGCATAGTTTCGTCCGCCCTTACAAAGGGATAAGGTTTCACCTTTTTCTACCCACGCCTTCTTCCTCCTTGCTCATCCATTCTCGCGCACTCGAGCTCCAGCGCCGAAGTCCACATCCTTCTCCTCAACTCTCTCCAAACATGTCCGGAGCGGGAGGCAAGTGGATGGTCTCCTCCGTCACGGAGGGACACATCAAAAAACTATGTGGGGCTGAATACTTAGCCACAGATATCGAGCACTAGCTGCCAGCCACGAGGCAGATCGTCCCTACACCAGAACCTCACGAAAGGGTGGTTTTCCTCCCCCACTTTGTCTGCGGACTGGGGTTTCCCCTCCATCCATTCTTCCGTGGCCTTATGTTCTATTATGGGCTGGACTTTCATGATCTGGCCCCGAATTTCATCCTCAACATCTCGGCGTTCATCGTCGTGTGCGAGGCTTTCCTCCGCATCCAGCCCCACTTCGGCCTGTGGCTGAAGACCTTCAATATCAAGCTGAAGATAGTAGTCGGCCAACAAGAGGAATGCGGCAGAGCCATGGTGAGCAAAATTCCCAACGTTACGTGGCTCGAGGGCTCCTTCATGGAGACCATAAAGGGGTGGCAATCGGGGTGGTTCTACCTCACCGAGCCGCGCGACACCAACTGGGTGGCGGCCCCCCGAGTTTCGATCCAGAATCCCCACGCGGCTCACTTCCTGGAAGGAGAAGGGCCTGTCCTGGGGTTCATCGGTGGAGCTGGACGGACTCCAGAAGTGTATCCGGAACATGATAAGCAAGAAACTTAAGCTTGTTAACATAGTCCAGGTCATGCTCTTCTGCCGGATCCTCCCGTGTCAACAACGGGATTTCAACTTATGGGAGTTCGACCCGGCCCAGCACCAGACTCTACGCGAGCTCTTCGACATTATGCATAAGGACGTCTGGAAGGTGTTGTTCAAGGGTGCCGAGGTCCCTCCTTCTCTTACCGAGGACCGCGGAATAAGCGCGAAGCGCCCTGCGAATCCGGTAAGTTCTGTACATCTGGTAGGGTATTTATTTCCCATAGCTTAACCTTGTGCGGGGTCTGAGCTCCCATGCCTTTGACAGGACTGGGTCGAGACATCGAAGCAGATTAACTGTCCGGCCCCTCTGCCCGAAGACCCTGCGGATGCTCTCCTGACGGAGATGCGGACTCCAGCTCCTTATGAGGTGCCGGAGAAGACCAAGAAGAAGGCCAATGGAACACAAAAGAGTTCCCGGCGCCAGGTGGTATCGGACTCATCGTCCGATAACTTCGAGACACACTCCTCCCGTGAAAACGAGGAGGAGGAAGATGAAGACTCCCCCCCCTCTAGCCGGGGGAGACAAGAAAAGGAAGGCCGCCCCAACCGGGGAGGTCGAAGGGTCCAAGAAGGGAAGGACTCTCCTTCCGGACTGTTCCACCACCGCCGCCGATGGCAAAGACGAGTGGTTTCTCAGGGCCAAGCCCCTGGCGAAGTTGTAAGTATTCGAATACTAGAGTAACTCATAGCATACTTTTGTTGCACTGCTTCTCCTATCGTCGAATATGATTATGCAGTCCGCCCCAAGCCCGTATCGACGTATCATCGTCAGACGGTTCCTTGGACTCATCAGATATGAATAGTGATACACTTCCAATCGCCTCTTCTCCTTGCCCTATGGACAATGCCGAGGTATTGTCTCAAGGGGCACCGAGCCGGGGGGAGACAGTCCTGGAGGCGCCTCAAGGCGACCTTCCGGACTCCAGGAGCAAAGGGAGCAAGGATCCCAGGGGCTCCAAGTTCGGCCCTCAACCGGACACCGCGCCGGAACCTCCAGTGGTTCCGGACTCGGGCAGGCGGCCCTCTTCCAAGAGGGGCAATCCGTCCGTGCCAGTGGCCTCTATCCATCCAGAGGAACTGGACGAACTGCCGGGAGCGCTTCACGGCGCTTCCATCGATGAAGAGCACCACACTATTATGAGTGCGGTGATCAAGAAGGTTCAATCCGCCAAGAGCGGACTGACTGAAGCCTATGCCAGCCTTCTAACAGGCTTTGAGGTAATATTTAAAATATAGGAAAAATATTACCACATAGACAGTAGCCCCTGATGCTCTGTTTGGTGTTCACAAAGAAAAGCCGAATAGAAGATCAAATAATATCTGCAGGAGTCTAATATAAGTATGTCTATATGCGTATGCAGGCTTCGTTGCTGACCTCTGCCGCACTGACTGCGGAGGTCGCTGCACTGAAGCAGAACCTCGAGCGGTCCGAGAAAGAGCTCGGCCTTGCGAAGAGGCAGCTCAAGGAGAACAAAGGTAATTAATGCCTTGTCCATATATATATATATATATATATATATATATATATATATATATATATATATATATAAGATGCGATTGCGAAATGACATGATCATCATGGATGTGCCAGGGGCCACGACCGAAGTGGCGACCCTGAAGCAAGCGCTGTCCAAGGCCAAAAACAAAGCGGCCAAGGGGCGCACCGAGCGGGAAAAATAAGAGGCACGGGTGGGCGAGGTGCAGTAAGAGCTCCAGGCTCTCGTGAAGAAGCACGAGGCTTTGGAGCTTGACTCGAAGACACGGGAGTCCGAGCTTGCCGCGGCCCTCGAGAGCACAAAGCATGCCAAGGCCGAAGCCCAAAAGGCCCTCCAGGAAATTGAGGTGATGAGGAAGATAGCGGCGGGTAAGGCATTCAATATGCAAAGCAAGCATGTGAAAGTAAATTACTTATTACTTACCCGAGTCCGGAGCTCTCCAGGATCATTCATAGATTTGCTCCGCAGCGTGTCGGATGCCGCGAAATATTACCAGGCCGAGGAGGGAAGCTCAACGAAGAAATTGTTCTGGTCTCAGTATACTGGGACCGAACACCCGATGCCTATGAGCGACCAGCTGAAGCAACTGGTCGAGCTGCACAAGGCGGCCGAACAGGCCATGAGGGGCCTTATAGTCCGTATGTGGCCTGGCGACTCCCTTCCCAATAGCTACTTCAGCCTGGTGAGGCAGCTTGTAGATGCCTGCCCGCGGCTGGAGGACATAAAGCGGTCCGTCTGCATCGAAGGTGCACGTCGGGCCTTTGCCCGTGCGAAGGTGCACTGGGCCAAGATGGACGCCAAGACGCTGGTGAAGGAGGGGCTGCCGCAGGGCAAGGAGCATAGCCACCCTGAGATGTATTTTGAGGGTGTCCTGAAGGGTGCCCGTCTTGTGGCAGACGAGTGTGCGAAGGATGTAATTTTTGAATGAACTTGCTCGTGTGATCCTGTATTATGAAAACTTGTTCATATGCACTATGCAACGCTTGTTTGAATTTAAAATATTACCTTCTATGCCGTTGTTTGTTAAATCTGAGAGATGGCCAGTCGTCGGCTTGTGCCCCCATGCCACGAGTGCTGGGGTGTTCGGGATAAATCTGAGCACTCTTTTTCCCATTGTTGGGTCCTTCGAGGGAGTTGCTCAGCACAATGAACAAGGCAATCGGACTATAATGCTTTATCACTCTCACTTAGCCATAGAAGTCTACAATTTTAAATTTTGGCAAAGCCCCTAGTATTCGGAAGGCCGAATTCAGGGTGCTATACACGCCTTAAGCCGGACAAAGCCAACTCCTCGCTCTAAGCGGCATAAGTCTTTAGGGACTCGAGACCTCTCGAATAGCGACCAGCTCTCGCCTTATCATGACAATCAGTTTTAGCTTTCTCTACTGAGGTGCTTAGCCCAGATGAACCGGGGCACAATAGCAGTAGTTCTCCCGGTGCTACCTTAGCCGATATAGCGGAACGTAAGGTACCAAAACATGGGAGCCGGGCAAACCCAACTATTGACCCAAGACATGATTCGGAGCTGATTTATATAATGCTATAAGTTTGGGGTGCCGCACTGTCGAAAGTTTTTAGACTTCTCACGCCGTATTATGGGGTACGCTTAAGCCCTTGGCGTATTGGCCGTACCAGAGTGTACGTGTGCTGAATGTTGTGAATGAACATATATATATATATATATAAAGGAATAGAGAATGCGGTAATAGTCTATTGCTATGCATTGTTTATTCAAAAAGGTACGTCGAAGCAGAATGATAAAATTAGTGCGATAAGAAAAAAGTAGGACTATTTGACATGTCCCCTCCAAGGGCAACCTGAGGAATGGTATTTAAAGCAAGTATTTCACTCATTATCAGAGACCACCTTGGAGTTCCGTGGTGCGATGTAGCTCTCTGCCTCCTTGGTTGTTGCATCGTGTGTCCGGCAATCGTACTGCCGGACAGGGTTTCCAGATATTAAAGTCCTAAAACAGAGAAAAATAACAAAGCAGGAAGCCCCTAGTGCGGTTGAGCCGCGTCTTGGGGCGTGTCGTAGTCGTGCCCCCCTCCCCACCTGTGCCCATGGTATTTTCAATGCATAATTATGTACGCGTGGCACAGATTTCGCCGTTTGGCTAGTACTGGGGTGGGGGCCGCATTGCTATGCGAGCTCGGAACATGCCAGGCGGTCTTGTTGCCGATTACTATGGGCACGCTTGAAGGTGTCCGGGTCTTTAGTCGCCGAACTGGCGGATTGCCTTAGGAGGCTGCTTTGCGCTTCTGCTATGAGGGCCGCAGTGTGCTCCTCCGTGTGGAGAGAGCGTTCTGTGTTTCCATTGACTATGATGACCCCCCGAGGTCCTGGCATCTTGAGCTTGAGATATGCATAGTGCGGTACCGCGTTGAATCTCGCAAATGCGGTTCGCCCGAGCAGTGCATGATAGCCACTGCGGAACGGGACTATATCGAAGATTAACTCCTCGCTTCAGAAGTTATCCGGGGATCCGAAGACCACTTCTATTGTGACTAAGCCTGTGCAATGCGCCTCTACACCTGGTATGACGCCTTTGAAGGTCGTTGTTGTGGGTTTGATCCTTGAGGGGTCTATACCCATTTTGCACACTGTGTCCTGATAAAACAGGTTCAGGCTGCTGTCGCCGTCCATAAGGACTCGAGTGAGGTGAAATCCGTCGATGATTGGGTCTAGGACCAGCGCGGTGAATCCGCCATGACGGATACTAGTGGGATGGTCCCTGCGATCAAAAGTGATCGGATAGGAGGACCATGGGTTGAACTTTGGGGCGACTGGCTCCAATGCATATACATCCCTTAACGCACGCTTCCGCTCCCTCTTGGGGATGTGGGTTGCGTATATCATGTTCACCGTCCGCACTTGTGGGGGCAACCTCTTTTGTCCTCCGGTGTCTGGCTGCTGGGGCTCCTCCTCGTCATCGCTATGTGACCCCTTATCTTTGTTTTTGGCATTTAACTTGCCAGCCTGCTTGAACACGCAACATTCCCTGTTGGTGTGGTTAGCTGGCTTGTCGGGGGTGCCATGCCTTTGGCACGAGTGATCGAGTATTCGGTCCAAACTGGACGAGCCCGGAGTGCTTCTTTTGAATGGCTTTTTCCGCTGACCGGGTTTAGAGCCTCTGAATCCGGCATTGAATGCCATATCCTCGGTATTGTCGTTGTTAATGCGGCGATTGTGTTTGTTGCGACGTGACCTGCCATTGCCATCCTTGGTATCCGAAGTACCATGGTTCTTTGATATATTATTGCTGCGAGCCAGCCAACTGTCTTCTCCCGCGCAAAAGCGGGTCATGAGTGTCGTGAGGGCTGCCATAGATTTCGGCTTTTCCTGGCCAAGGTGCCGGGCGAGCCACTCGTCACGGATGTTGTGCTTAAAAGCTGCTATGGCCTCTGCATCTGGATAGTCGACGATTTGATTTTTCTTTGTCAGGAACCGTGGCCAGAATTGCCTGGCCGATTCCTCTGGCTGCTGAATTATGTGGCTCAAGTCATCGGCATCTGGTGGTCGCACATAAGTGCCATGGAAGTTGTCGAGGAATGCGGCTTCTAGATCTTCCCAACAACCGATGGATTATGCTGGCAGGCTATTGAGCCAATGCCGAGCTGGTTCTTTGAGCTTGAGTGGGAGGTATTTGATGGCGTGTAGATCGTCACCGCGGGCCATGTGTATGTGCAGGAGGAAGTCCTCGATCCATAATGCAGGATCTGTTGTGTCGTCATATGATTCAATATTTACATGTTTGAAACCCTCTATGATTTGGTGATCCATTACTTCGTCTGTGAATCATATGGGGTGTGCGGCGCCTCTGTAGTGGGCTATGTCACGACGCAACTCGAATGAGTCTTGTCCGCTGTGTTCGGCCCGGCCGGATTTACTTTTACTGTATCCGGCGTGACGGTTATCATCTCGCATAGTGGCGCGCCCTCGTGATTTGTAGATCGATCTTGTGTGTTTTGCTTTGTCCTCCAATACGTATTGCAGGTCTGGCGTGGTTCCCCGTGCCTTGTCATTTTTATTTGAGTGGCATCGGGGTGCAGGCTGAGTTTTTGGTTGAAATGCCTCTCTATCGCGGCCACGAGGTGGCCGATCAGCCGCATCATATGCTGGAGATGTAGGTTTTAATTCTTCCTCCTCCAGCTGGGGTAGCAACCTGCGCTTTGGGTAACTCTTGGAGGGGCGTTCGAGTTCATATTCCTCGGCCGCAAGGATTTCAGTCCATCTGTCAGCTAGCAAATCTTGATCAGCTTGAAGCTGCTGCTGCTTTTTCTTAAGGCTATTTGTCGTGGCTATAAGTCGGCGCTTGAAGCGCTCTTGCTCGACAGGATCCTCCGGCACGACAAATTCATCATTGTCGAGGCTTGCCTCGTCTTCTGAGGGAGGCATGTAATTATCATCTTCCGCCTCTCCATTTGCGGCTCTCTCAGGAGGGCTGGCTTCTCCATCCTCCTGCTCTAAATCTTGCTGGAGGGGATTGTTGTTGTCTTTGGCACTATCCGGAGTGCTATTATCTCCTGTGCCGGTGTCACTGCTTTTGCTTTGGCGAGACTTAGAGCGGCGCCGCTGACATTGGCGCTTGGGTTGCTTCTTGGAGGGGTCATCCTCCGCTGTCCCATCGCCATTGCCTTCCTTGGGTGTGTCCACCATGTATATATCATATGATGAGGTGACTGTCCAGTTCCCTGTGGGCAGTGGTTCCTCTTCGTCTCCCGCATTGTTGTCCATACCGTCGATATCTTCGGAGTTGAAGTTGAGCATGTCGGTCAAATTGTCGACAGTGGCTACTAAGTGGGTGGTGGGTGGGCGGCGAATTTCTTCGTCATCCGCATCCTAATCCTGCCGAACATAGTTCGGCCAGAACTCTCCTAACAGGGAGAGAGACCTTAATGAGTTCAGTATGTCGCTAAAGGGCGAGTGCTGAAACATATCCGTGGAGGTGAACTCCATGATCGGCGCACAGTCGCATTCGATAGGCACGGGCGCAGGCGGTTCGGAGTCCGGGGCCGGGGAAGAATCCGGTAGTTCGGCATCACGGCTCCCGTGAAGGGTAAGGTCGATACTCGGCTCGATCTCCGCTGAGAATACGGCCTCCGTGGTGGGGTCTATCCACCCGACCATGGATGGCGCAATTGGCTCCGAATTGAGGGTCGGAGCGGTTACCGGTGCGGTCTCCTGAACATTGTCCGATGGTGGAGCTAAATCATGCTCATCATGACCGTGCGGCGCACTTGGCAGGTGCTCGAATCCGTTAAAGATCAAGTCTGCGCGGATGTCGGCTGTGTAGTTTAAGCTTCCAAACCTGACCTGGTGGCCAGGGGTGTAACTCTCGATCTGCTCCAGATGGCAAGCGAGTTGGCCCGCAGTGCGAAGCCGCTGAATACAAAGATCTATCTAGGGAGAAAAGTCTCACCCTGGACTGCATCGCTATCGATGATCGAAGGAGCCATCAAGCCTAACGGTGACGACATAGAGGAACTCTCAATGAAAGCACCAATGCCGGTGTCAAAACCGGCGGATCTCGGGTAGGGGGTCCCGAACTCTGCGTCTAGGGCGGATGGTAACAGGAGGCAGGGGACACGATGTTTTACCCAGGTTTGGGCCCTCTTGATGGAGGTAAAACACTACATCCTGCTTGATTATTCTTGATAATATGAGTAGTACAAGAGTTGATCTACCACGAGATCAGAGAGGCTAAACCCTAAAAGCTAGCCTATGGTATGATTGTATGTTGTCCTACGGACTAAAACCCTCCAGTTTATATAGACACCGGAGGAGGCTAGGGTTACACAAAGTCGGTTACAAGGAAGGAGATCTATATATCCGTATTGCCAAGCTTGCCTTCGACGCCAAGGAGAGTCCCATCCGGACACGAGACGAAGTCTTCAATCTTGTATCTTCATAGTCCAACAGTCCGGCCAAAGGATATAATCCGGCTGTCCGGATACCCCCTAATCTAGGACTCCCTCAACATCTCTTGTTGGGAAGGAAAGTGGACATCTTCACTAATCAGATGAGCCTCAAGTACATCTTCACTCAACCCAACCTCAACCTCAGACAGACTCATTGGGTCGAAATGATTCAAGAATACAATCCGAGTATTGAATATACTCCAGGCAAGGCCAATGTCATTGCAGATGCTTTGAGCAGGAACGCTTACTACAACAGCTTAATTCTCAAGCCCTTCCAACTAGACCTGTGTGAAGCTTTCCGCAAACTGAATCTCCAAGTTGTGCCTCAAGGATTTCTTGCCAACCTCCAAGTCTCTCCACTTTGGAAGATCAAATTCGTGAGTCACAACTTCTTGATTCCATGGTGAACAAGGTGAAAAATGGGATTGACAAGAGCCAACCCAAGTACAAGTGCTATCGCATTGATCACAAAGACACTCTTTTCTTCGAGGACCAGATTGTGGTTCCTAAAGGTGATCTAAGGAAAGTCATTATGAACGAGGTGCACAATTCCCTCCTATCCATTCATCCTGGAAGTACGAAGATGTACCATGACCTCAAGCAGTCATATTGGTGGACTCGAATGAAGTGAGAAATTGCTCAATTCGTGAATGAATGTGATGTCTGTAGAAGAGTGAAAGCAGAACACCAACGGCCAACTAGTCTCCTCCAACCTCTTGCTATTCCAGAATGGAAGTTTGATCATATTGAAATGGACTTCGTGACTGGATTTCCCAAGTCTATGCGCGGAAATGATGCAATCTTTGTTGTCATCGACAAGCTTACTAAAGTGGCTCATTTCCTCCCAATCAAAGAATCTATCACAACAGCTCAGCTGGCAGAGCTATACACCTCCAGGATTGTCTCTTTCCACGGCATTCCGCAATTGATATCCTCAGATCGTGGAAGCATTTTCACCTCCAAGTTCTGGGACTCCTTCCAAAAGGCCATGGGCACGGACATTCGCTTCAGCACAGCTTTCCATCCTCAAACTAGTGGCCAAGTCAAGCGAGTCAATCAAATCCTTGAAGATATGCTCAGGGCTTGTGTCATTTCCTTCGGTATGAAGTGGGAAGATTGTCTTCCATATGCCGGGTTCTCCTACAACAACAGTTTCCAAGCGAGTTCAGACAAGGCCCCATTCGAGATTCTCTATGGCAGAAAGTGTCGTACTCCTCTCAATTGGTCAGAGACTGGTGAACGCCAACTTCTTGGCAATGACTTAATCACAGAAGCTGAAGAAATGTGTAAAGTCATCCGTGAAAATCTCAAAGCCGCACAATCGCGCCAGAAGAGTTACTATGATAGCAAGCACCGAGACTTGGCTTTCGAGATCAGAGACCATGTCTACCTCCGCATCTCTCCAATGAAAGGCACTCATCGCTTCGGTATCAAAGGGAAGCTTGCCCCTAGATACGTGGGTCCTTTCAAGATCATTGGCAAAAGAGGCGACCTCGCCTATCAACTTGAGCTTCCGTCCAACTTCGCAAATGTGCACATGTGTTTCACGTGTCACAACTTCGCAAGTGCTTCAAGACTCCAGAGCGCACCATCAACTTCGAAGAGATTGATCTCCAAGAAGATTTTTCTTATCATGAGCATCCCGTTTCTATTCTTGAAGAAACCGAGCGCAAGACTCGCAACAAGTCTATCAAATTCCTAAAAGTGAAGTGGTCACACCATTCCGACCGAGAAGCCACCTGGGAACGTGAGGACCACCTCCGTTCCGAATATCCGGAGTTCTTTCAGTCCTAGATCTCAGGACGAGATCCTCTCGTAGTGGTGGAGTGTTGTAACACCCCGGATGTAACTTGCCATATTTGTAACTCCGACTCTTGCCATTTTCAGCTTTAAGTTATGAGATTCCCTTCGTGGTTGGGTTTTTGTCTTCGTTTTGCATTTTATTCATGTCATGCATTCCATATCATGTCATCATGTGCATCTCATTTGCATACGTGTTCGTCTCATGCATCCGAGCATTTTCCCCGCTGTCCATTTTGCAGTCCGACACTCCCACATGCACCAGCACACCCCTCTTGTCTCTTTTCGTGAGCGGGTGTTAAGCGTTCTTGGAATGGACCGAGATTTGCCAAGTGGCCTTGGTACACTACCAGTAGACCGCCTGTCAAATTTTGTTCCATTTGGAGGCCGTTTGATGCTCCAACGTTTAACTGGGTAACCACAAAGGCCTCTTTTGTGTTGCAGCCCATCACCCCTCCAAAACAACCCAAGAAGCCATCTAAACCATCTCCATGTCCTCTGCCGTCGGATCACGATCGTGTGGGCTAAAATAACACCCCATTTGGACACTCCTACCTCGTCCTACCTATAAATATGTGTCTCCCTCTGAAATCCATGGTCGAAACTCTAGCCATCGCCCCACATCGCAGCCGGACACGTCCAACCTCGCCGGACGCGTTCGTCGCCGCTGCCCGGATGAATCGAAAGCCACCACCTATCCCGCACCTCTCCACCGCCGCCACGGCCCGCCGGGCCAAGGGCAGGCTTGCCCGGCCCGCGCGCCTCCGCACCGCTGCCCGCTCCTCGCGCCGCCCGCCTCCGCTGCCTGCCTGCTTCGCGCGCCGCCACCGGAACGCACCAGCGCCGCCCTGCAGCCGCGCGCCGCCCACCGCCTCCTCTTCCTTGCCGTCGCACCAGGATCCGGCGAGATCCGGTCGGATCCGCCCCGGCCGACCCCGCCGGCACCTCTCCTCCCCAAGCTCCGGCCGCTGGCGACCATTCCCTCCTACTCCAGCCGCCGTCCGCGTCTTCATCAGTGAACCTCGGTTCGTGCACCATGGGTCAACCCTATATCTCACGTGGTATGATTTTCTCTAAGTCCCGAACCCCTTTGTAGTTTTTATGCCCCTGTTCATCGCCTCATATCTCTGTGACCGTGGCTCCGATTCATGCATATGATATATCAAAATGTTCCTTGTTAGATGCTCCTCATTTCATTCCAGTGTGGCATGCTTTTTTGAGTTCATCTTGATGCCCTAATAATTGATGTAAGAGTGCTATAAAATGTTTACTGCTGCTACTTATCAGTTTATGGTGATTTGTCATTTTTGTCACATTTGATGTGTGCGTCATACGAGCATGAGCTCTAGATGTGTTTTGATCTAAAACATGCCATCTTTACAGTGGAGTTTGTCTTGAATTTTTGTAATCAATGTGGTGACTAGCACAAGCATGCAAAGTAGCCTCCGCAATGTTGCTGTTATCAGAGACTTAGGATTTTGCTAAGTCCTTCTCCTGCTGTTATTTTGATGCCATGTAAACTTGATGCTACAGTGATATCGATGCTTGTTTTGGGTTACTTCAGTAAGGGTGTTTTGAACATATGGTTATGCTCAATCCATCCATGCCCCTGTTTGCAATTATGGAGAGACCTAGCATGTCTTATTCTTGCTCTACTTTTGCTATAAAATGTTCCTGGCAGATTGTTTACATGTTAATCAATATTGCCATGGTTAGCTTCATGAACATGTCATCTTGCTGTTGGTATGCTTGTTTTGTCATGCAAGGCTTTGTGGTGAGCGATTTGAGCTCGCAAAGATGCCTTCATAATTCTATTTATGCCATGCTCTGTTTTTCTGCTAAGTCTGAAACTTAATAAAACTTGTTATGTTCACATGGGTGTCATCATATCTTCTGTGCCATTTGTGCTCATAATCAGTAAGGGCCTTTTGTTCTACGAATTTAGTAGAATCATGCCATGCCTTGATTTTCTATGATATGTTCCTGTAGCATGTTGTTTTCTTGCTCTAACATTTGCTTCCTGATGTTATATTTGACATATTAGTATTTTCACTAAGTCCTTGAACCTGATATCTTTTGCACTTTTGCCATGCTTGTTTGAACCTGCTCTTGTGTGATTTAGCCATATCTCAGTGTTCATGTTTTGTCAAGCATCTTGTGTATATCACTGCCATATGCTTTGTTGCTATGTTGGAGTGCAGTAGCTTAGTTTCTTGTTGCATTCTAGATGGAATCATGCAGTTAATCGCAGATTTGTGCCATTCTTGTTTTGCTTGCCACTTGCAAACCGTGCATCCGTTTCTGGTGATCTTTATATCGATTTCGACCAAAATCATCTCATATTTCCAGCGGCCCACTTGGTTTGCCAAGTTGATTCCTTGATCATTCTTTCCCTTCCGGAGCACGCATTTGCATTGCATATCATGTCTTGCATATCATGCCATGTATTGCATCATGTTGCTTGTGCATTGCATTGTGATTGATTGTTGGTCCTTTTGCTTGTGTTCTTGGTTTGGGTAGAGCCGGGAGACGAGTACATGATTGAGGAACTTGTTGAGAACGCTTACGAGGATCAAGCTTTTGACAACTCTGTGAACTTCACAGGCAAGATGACCATACCCTCGAAATCACTTCTATCTTTGCTTGCTAGTTGTTGGCTCTATTGCTATGCCACACTACCTATCACTTGCTATATCATGCCTACCATATTTCCATGTCAAGCCTCTAACCCACCTTTCCTAGCAAACCGTTGTTTGGCTTGTTACCGCTTTTGCTCAGCCTCTCGTATAGCGTTGCTAGTTGCAGGTGAAGATGAAGTTTGTTCCTTGTTGGAACATGGAGATTGTTGAGATATCATTATTATCTCTTATTTACTTTAATGCATCTATATACTTGGTAAAGGGTGGAATGCTCGGCCTTATGTCTGGTGTTTTGTTCCACTCTTTCCACCTTAGTTTCCGTCATACCAGTGTTATGTTCCTTAATTTTGCGTTCTTTACGCAGTTGGGTGTTATGGGAACCCCTTGACAGTTCGCCTTGAATAAAACTCCTCCAGCAAGGCCCAACCTTGGTTTTACCTTTTGCCACCTAAGCCATTTCCCTTGGGTTCCGCGAACTCAAGGGTCATATTTTTTAGACCCCCGGGCCAGTGCTCCTCTGAGTGTTGGTCCAAACTAGAGCACCGCACGGGACCTTCCCTTGGCAACTTGGGTTATGTTGGTACCTGTACGCTTAGCTTATCCGGTGTGCCCTAAGAACGAGATATGTGCAACTCCTATTGGGATTTATCGGCACAGTCGGGTGGTCTTGCTGGTCTTATTTTACCATTGTCGAAATGTCTTGTAACCGGGATTTCGAGTCTGATCAGGTCTTCCTGGGAGAAGGAATATCCTTCGTTGATCGTGAGAGCTTGTGATGGGCTAAGTTGGGACACCCCTACAGGGTCTGAACTTTCAAAAGCCGTGCCCGCGGTTATGGGCAGATGGGAATTTGTTAATACCCGGTTGTACAGAACTTGACACTAAACTTTATGACAATGAATCAACCGCGTGTGTAGCAGTGATGGTCTCTTTTCGGCGGAGTCCAGGAAGAGAACACGGTCTTGTGTTATGCTTGAATGTAAGTAGCTTCAGGATCACTTCTTGATCACTTATAGCTTCTCGACCGTGCGTTGCTTCTCTTCTCGCTCTCATTTGCGTATGTTAGCCACCATATAAGCTAGTGCTTCCTGCAGCTCCACTTCATTACCCCTTTCCTACCCTTAAGCGTAAATAGTCTTGATCTCGTGGGTTTGAGATTGCTGAGTCCTCATGACTCACGGCTACTTCCAAACAGATGCAGGTGCCGATGATGCCAGTGCAGGGGACGCTACCGAACTCAAGTGGGTATTCGATGAAGACTTGGGCCGCTACGGGAGTCCTGGATTAGGGGGTCTCCGGACAGCCGGATTATTTCCTTTGGCCGGACTGCTGGACTATGAAGATACAAGATTGAAAACTTTGTCCCGTGTACGGATGGGACATTCCTTGGCGTGGAAGGCAAGCTTGGCAATACGGATATGTAGATCTCCTCCCTTGTAACCGACTCTGTGTAACCCTAGCCCCATCTGGTGTCTATATAAACCGGAGGGTTTAGTCCGTAGGACAACATACAATCATACCATAGGCTAGCTTCTCGTGGTAGATCAACTCTTGTAATACTCATATCATCAATATCAATCAAGCAGGACGTAGGGTATTACCTCCATCAAGAGGGCCCGAACCTGGGTAAACATCGTGTCCCCTGCCTCCTGTTACCATCCGCATTAGACGCACAGTTCGGGACCCCCTACCCGAGATCCGCCGGTTTGGACACCGACATTGGTGCTTTCATTGAGAGTTCCACTGTACCGTCACCATAAGGCTCGATGGCCCCTTCGATCATCGGTAATGATGCGGTCTAGGGTGAGGTTTTCCTCCTCGGGCAGATCTTCGTATTCAGCGGCTTCGCACTGCGGGCCAATTCACTTGGCCATCTGGAGCAGATCGAGAGCTACACCCCTGGCCATCAGGTCAGGTTTGGAAACTTAAACTACACCGCCGATACCCGCGGAGACTTGATCTTCGATGGATTCGAGCCCATGTCAGGTGCGCCGCACAATCACAACGAGCATGATGTAACTCTGTCGTCGGACAGTGTTCGGGAGATCGCATCTGCAGCCACTCCGACCTTCAATCTGGAGCAAATTGCGCCATCCGGGGATGAAGGGATAGACCCCGCCATGGAGGCCGCACTCTTAGTGGCGATGGAGCCGGATACTAACTTCACCCCTTATGAGAGCCGTGTCGCCGAACCACTGGATTCGTCTCCGGCCACGGACTCCGAGCCGCCTGCATTCGTGCCTATCGAATCCGACTGGGCGCCAATCATGGAGTTCACCTCCGCAGATATCTTTCAGCACTCGCCTTTTGGCGATGTGCTAAATTCATTAAGGTCTCTCTCCTTGTCAGGAGAACCTTGGCCGAACTATGTCCGGCTAGAATGGGACGGGGACAATGAAGAAATTCGCTGCCCACCCACCACCCACTTAGTAGCCACTGTCGACTATTTAACCGACATGCTCGACTTCAACTCTGAAGACATCGACGGTATGGACAAAATATACATGGTGGACACCCCCAAAGAAGGCAATGGCGATGAGGCAGCGGAGGATTACCCCTCCAAGAAGCAACCCAAGTGCTGACGTCAGCGGCGCCGCTCTAAGTCCCGCCAGAGCAAAAGTAGTGATACCGGCACAAGAGACAATAACACTCCGGATAGTGCTGAAGACAACCACAATCCCCTCCAGCACGATGTAGAGCGGGATGATGAACAAGCTAGCCCGCCAGAGCAGGCTATAGATGGAGAATCGGAGGAGGACAATTACATGCCTCTCTCCGAAGATGAGGTGAGCCTCGGCGACGAAGAATTTATCATGTCTGAGGATCCCGTCGAGCACGAGCGCTTCAAGCACCGGCTTATGGCCACAGCAAATAGCCTGAAGAAAAAGCAACAATAGCTTCAAGCTGATCAAGACTTGCTAGTAGATAGATGGACCAAAGTCCTTGCGGCCGAGGAATACGAACTCGAGCGCCCCTCTAAGAGTTACCCAAAGCGCAGGTTGCTACCTCACCTCAAGGAGGAAGCATTGAAACCTCCATCACCAGTGTACGATGCGGCTGACCGGCCACCGCGTGGCCGAGCCAGAGAGGCGTTTCAGCCTGAAGTTCAGCCTGCAACCCGCCGCCACTCAATCAAAAATACCAAGGCCCGGGGAAAAACACGGGACCTGCGAGACGTATTGGACAGTAGGGCAAAACATGCAAGGTTAATATACAGGTCACGAGGGCGCGTGCTCACGCTTGACGATGACCGTCGTGCCGGATACACTAAAAGTAAATCCGTCCGCGCTGAATACAGCAAACAAGACTCATATGAACTGCATCGGCATATAGCCCGGCATAGAGGCGCCACACACCCCCTATGCTTCACTGATGAAGTTATGGATCACGAAATCCCGGAGGGTTTTAAACCCATAAACATCAAATCGTATGATGTTACAACAGATCCCGCTGTATGGATTGAGGATTTCCTCCTTCACATCCACATGGCTCGGGGTGATTATCTACATGCCATCAAGTACCTCCCTCTAAAACTCAAAGGACCAGCTCGGCATTGGCTGAATAGCTTGCCAGCAGACTCCATCGGCAGTTGGGAGGATTTGTAAGACGCATTCCTAGACAACTTCCAGGGCACCTATGTGCGACCACCGGATGCTGATGACTTGAGCCATATAACTCAGCAGCCAGGGGAATCGGCCAGACAATTCTAGACATGGTTCCTAAGTAAGAAAAACCAAATTGTCGATTGTTCGGATGCAGAGGCCTTAGCGGCATTCAAGCATAACATCCGTGACGAGTGGCTTGCCCGGCACCTCGGCCAGGAGAAGCCGAAGTCTATGGCAGCCCTCACGACGCTCATGACCCGCTTTTGCGCGGGCGAGGATAGCTGGCTGGCTCGCAGCAACAACACATCAAGGAATCTGGGTACTCCGGATACCAAACATGCCAACAGCAGACCACGTCGTAACAGACAAAAGCGCCACAACAACAGCGATAACACCGATGATACGGCAGTCAATGCTGGATCCAGAGGCTCTAGATTTGGTCAGCGGAAAAAGCCATTCAAAAGAAGTACTCCGGGCCCGTCCAGTTTGGATCGCATACTGGATCGCTCGTGTCAAATCCATGGCACACCAACAGAGAATGCAGGGTGTTCAAGCGGCCGGCAAGTTAAATGCCAAAAACAAGGACAAGGGGCTACATAGTGATGACGAGGAGGAGCCTCGGCCGCCGAACACGGGAGGACAAAAGAGGTTCCCCCCACAAGTGAAGACGGTGAACATGATATACGCAACCCACATTCCCAAGAGGGAACGGAAGCGTGCACTAAGGGACGTCTATGCGATGGAGCCTGTCACCCCAAAGTTCAACCCATGGTCTGCTTCTCGGATCACCTTTGATCGCAGGGACCACCCCTCTAGTATCCGTCATGGCGGATCTGCCGCACTGGTCCTAGACCCCATCATCGACGGATTCCACCTTACTCGGGTCCTTATGGACGGCGGCGGCAACCTGAACCTGCTCTATCATTATACATTGCGCAAAATGGGTATAGATCCCTCAAGGATCAAATCCACCAAAACCACCTTTAAGAGTGTCATCCCAGATGTAGAGGCCCATTGCACGGGCTCAATCACACTGGAAGCGGTCTTTAGATCTTCGGACAACTTTCGAAGCGAGGAGTTAATCTTCGATATCGTCTCGTTCCGCAGCGGCTATCACGCACTGTCGGGCGAACCACATTTGCAAAATTCAATGCGGTACCGCATTACGCATACCTCAAGCTCAAGATGCCAGGACCTAGGGGGTCATAACAGTCAATGGAAATATAGAATGCTCGCTCTACATGGAAGAGCACACTGCGGCCCTCGCAGCAAAAGCACAAAGCAGCCTTTTAAGGCAAACCACCAATTCGGCGATACAGCCCCCGGACACCGTCAAGCGAGTCCGGAGTAAACTACAATAGGATCACCTGGCATGTTCAGAGCTCGCCTAGCAGTTCAGCCCGCGTCCCAGTCCCAGCCAAGCGACGAAATCCGTGCCGCGCGTACATAATTACACACTCAAAATACCATGGGCATGTTGGAAATATGCCCTAGAGGCAATAATAAATTAGTTATTATTATATTTCCTTGTTCATGATAATCGTTTATTATCCATGCTAGAATTGTATTGATAGGACACTCAGATACATGTGTGGATATATAGACAACACCATGTCCCTAGTAAGCCTCTGGTTGACTAGCTCGTTGATCAATAGATGGTTACGGTTTCCTGACCATGGACATTGGATGTCATTGATAACGGGATCACATCATTAGGAGAATGATGTGATGGACAAAGACCCAATCCTAAGCCTAGCACAAGATCATGTAGTTCGTATGCTAAAGCTTTTCTAATGTCAAGTATCATTTCCTTAGACCATGAGATTGTGCAACTCCCGGATACCGTAGGAGTGCTTTGGGTGTGCCAAACGTCACAACGTAACTGGGTGGCTATAAAGGTACACTACAGGTATCTCCGAAAGTGTCTGTTGGGTTGGCACGAATAGAGACTGGGATTTGTCACTTCGTGTAAACGGAGAGGTATCTCTGGGCCCACTCGGTAGGACATCATCATAATGTGCAAAATGTGATCAAGGAGTTGATCACGGGATGATGTGTTACGAAACGAGTAAAGAGACTTGCCGGTAACGAGATTGAACAAGGTATCGGGATACCGACGATCGAATCTCGGGCAAGTATCGTACCGCTAGACAAAAGGAATTGTATACGGGATTGATTAAGTCCTTGACATCATGGTTCATCCGATGAGATCATCGTGGAACATGTGGGAGCCAACATGGGTATCCAGATCTCGCTGTTGGTTATTGATCGGAGAGTCATCTCGGTCATGTCTGCATGTCTCCCGAACCCGTAGGGTCTACACACTTAAGGTTCTGTGACGCTAGGGTTATAGAGATATTAGTATGCGGTAACCCGAAAGTTGTTCGGAGTCCCGGATGAGATCCCGGATGTCACGAGGAGTTCCAAAATGGTCCGGAGGTAAAGATTTATATATGGGAAGTCTTGTTTTGGTCGCTGGAAAAGTTTCGCGCATTATCGGTATTGTACCGGGAGTGCCGAAAGGGGTCCGGGGGTCCACCAAGGGGGTCCACCTGCCCCGGGGGGCCACATGGGCTGTAGGGGTGTGCACCTTGGCCTATATGGGCCAAGGGAACCATCCCCAAGAGGCCCATGCGCCAAGAGATAAGGGAAAGAAAGAGTCCTAAAGGGGGAAGGCACCTCCTAGGTGCCTTGGGGAGGATGGACTCCTCCCTGGCCGCACCCTTCCTTGGAGGAAGGGCCAAGGCTGCGCCCCCCCCCTCTCCCTTGGCCCTATATATAGTGGGGGGAAGGGAGGGCAGCCGCACCTAAGCCCTGGCGCCTCCCTCTCCCTCCCATGACACATCTCCCTCCTCCCGCAGCGCTTGGCGAAGCCCTGTTGGAATCCCGCTACTTCCACCACCACGCCGTCGTGCTGCTGGATCTCCATCAACCTCTCCTCCCCCCTTGCTGGATCAAGAAGGAGGAGATGTCGCTGCTCCGTACGTGTATTGAACGCGGAGGTGCCGTCCGTTCGGCGCTAGGATCATCGGTGATTTGGATCACGACGAGTACGACTCCATCAACCCTGTTCTCTTGAACGCTTCCGCGCGCGATCTACAAGGGTATGTAGATCCACTCCTCCCTCGTTGCTAGATGACTCCATAGATTGATCTTGGTGACACGTAGGAAAGTTTTTGAATTATTGCTACGTTCCCCAACAGTGGGATCAGAGCTAGGTCTATGCGTAGTTTCTATGCACGAGTAGAACACAAAGTAGTTGTGGGCGTTGATTTTGTTCAATATGCTTACCGTTACTAGTCCAATCTTGATTCGGCGGCATTGTGGGATGAAGCGGCCCGGACCGACATTACACGTACTCTTACGTGAGACTGGTTCCACCGACTGACATGCACTAGTTGCATAAGGTGGCTAGCGGGTGTCTGTCTCTCCCAATTTAGTCGGATCGGATTCGATGAAAATGGTCCTTATGAAGGGTAAATAGAAATTGGCATATCACGTTGTGGTTTTTGCGTAGGTAAGAAACGTTCTTGCTAGAAACCCATAGCAGCCACGTAAAACATGCAAACAACAATTAGAGGACGTCTAACTTGTTTTTGCAGGGTATGCTATGTGATGTGATATGGCCAAAAGGATGTGATGAATGATATATGTGATGTATGAGATTGATCATGTTCTTGTAATAGGAATCACGACTTGCATGTCGATGAGTATGACAACCGGCAGGAGCCATAGGAGTTGTCTTAATTTATTTATGACCTGCGTGTCAACATAAACGTCATGTAACTACTTTACTTTATTGCTAACCGTTAGCTGTAGTAGTAGAAGTAATAGTTGATGAGACAACTTCATGAAGACACGATGATAGAGATCATGATGATGGAGACCATGGTGTCATGCCGGTGACGATGATGATCATGGAGCCCCGAAGATGGAGATCAAGAGGAGCAAAGTGATGATGGCCATATCATGTCACTATTTGATTGCATGTGGTGTTTATCATGTTTATGCATCTTGTTTACTTAGAACGACGGTAGTAAATAAGATGATCCCTCATAATAATTTCAAGAAAGTGTTCCCCCTAACTGTGCACCGTTGCGACAGTTCATTGTTTCAAAGCACCACGTGATGATCGGGTGTGATAGATTCTAATGTTCACATACAACGGGTGTAAGACAGATTTACACACGCAAAACACTTAGGTTGACTTGACGAGCCTAGCATGTACATACATGGCCTTGGAACACAAGAGACCGAAAGGTCGAGCATGAGTCGTATGGTAGATACGATCAACATGAAGATGTTCACCGATGATGACTAGTCCGTCTCCCGTGATGATCGGACATGGCCTAGTTGACTCGGATCATGTAATCACTTAGATGACTAGAGGGATGTCTATCTGAGTGGGAGTTCACAAGATGAACTTAATTATCCTGAACATAGTCAAAAGGTCTTCGTAAATTATGTCGTAGCTCGCGCTTCAGTTCTACTGTTTAGATATGTTCCTAGAGAAAATTTAGTTGAAAGTTGATAGTAGTAATAATGCGGACTAGGTCCGTAAACTGAGGTTTGTCCTCATTGCTTCATAGAAGGCTTATGTCCTTAATGCACCGCTCAGTGTGCTGAACCTCGAACATTGTCTATGGATGTTGCGAACATCTGACATACACATTTTGATAACTACGTGATAGTTCAGTTAAACGGCTTAGAGTTGAGGCACCGAAGACGTTTTGAAACGTCGCGAAACATATGAGATGTTTCGAGGGCTGAAATTGGGATTTGAGGCTCGTGCCCACGTCAAGAGGTATAAGACCTCCGACGATTTTCTTAGCCTGCAAACTAAGGGAGAAAAGCTCAATTGTTAACCTTGTGCTCAGATTGTAAGAGTACAACAATCGCTTGAATCGAGTGGGAGTTGATCTTCCAGATGAAATAGTGATGGTTCTCCAAAGTCATTACCACCAAGCTGCTTGAGCTTCGTGATGAACTATAATATATCAGGGACATATATGATGATCCTTGAGATATTCGCGATGTTTGACACCACAAAAGTAGAGATCAAGAAGGAGCATCAATTGTTGATGGTTGGTGAAACCACTAGTTTCAAGAAGGGCAAGGGCAAAAAGGGATGCTTCATGAAGCGACAAATCAGCTGCTGCTCTAGTGAAGAAACCCAAGATTGAACCCAAACCCGAGACTAAGTGCTTCTGTAATAAAGGGAACAACCACTGGAGCAGAATTACCCTAGATACTTGGTAGATAAGAAGGCTGGCAAGGTCGATAGAAGTATATTGGATGTATTATGTTAATGTGTACTTTACTAGTACTCCTAGTAGCACCAGGGTATTAGATACCGGTTCGGTTGCTAAGTGTTAGTAACTCGAAATAAAAGCTACGGAATAAACGGAGACTAGCTAAAGGTGAGATGACGATATGTGTTGGAAGTATTTCCAAGGTTGATCAAATATCGTACGCTCCCTCTACCATCGAGATTGGTGTTTGCGTTGAGCATAGACATGATTGGATTATGTCTATCGCAATACGGTTATTCATTTAAAGAGAATAATGGTTACACTGTTTATTTGAATAATACATTCAATGGTCTTACACCTGAAATGAATGGTTTATTGAATCTCGATCGTAGTGATACACATGTTCATGCCAAAAGATAGTAATGATAGTACCACCTACTTGTGGCACTGCCACGTAAGTCATATCGGTATAAAACGCATGAAGAAGCTCCATGTTGATGGATCTTTGGGCTCACTTGTTTTGAAAGGTTTGAGACATGCGAACCATGTCTATTGGTGTATATGCATGAAGAAACTCCATGCAAATGGACCGTTTGGACTCACTTGATTTTGAATCACTTGAGACATGCAAATCATACCACATGGGCAAGATGACTGAAAGCCTCGTTTTCAATAAAATGGAACTATAAAGTAACTTGTTGGAAGTAATACATTTTGATGTGTGCAATCCAATGAGTGTTGAGGCATGTAGTGGATATCGTTATGTTCTTACTTCACAGATGATTTGAGTAGATGTTGAGTATATTTACTTGATGAATCACAAGTCTGAATTATTGAAAGGTTCAACTAAATTCAGGGTGAAGTTGAAAGATCGTCGTGACAAGAGGATAAAATATCTATGATATGATCATAGAGATGAATATCTGAATTGCGAGTTTGGCACAGAATTAAGACATTGTGGAAATTGTTTCACAACTAATACAGCCTGGAACACCATAGTGTGATGGTGTGTCCGAACATCATAACTGCACCCTATTGGATATGATGCATACCATGATGTCTCTTATTGAATTACCACAATAGTTTATGGGTTAGGCATTAAAGACAATCACATTCACTTTAAATAGGACACCACGTAATTCCGATGAGATGACACCATATGAACTATGGTTTAGAGAAACCTAAGCTGTCATTTCTTAGAAGTTTGGGGCTGCGACGCTTATGTGAAAAAGTTTCAGGCTGATAAGCTCGAACCCAAAGCGGATAAATGCATCTTCATAGGACACCCAAAACAGTTGGGTATACCTCCTGTCTCAGATCCGAAAGCAATAAGGGATTGTTTCTAGAATCGGGTCCTTTCTCGAGGAAAAGTTTCTCTCGAAAGAATTGAGTGGGAGGATGGTGGAGACTTGATGAGGTTATTGAACCGTCTCTTCAACTAGTGTGTGGCAAGGCACAAGAGTTGTTCCTGTGGCACCTACACCAATTGAAGTGGAAGCTTATGATAGTGATCATGAAACTTCAGATCAAGTCACTACCAAACCTCGTGGGATGACAAGGATGCGTACTACTTCAGAGTGGTACGTAATCCTGTCTTGGAAGTCATGTTGCTAGACAACAATGAACCTACGAGCTATGGAGAAGCGATGGTGGGCCTGGATTCCAAAATGGCTTGAGGCCATATAACCCGAAAGAGGATCCATATATGAAAACAAAGTGTAGACTTTGGGAGAACTACTTGATGGTCGTAAGGCTGTTAGGTACATATGGTTTTTAAAAGGAAGACGGACAATGATGGTAGGTATCACCATTAAGAAAGTTCGACTTGTCGTTAAGATGTTTTCCGACAAGTTCAAGGAGTTGATTGCGATGAGACTTTCTCACTGTAGCGATGCTAAGAGTCTGTTGGAATTATATTAGCAATTACTGCATTATTTGTGAAATCTTGCAGATAGGATGCCAAAAAAACCATTGTTTCCTCGACGATTTTTGAGGAAAGGTTGTATGTGATACAACCGGAAGGTTTTGTTAATCCTGAAAGACGCTAATAAGTATGCAAAGCTCCAGCAATCCTTCTAAGGACTGGAGTAAGCATCTTGGAGTTGGAATGTATGCTTTGATAAAATGATCAAAGTTTTGGGTGTATAGAAAGTTTATGAGAAACTTGTATTTCCAAAGAAGTGAGTGGGAGCACTATAGAATTTCTGATGAATATATGTTGACATATTGTTGATCAGAAATAACGTAGAATTTCTGGAAAGCATATAGGGTTATTTGGAAAGTATTTTTCAATGGAAAGCCTGGATTAAGCTACTTGAACATTGAGCATCAAGATCTATAAGGATAGATCAAAATTCTTAATGGTACTTTCAAATGAGCACATACCTTGACATGATCTTGAAGGTGTTCAAGATTGACCAGTCAGAAGAAGGAGTTCTTGCCTGAGTTGTAAGGTATGAAGTTAAGACTTGAAGCTCGACCACGACAGAAGAAAGAGGAAGGACGAAGGTCGTCCCCTATGCTTTTGTCATAGGCTCTATACGGTATGCCATGCTGAGTACCGCACCTGATGTGTGCCTTGCCACATATCTGGCAAGAGGGTACAAAGGTAATCTAGGAGTAGATCACCAGATAGCGGTCTAAATTATCCTTAGAGGAATAAGGATATGTTTCTCGGTTATGGAGGTGATAAAGAGTTCGACGTAAAGAGTTACGTCGATGCAAGCTTAACACCTATCCGGATAGCTCTGAGTAGAGATACCAGATACATATAATGGAGCAACAATTTAGAATAGCTCCAAGTAGAACAGTTATTTGAAATGGCTCCAAATATAGCGTAGTAGTTGCATCTACAAGATGACATAGAGATGTGCGAAGTACATACGGATCTGAAAGATTCAGACCCGTTGACTATAACATCTCTCACAAGCATAACATGTTCAAACCCAGAACTCACCGAGTGTTAATCACATGGTAATGTGAACTAGATTATTGACTCTAGTAAACTCTTTGGGTGTTAGTCACATGGGGATGTGACCTTGAGTGTTAATCACATATCGATGTGAACTGGATTATTGACTCTAGTGCAAGTGGGAGACTATTGGAAATATGCCCTAGAGGCAATAATAAATTAGTTATTATTATATTTCCTTGTTCATGATAATCGTTTATTATCCATGCTAGAATTGTATTGATAGGAAACTCAGATACATGTGTGGATACATAGACAACACCATGTCCCTAGTAAGCCTCTAGTTGACTAGCTCGTTGATCAATAGATGGTTACGGTTTCCTGACCATGGACATTGGATGTCATTGATAATGGGATCACATCATTAGGAGAATGATGTGATGGACAAAGACCCAATCCTAAGCCTAGCACAAGATCATGTAGTTCGTATGCTAAAGCTTTTCTAATGTCAAGTATCATTTCCTTAGACCATGAGATTGTCCAACTCCCGGATACCGTAGGATTGCTTTGGGTGTGCCAAACGTCACAACGTAACTGGGTGGCTATAAAGGTACACTACAGGTATCTCCGAAAGTGTCTATTGGGTTGGCACGAATCGAGACTGGGATTTGTCACTTCGTGTAAACGGAGAGGTATCTCTGGGCCCACTCGGTAGGACATCATCATAATGTGCACAATGTGATCAAGGAGTTGATCACGGGATGATGTGTTACGAAATGAGTAAAGAGACTTGCCGGTAACGAGATTGAACAAGGTATCGGGATACCGACGATCGAATCTCGGGAAAGTATCGTACCGCTAGACAAAGGGAATTGTATACGGGATTGATTAAGTCCTTGACATCGTGGTTCATCCGATGGGATCATCGTGGAACATGTGGGAGCCAACATGGGTATCCAGATCCCGCTGTTGGTTATTGATCGGAGAGTCATCTCGGTCATGTCTGCATGTCTCCCGAACCCGTAGGGTCTACACACTTAAGGTTCTGTGACGCTAGGGTTATTGAGATATTAGTATGCGGTAACCCGAAAGTTGTTCGGAGTCCCGGATGAGATCCCGGACGTCACGAGGAGTTCCGGAATGGTCTGGAGGTAAAGATTTATATATGGGAAGTCTTGTTTTGGTCGCCGGAAAAGTTTCCCGCATTATCGGTATTGTACCGGGAGTGCCGAAAGGGGTCCGGGGGTCCACCTGCCCCGGGGGGCCACATGGGCTGTAGGGGTGTGCGCCTTGGCCTATATGGGCCAAGGGAACCAGCCCCAAGAGGCCCATGCGCCAAGAGATAAGGGAAAGAAAGAGTCCTAAAGGGGGAAGGCACCTCCTAGGTGCCTTGGGGAGGATGGACTCCTCCCTGGCCGCACCCTTCCTTGGAGGAAGGGCCAAGGCTGCGCCCCCCCCCTCTCCCTTGGCCCTATATATAGTGGGGGGGGAGGGAGGGCAGCCGCACCTAAGCCCTGGCGCCTCCCTCTCCCTCCCATGACACATCTCCCTCCTCCCGCAGCGCTTGGCGAAGCCCTGTTGGAATCCCGCTACTTCCACCACCACGCCGTCGTGTTGCTGGATCTCCATCAACCTCTCCTCCCCCCTTGCTGGATCAAGAAGGAGGAGACCTCGCTGCTCCGTACATGTGTTGAACGCGGAGGTGCCGTCCGTTCGACGCTAGGATCATCGGTGATTTGGATCACGACGAGTACGACTCCATCAACCCCGTTCTCTTGAACGCTTCCGTGCGCGATCTACAAGGGTATGTAGATCCACTCCTCCCTCGTTGCTAGATGACTCCATAGATTGATCTTGGTGACACGTAGGAAATTTTTTGAATTATTGCTACGTTCCCCTACAGGGCATAGGCGGGGGCATGATCAGGGCACATCCCGCAATGCGGCTTAACCGCCCTAGGGGCTGTATACCTTTATCATTTTTTCTCTTTCAGGACCTAACTCTCTGGAAGCCCTTTCCGGTAGTATGATTGCCGGACACACTATGGGAAGGAACATCCAAGGAGGCAATAAGCTAAGATGTACACGGGAACCCACAGGTGGTCTCTAATAATAATCGATATACCCGCTTTCTACTATTCATACACAGCTTGCCCTTGGATAGGACATGTCAAATAGTCCTATTTTCTGCTCATTGCACTACTTGTATCAGTACGCTTCGACGTATTATTTAAAATAACAATGCATAGCATTACTCTATTATTGCATTATTCATCCTTTTTTTCTTATATGTTCATTTACGACAACTTGCACCCGTACATTCTGGTACGGTCAGTACGCCAGGGGATTTCGTTTACCCCATAATACGGTCTGAGAAGTCCGAACACTTTTGACAGTGCGGCACCCCGAACTTATAGCATTATATGCATCAGCTTCGAATCATGTCTTGGGTCAATTGTTGGGTTTGCCCGGCTCCCATGCTTTGGTACCTTACGTTCCGCTATATCGGCTAAGGTAGCGCTGGGAGAACTACTGCGATTGTGTCCCGGTTCTTCCGAACGAGCACCTCAGTAGAGAAAGTCGAAAACTGACTGTCATGATAGGGCGAGAGCTGGTCGCTGTTCGAGAGGTCTCAAGTCCTTAAAGACTTTTTCTGCTTCGGGCGAGGAGTTGGCCTTGCCTGACTTAGGCGTGTATAGCGCCCCAAATTTGGCCTTCCGAATACTAGGGGCTTCGCCAAAATTTAAAATTGTAGACTTCTATGGCTAAGTGAGAGTGATAAAGCCTTATAGTCCAATTGCCTGGTTCGTTGTGCTGAACACCTCCCTCGAAGGACCCAAAATTGGGATAAAGAGTGCTCAGGTTTATCCCGAACACCCTAGTACTAGTTACACGGGGGTAGAAGCTGACGACTGGCCAACTCTCAGATTTTATAAACGGCCGCACAAAAGGTAATATTTTAAATTAAAAACAACATTGCATAGCACAGATGAACTCGTTTCACATTACAGGATCACATGAGCATGTTCATTCAAAAATTACATCTCTGGCACATTCATCCGCCACAAGGCGGGAACCCTTTAGGACACTCTCATAATACATTTCGTGGCAACGATGCTCCTTGCCCTCCGGTGTCCCCTCCTTCACCAGCTTCACAACGTCCAGCTTCGCCCAGTGCACCTTCGCCTGGGCAAAAGCCCGGCGCGCACCCTCGATGCAGACAAACCACTTTATGACTTCAAGCCATGGGCAGCCATCCACAAGCCGCCTCACCAGACCGAAGTAGCTGCCGGGCAGGGGCTCGCCAGGCCATATCTGGACTATAAGACCCTTCATGGCCTGTTTGGCCGCCTTGTGAAGCTCGACCAATTGCTTTAGCTGGTTGCTGAAGGGCATTGGGTGTTCGGTCCCAGTATACTGAGACCATAACAACTTTTCCGTAGATCTCCCCTCCTCAGCTCAGTAAAACACCGCGACATCCAGTACACTGCGGGGAAGATCTGCGAATGCTCCTCGAGAGCTCCGAACTCGGGTAAGTAAAAGGAAAGTTTCCTTCACATGCTTGCTTTGCATAATGAATGCCTTACCCGCTGCTATCTTCTTCATCGCATCCATCTCCTGGAGGGCCTTGTGGGCTTCAGCCTTGGCGCTCCATGCGCTTTTGAGCGCCTTCGCAAGCTCAGACTCTCGTGTCTTAGAGTCAAGCTCCAAGGACTCTTGTTTTTTGGCGAGAGCCTCGAACTCTTGCTGCACCTCGCCTACCCGGGCTTCTTGCTTTTCCCGCTCAAGGCGCTCCTTGGCCGCTTTGTCTTCGGCCTCGGACAATGCCTTCTTCAGGGTCGCCACCATAGTCCTGGCCCTTGGCAAATTCATGATGATCCTATTACTTCACACCTGAACTTCTTTTTAAATGTATAGACAAGGTATTTCTTACCTTTGCTCTCCTCGAGCTGCCTCTTGGTAAGGCCAAGCTCATTCTCGGACCGCTCCAGGTCCTGCTTTAGTGCAGAGACCTCCGCAGTATGTGCGGCAGTGGCCAGCAGTGAAGCGTGCACATACACATAGACATATTCTGATTAGACTCCTAGGTCATCATTTGATCCTCTATTCGGCCTTTCTTCACGAACGCCGAACAGAGCATCAGGGGCTACTATCTATGCGGTAATATTTTCTTATATTTTGATTGCTTACCTCAAAGCACGTTAGGAGGCTGGCGCAAGCTTCGGCCAGTCCATTTTTTGGCGGATTGAACTTTCTCGATCACCGCACTCATGATAGTGCGGTGCTCTTCGTCGATGGAAGCGACGTGAAGCGCTTCCAGCAAGTTGTCCGGTGCCTCTGGATGGACAGAGGACACCGGCATGGGCGGCTTGCCCCCCGTAATGGGGGATCGCCTGCCGGAGTCCAGAACCACCGAAGGTTCCGGGGTAGTATTCGGCTGGGGGCCGAACTTGGAGCCCGTGGGAGTCTTGCTCCCTTTGCGCCTAGGGTCCGGAAGGTCGCCTCGAGGCGCCCCCAGGACTACCTCCCCATGGGTCGGTGCCTTTTGGGACAACACCTCGATGTTGTCCATAGGGAAAGGGGTGGAGGCGGTCGGAAGTGAATCACTATTCATATCCAATGAGTCCAATGAACTGTCCGACGAATCTACATCGAGATGAGCTCGGGACGGACTGCGTAATCATATGCGGCGTAATGAGAAACAATGCAATAAAACATACCATGAATTACTATGGTGTCCAGATACTTACAACTTCGCCAGGGGCTTCTCCCTGGGCTACCATTCGTCGCCGCTGTAGGCGGCCGTCGTGGAGCAGTCTGGAAGGAGGGTCCTTCCCTTCTTGGACCCTTCGGCCTCCCCGGTTGGGTCGGCCTTCCTTTTCTTGTCTCCCCCAGCTAGGGGGGAGAACTTTCCTCCTCCTCCTAGTTGTCGGGGGAGGAGTGCGCGTCGGAGTCATCGGACGATGAGTCCGATACAACCTTGCGCCGGAGACCCTTTCGGGTCCCCGTGGCCTTCTTCTTGGTCTTCTTCACCGGCACCTTGTAAGGTGCCGGAGCCAGCATCTCCGTTAGGAGAGCATCTGCAGGATCTTCAGGGAGGGGGGCTGGGCTATCGAGCTGCTCCACTGTCTTTATGCAGTCCTGTTAATGACATGGAAGCTTAGATCCCGCACTTGATTTAAATGGGGCAAATAAATACCGTGTGAGGTATAAAAACTTACCGGATTGGCATGGTGCTTTGCGCTGAGTCCGCGGTCCTCGGCGAGGGAAGGAGGTACCTCGGCGCCCTTGAACATCACCCGCCAGGCGTCCTTGTGCGTCGTGTCGTAGAGCTCTCGCAGCGTCTGGTGCTTGGCCGGGTCGAACTCCCACAAATTGAATGCCCGTCGTTGACACGGGAGAATCCGGCGGAAGAGCATGACCTGGACCACATTGATGAGCTTGATTTTCTTGCTCATCATGTTCCTGATGCAGGTCTGGAGTCCGGTCAGCTCTGCCAGGGAACCCCAGGACAGGCCCTTCTCTTTCCAGGAAGTGAGCCGCGTGGGGATTCCGGATCGAAATTTGGGGGCCGCCACCCAGTTGGTGTCACGCGGCTCGGTGATGTAGAACCACCCCGATTGCCACCCCTTTATGGTCTCCACATAGGAGCCTTCGAGCCAGGTGATGTTAGGCATTTTGCCCACCATGGCGCCTCCGCACTCTGCTTGCTGGCCGACCACCACTTTCGGTTTAACATTGAAGGTCTTCAGCCATAGGCCGAACTAGGGCCTCATGCGGAGGAAGGCCTCGCACACGACGATAAACGCCGAGATGTTGAGGATGAAATTGGGGGCCAGATCATGAAAATCCAGCCCGTAGTAGAACATGAGCCCGTGGACAAACGGGTGGAGGGGAAATCCCAGTCCACGGACGAAGTGGGTAAGAAAAACTACCCTCTCATGGGGTTCGGGCATGGGGATGATCTTCCCTGCATCTGGCAGCCGGTGCGTGATATCCGCGGCCAGATATCCGGCTTCCCGTAACTTGGTGATGTTCTCCTCTGTGACGGAGGAGACCATCCACTTGCCTCCCGCTCCAGACATGCTTGGAGTGGTTTGAGAAGAAAGACGCGAACTTGGGCGCTAGAGCTTGAGTGTGCGAGAATGGGTAAGCAAGGAGGAAGAAGGCGTAGGTAAAAAGGGTGATACGATCTCTGCTTGGTAAAATCGCTTTATAAGGGCGGAAGAGGCGATTCGCCTCCCCACTTGCCTGGTAAAATCGCTTATTCCCCAAGCACCGTAATTGATGGTGCGATTGGGTTACCCACGTCCATATTGATGAGAATCCCGTAATAAGGGTGACACGATCTCTGCTTTGACAAGACGTGTCAAGAAAACCACCTCGCAATATGTGCGGTGCTGGTTGAGAAAAACGGTTCGAATAATGACCGGGAGATGACATGATGTCATGCTGTCAAAATGTGTCAGCAGATTAGATTTTTGGAAATATTATTCTCTTTGTGGTGGTATGTGGAACTTGTTTTGCAGAGCCGGACACTATCCTTGTGTTCACAATCTTCTATGGAGTATTCGGAAGAAGAACCCGCCTTGCAATGCCGAAGACAAAACTGTGCACCGGACTCATTGCCATTGAAGCCTGGTTCAGGGGCTACTGTGGCAGTCCTGGATTAGGGGGTCTCCGGACAGCCGGATTATATCCTTTGGTCGGACTGTTGGACTATGAAGATACAAGATTGAAGACTTCGTCCCGTGTCCGGATGGGACTTTCCATGGCGTGGAAGGAAAGCTTCGCACTACTGATATGTAGATCTCCTCCCTTGTAACCGACTCTATGTAAACCTAGCCCCCTCCAGTGTCTATATAAACCGGAGGGTTTAGTCCGTAGGACAACATACAATCATACCATTGGCTAGCTTCTAGGGTTTAGCCTCTACGATCTCGTGGTAGATCAACTCTTGTAATACTCATATCATCAATATCAATCAAGCAGGACGTATGGTATTACCTCCATCAAGAGGGCCCGAACCTGGGTAAACATCATGTCCCCTGCCTCCTGTTACCATCCTCCTTAGACGCACAGTTCGGGACCCCCTACCCGAGATCCACCGGTTTTGACACCGACAGTCGCTATTATGTTTCCTTTCCTGATGATCAGTAGTGGAGCCCAGTTGGGACGATCGGGGATCTAGCATTTGGGGTTGTCTACTTTTATTTTGGTTCCGTAGTCGGACCTTTGATTGTACCTTGGATGATTGTAAGCCGACTCTTTATCCCTTTCTTATTCAGTACATGGGATGTGTAAAGATTACTCCTCTTGCAACATTCCTACCATGCGGCTATGCCTCTAAGTCGTGCCCTGACACATGGCAGATATAGCCGCGTTGTGGGTGTAACAGATCTTTATATCGATTTCGACTGAAATCTCCCAATCTATCCAGTGGCATGCTTCGTTTGACAAGTTGGTGCCACATTCATCTTTTTCCTTCCGGAGTACCATTACACATTGCACATCATACCTTGCATTCCATGCCATATCTTGCATCATGTTGCTTGCGCATTGCACTGTGATTGATTGTTGTTCCGTTGCTTGTGTTCTTGCTTTGGGTAGAGCCGGGAGACAAGTTTATGAACGAGGATCCTGTCAAGTACGTTTATGAGGAGCAAGCTTTCGACAACCCTGTGAACTTTGTAGGCAAGATGATCATTACCCTCGGTATCACTTCTATCTTTGCTTGCTAGTTGTTCGCTCTATCACTATGTCACGCTACCTTCCACTTGTTTATCAAGCCTCCCTTATTTCCCTATCAAGCCTCTAACTCACCTTCCTAGCAAACCGTTATTTGGCTATGTTACCGCTTTTGCTCAGCCCCTCTCAAAGCGTTGCTAGTTGCAGGTGCAGTGCAGGTTGTTCCATGTTGGAACATGAATATGTTGGGATATCACAATATCTCTAATTTAATTAATGCATCTATATACTTGGTAAAGGGTGAAAGGCTTAGCCGTTTGCTTGGTGTTTTGTTCCACTCTTGCCACCCTAGTTTCCGTCATACCGGTGTTATGTTCCTTGATTTTGCGTCGCTAACACAATGAGAGTTTATGGGCCCCTCTTGATAGTTTGCTTTGAATAAAACTCTTCCGGTAAGGCCCAACATTGGTTTTACCATTTGTCTAATAACAACTAAAACTTGCATAGGGACTTTTCGGACCCCGTGGAGTTAATCAACAACTCGGGCCAATGCTCCTCATGAGTGTTGGTCCAAGCGAGGTAGACTACGGGGCCGCCTCGGGGAAACCCACGGTATTTGGTATATACCTGTAGGCTGACCCATCCGGACGTGGCCTGAGATGAGATACGCGTGGCTATTATCAGGGTGTCGGCACACTGGGAGGTCTTGCTGGACTAGTTTTACCATTGTCGAAATGTCTTGTGCACGAAGATTCTGAGTCTGATTGGAGGGTCCCATGATGGAGGATTGTCCCCGCGGATCATGAGCTTGCCATGGGCTAAGTTGGGACACCCATGCAGGGTTTAAACTTTCGAGAGCCGTGCCTGCGGTTATGTGGCAGATGGGAATTTGTTAATATCTAGTTGTAGAGAACTGGACACTTGACTGAATTAAAATGCGCCAACCGCATGTGTAATCGTGATGGTCTCTTTCCGACGAGGTTCGGGAAGTGAACACGGTGGGGTTATGTTTGAAGGTAAGTAGTTCACACTACAAAAAAATACACTTCCGTGATGATACGTGTTTGTCATAGTAGGTCACGTTTTCTGTCATGCATGTACATCCATGACAATTTTATGACAGAATCAAGATAGTCATACCCGTGCCTTCGTAGAAGTGTTCCATGACATTACCAAAATTATCATCACAGAAGTGTCCATTTCCATGACGATAAATCGCGCGTCACAGAAGTGCTTTCGTCCAGGGTGACCGACATGTGGCATCCACCGTAATGGAACACCGTTAAGCTACCGGGTCCGGTTTTGGAACCGATAACCCGTTAATAGCCCCGACCAATGGGGATTTTCCACATGTAAAATCATCATTGGCTGGAGGAAACACGTGTCGGTTCACCGTTGGGACAGATGTCATCCACTCATTGGACCCAAAGCGCCTATGATACATCAACATGTGGCACAGCCCAACAGAGGCCCATTCCTGTGAAAAGCCTGGCCCGTTTGACTTGGTCAAAAGGTGGCGGGCCAGCCCACAGCAAGCCTGTTAACGGCCTATTCACATATAGCCCATTTACAACCGCTAACCCAGGGCCCGTTTGCGGCCTATCCGAATTAGGCCCAGTAGCATCATCTGGGCCGTCCAATATAATTCTAGCCTGTTTTAACTTCCAGCCAATGTATGGCCCATGCTGTCTTTCGGCCCATATGAGGCCCTTAGTAACCCTCGGCCCATTAATGGCCCGTGGTAAAACTGGCCTGTAATGAACAGTGTTGTCACATCCTAGTTAGCCATGCATTAGAGTGTTGCATCATGTCTACTTTTCATCAGAAACTTGAAATGGGGATGACAGAACCCCCAGTCCCCTCTGAAACCAACTAGGGTTTACTAAAAAACTTTTCAATGAACCTGAAATGCCCTTCTAAAATGCCCATCATTTTTGTCTTGGTTCAGAACCTCTGCCAAAAGTGGTGCACATTTTCCTAGGCCATCTTAGGGTTTTTGAATTAAATCATAAATATTTGAATTTGGGCATTTAAAATTATATAAAATATTTAAATGCTCAAATATCTCCAAACTAAAATGTTTCATGTTGGAAATAATCCAACTATGGACCAGGAGTAATTTGGTGATTTTAGGAGTTGCCCAAGTATTTTATTTAATTCAACAAAGTTGCAGAAGTATTAAAAAAGAACAGAAACAGAAAGAAAAAGGGAAAACTTACCTGGCGCCACCACAGGCCCACCAGCCAGCCCACCTGGCCGGCCCAGCCCGGCCACCGCTCCAGCGAGCTGCTTGGCTTGCCAGGCAGGTAGCCAAGGTGCTCGGCGGCGGCACCGCAGCTCGCCACGCAGCTGCACGCCGCCCTGCCTCCCCCTCTCGCCGCCCTGATGGCCTGGACGAGCTCCACGTCGCGCCCCGACCCTCCTGGACACCTCCATTCGCCCCCAGTTCCTCTCCCTCGCGCTCCCACGCCATGGCCGACGCCACCGTCGCCGCACCGCCGCCGTAGCCGTGCTCCCCGTCGTCTCCACGCCGCGCCACCCTGTCCAGAAGCTCCGCCGTCCTCTACTTCTTCGAGCTAGCCGAGCCCCGAGCGCTCGCGTGCCCCGAAGCCGCCGCACCGACCTCGCCCGAGCTCACCGTCGCCGGAGATCCCCTTCAACGCCGTCGCCGCCTCAGCTCGTCCCCGACCTCGCCGGTGGCCTCTACGGGAGCGCTATGAGCCTAGCTACTCCTCCGACCCTCTCTCTCTCATACCTGAGCCGTGTAGACACCGCACGAGGATCACACGCCCGCATCGCCGCGGATCTCGTCGCCGACGTGCTTCCGGCCACACTCCGGCCACAAGATGGTGTCCATCTTACTCACCGAGTCCCGCAGCACCTAGCTAGCCACTCCACGAGCCTCACCGACCCCTCTAGCGCCAAGTTCATCTTCGACCGAACCCCGGTGGCCGCCAAAGTCGTCGCCGGCGCCAACTCCAGCCACCCCGACCCCAACGGACTCCGCCAAGAGCTGCGATTTGTCCTCAGCTCCACTCCGGTGGTCTCCGCGGCCCATTTGGTGGCCGAAATGGCCAAAACCACTCCCGCCGCCGCGTCGGGCTCGCCGGCGGCTAAACGCCGGCGTCGCTGGCTTTGACTTTGACCACGGGTGGGCCCTGGTTGACTCCCCTGAGTCAATGACAGGTGGGACCCAGCCCTGTTAATTAAACAGGATTAGTTTTAATTAATTTTTAATTAAAATAATCACCCTGACATGCGGGACCCACTGTCAGGTTTGACCCAGACCTGTTCCGTTGACCTGCTGACGTCACACTGACGTCAGGCTGACGCAGTAATTGATTTTCTGGATTTAATTTAAATCAGGAAATTCCAGAATATAATTTAAACTTCAAAAATTCATAACTTTTATTCTGTAACTCCAAATTGGACAAATTATATATGAAAAATGATCAGAAAAATCCAATCTATCCATCTGTACTATTTTCATGCATGATCAAACAAGTTAAATTGATGTTTTAAGCAGAACAAGGAAAAGCACTTTAAAAGGCCATGTTTGAGTTTGAAATTTGAATCTTTGATTCAAATTTGTTCAAACCCTTCTGGTTTTAGTTGCATTAGCCCAACACACTCATATTGCCATGTTTCATGCATGCATCATATTGTTGCACATTGTTTGGTGATGGTTGTGTATCGGTGTTCTTTGCGACAGGTTCCGCCTCCGAGGAGTACCGTGATTACCCTAACGAAGAACCGTATCAGTGCATCGAACCATCAGGCAAGCAACCAACCATTTGATCATATCGATACAATCCCATGTTCTCGCTCCTGCTCTCTTTTACTACATTAAGACAACGCGATTCAAACTGCTGTGTGCTACGGTAGTTGAACCCATTTCCTCTGCATGACCTGTCATTGCCACAGTAACTAGATGAAACCCACTAGCATGTGTAGGAGTTGATTGAGCCATATGTATGTGTTGTTCCTACCTTGCTATGCCTGCTATGCTTAGAGTCGTGTCAGGTCTGGTTCATCTGGGTGATGGGCTAGAGTGAAATGATTATGTCGGTAATGAGAGTGGTGTGGTGAACACGATTTGGTAAAGGTATCGATGAGAGGCCATGTAGGAGTACATGGTGGGTTGTTTCATTGAAGCCGACCTTAAGCACTGAGATCTGTATGTGTGATTTAAGATATAGCTACTACCATGCATTGGGCCCTGAAATATGACCCCGCTCGACTTCTTATTCACCCTAGCTCTCTGTCCAGGAGTTGCAAGTAGTTTCTGGTGTTTGTAGCCTACTGGAGGCCGTGGACAGCGCTGACCGTAGGGGTGGGCTGTGATGCGGTAGGTACGTGGCACGGTGTACCGAATACCCGTTAGGTATCTCGGGAACCCTGTTCACATCGTTCGGGGCCGTATGGGAAACCTCGGCCGGACTCCCTGCGGATGGAACCTAGATAGGCGATAAACCTGGACTGGAGGCTTAGGTGATTAGGTAGGTCGTGGCCGACACCCACGTTGGGCTTCCGCTTGAAGGTTGCCGAGTACATGTCGTGTAAACGACGGTAAGTGGTGAGAGCGTGTATGAAGGAGTACACCCCTGCAGGGTTAACATGATCTATTCGAATAGCCGCGTCCGCGGTAAAGGACTACTTGGTTGCCTATACAGTTCATAGACAAGTAAATGGAAACTACTAAAAGCCTCAAGATAAGTGTGAGTGCCGAGGATGGCTCTTCCGTAGGAAGACGGAGGTGGAGCCTCGGTAGTGTATTGAAGTGGTGAGTAGTGGACTCGTGTGCGCAAAACCATTTCAAGTTGGAGTATCGTAGGATAGCCTAGCCAAGAGTCAAAGCTGGCTTGCTGCAATAACTCCACCAACCCTTCTTGATACTATGCATGTATGTAGGATCTGATGTAAGTCTTGCTGAGTATCTTTGTACTCATGTTGCTATAATCTACATTTTTACAGAAGACGCTGCAACCCCTTCTGATGGGTTCTATGTAGACGTTGACATCAACGAGTAGGCTAAAGACCCAGGTGGTGACCCTGAGCTTGTGAAGGACCACGTAGTATAGCTAGGCTTTCCAAGCCTCTTTTATTTTACTAGTTGTCTGTACTCAGACAATGTACTTCCGCTGCTGGTTTGTATGACTGTATGACTTGTATGTTGGGTCGTGAGACCCGTACCTTGGTGTATGTTATGTATGGCTCCCTGAGCCTTAAATAAAGTACTTGTGTCGTAGAGTCATGTTGTGATGCTTCGTTGTATTTGCACATATCGAGCATATTGTGTGTATGATTGAAATGCTTGGTATGTGTGGGATCTGACTATCTAGTTGTTTATCTTTAGTAGCCTCTCTTACCGGGAAATGTCTCTTAGTGTTACCGCTGAGCCATGGTAGCTTGCTACTGCTCTGGAACACTTAGGCTGGCCGGCATGTGTCCTTCTTCGTTCCTGTGTCTGTCCCTTCGGGGAAATGTCACGCTTTGAGTACCGGAGTCCTGTTAGCCCGCTACAGCCCGGTTTACTGGAGTCCTGCTAGCCCAGTGCTACAGCCCGGACCCACTTGCTGATGACCGACACGTTCAAAGCTGGGTCATGGATGCCTGTCCCTGTAAGTCTGTGCCACTTTGGGTTTACGACTAGTCATGTTAGCCCGGGCTCTTTATCATATGGATGCTAGCGGCACTATCATATACGTGAGCCAAAAGGCACAAACGGTCCCGGGCAAAGGTAAGGCGACACCCGTGGGAACACCGTGCGTGAGGCCGCAAAGTGATATGAAGTGTTACCGGCTAGATCGATGTGACATCGAGTCGGGGTCCTGACAAGTGTATCACTTTATACCCATTAACGGCCCATTATTCCGTTGGGACGTTTCCAGCCCATGTTATCGTTCGGCCTTCTCAGGGCCCATTTATTCTTGGGCTCATTTCCAGCATTCGTTTACTTTCGGCCTGCTACTGCCATTTTCTGCTTGTGGGCCAAATTCAGCCCGTGGTTACAGTCGGCCCGTTTGTGGCCCGTCAATACATTGGGCCGTTTTCATAGCGTCATCAAATACGGCGGATTAACGACGGCCCGTTATGGTCGGCCCATGAACGGACGATTTCAACACTAGCCCATTTATGACCATAATGTGGTGTGTTATTGTCCCATGTTTTGCCAACCGATCATACGGCCCGTAGAAGGCCCATTGATGATACGACCCGTAGAAGGCACATTATGTCTACGGCCCATATAAGGCCCATTGTTTCTACGCCCCGTAGAAGGCCCATTGTTTCTACAGCCCTTAGAAGGCCCATTGTTTCTACGGCCCGTAGGAGACCCATGTTAACTACAGTAAATATGTAGCCCATGGTTAATGTGGCCTAGTTTTAAAAATTAGGTTATTGCGGCCACTAGCAAACCGCGGAAAAAGAACTGCACTAACTACAAGAAAACAAATAAACAAGACAATAAGGAAATAAATAAGCAAGAAACCTATGCTAGGCTATCACGACTATTACACATATTATATCCACCGGGCATCAAAGTTCGCCACCAGTGCAAATATAGGGAACAAAGCGTTATATAAACTCCACCGCAAAACAAGTCCAGAACCAAAACCACTTCAGAAGAGCTCAAGAAACAATATCCTAGGTACTCATAATGCTGGCAAGATGCTTAGCAAGCTTATTAACTTTCTCTTGTTTGGCACTTAAATCCTCCAGCACTTGCTGTTGCGCTAGAAAGTATGCATCTGAATTCTGCAGGGACTTCCTCAATCCCTCGGCTTCCTGTCGCGTAACATTTGATCGGTGTCTTTCAACTTGAAGTTGAGACTCAAGAAGCCGAACTGATTTAGGCAGCGAGTTCGGAGAGCTGGTGCCAGCAGTAGTAGCCAGTAACTCGAACACTACATCAAGAAAGGACTTTGGCGTTGTCTTAGTGTCTTCAACATAGTTTTTATCAGCTTTCTTGGAGACCAACAGGGATCTCTCACTATCTTGAACCTTATCTGCATTACTTCCTTTACCATTGCATAACGGGGTACTCTTCTCCAATATTTTATCCATGTTCTAAAAGAGAAACAAACAAACACATCACAGGTTTACAACGTAGTATATGAAACTCATTTGGTAAACCAGTTCAGTAGTAAGGTGGACAGGATAACAAGATGAAACAAACATATATCTATGTAGTATGGTCACTGTATGGTCTATATCATTCTATTTTATGTTTCCAAATCAAGATAGATACAGTTCGAATCATATCTATTTAAGACAAAGTAGCATAGACAGAATATAAGTGTGGGAAACTACACAGCAATAACAACACTTGTAATGTGCATGGCATGAGAACATAACTGTTTATTCAATTGAAACTGAAATCAACATAGAGCAAGTTACAACAGCAAACACGTTGAAGAAACAGGTTTAAAACATACCTATTGCACCATTGGAGTTTCAATTGCATCCTTCAAATTTGAAATTAGTTGGTATGAGTAAATACAGTGATGCAAGAGCAAAGTAGTATGAACCATAGCTATGGAACCTGACCTGAGAACAATTCTCCTTTTTCTTTAAGCGTTGAATTGGGGTTCGGAGTGGTGGTCCTCGTGCTTTGAGCACTGCAGTTGCCTTACTAACTTCTCGTGTTTGGGTGCTCTGTGGTGGAGACAGTGTTGTGTCAATGGGAACTGGGTTACTATCTGCTAGGGTTGGGGTTAGAAGGGGTGTAGCTAGTTCTCTGTCCAACTGGGTAGGGGTACAATCTGCGTGAGTCTGGGTTATGTGTGGTGGGGCTGGTTCTTGGGCAAGTACAACCATGGTTCTATCTCCATCGACAGGTAGCACGATCTTCTCGGAAGACCGTGTTTTTACTCCCACAGATACTGCCATCACCCCCTCCAATTGAAATGGCTGATAAAAAAGAAAAGTAATTGAATGTATAGACATTGTAAGATAGACAAGTGCAATGGATAGTAGGGAAGAAAACAGGGAATGAAATAATTCACATTTATGTTGTCTAACCAAACAGAATAGCAGGACATAATTTCACATATATGATGGCTAATTAAGCAGGATAGCATGACACAATTTCACATGTATGATGGCTAACTAAACAGGATAGAATGACATACTTCAAAATATGATGACTATGTAAACAGGATGACATGATATAACTATATGGTGTGTCTATTAAAGTGGTTGGCATGCCATAAATCACAAACATGCCATCGATGGAGACATGAAGGAATGATATAATTCACGGATCGAATGACATAATTCAAAATATGATGACTATGTGAATAGGATGAGATGATATAACTATATTATGTCTTTAGAAAATGGGTTGGCATGCCATAATTCAGATACATGCTGTCTATGTATACATCATGGCATGATATAATTCAAATATATGATTTATATACTAAGGAAGTGAGCAGAGGGAAATCGCATATATGATGTGTCAACTAAGGAGATGTCATTCAATATCGTGTATATGATGTGAAAACTAAGCATTGCAATACAACATATGCATGATATGAGTAATATAACCCTACCAAGTTTGAGCATACACCTTAGGGGGATAATAGGACTGGTCATCTGCCTCTGAATCCTCCTCTGAAGTGCTATCTGTAACCAGCAAGATATCTGCTTTAGCAGGTAGCATTGTCTCCTCCGAAGACCTTGTTTTCACTCCAGATTTCTCCATCACCAATTCAAATGGCTGATGCACAGGAAGAGCAGTTGAATATACAAACATTGTCGACAAAAGCAACGAGAAATACAAAAAAAGGACGGCATGATATAATTCACATATATGACACTTGGCTAAACAGCATGGCATTGCATGATTCACATATATAATGTCTTGCAACAAGATAGCATTGCATAATTCACATATATAATGTCTTGCAACAAGATGGCATGGCATAATTCACATGTATGGTAATTATACACTAAGCAGGTGGCATTCACACAAAGCATGTCTAAACTAAGAAATGACATAGCAATGCAAGATACCATATGCACGATATGGG